>NC_134184.1:29764826-30074810 GCF_964188355.1 Buteo buteo | reverse complement strand
TTACCCCAGTCCATCCCAGGGGGGTAGAAAGAGTGTTTCCAGCAGAGCCTGGCAGTTCATCGCCGTTCCAGCTCCTGCCTGACCAAGTGTGTGCTGCAGCACGCCGGGCACGAGTGGAAAACACGCCGCTTAGTGAAGTGCCTGGCATAAAAATACTGCACCCCAATACTGGAACATTCTTTTCTGGAATTCTTTTCCATCTTTTTGCTCGCTCTGCAAGAGCACTCTGTTCCGCAGTTGTCCCTTTCCAGCCTGGCTCCCCAGTGCTTGGTGCTTGCGGCACGCCTGGAGCCCGAAACTGGCCCCGATCCGTGCCGTTAGCCCACGGGCATCACTTCGGACACGGAGTTTTCTGCTGTGGATACGTTGCCTGGCACTTGGCGTCGTGAGCTTCTCTGCAAGTCCTCGCCCTTGAGGTTTCAGGTAGGCTCGCACGGCTGACGTGGTGTCCTCCGCGGACCCCGTCTCTTCACCTTCACCACCCTCGCCTACCCGCTGGGATACTTAAAAGAAGTAATTCTCCGCTTTCAGAAAAGGAGAGGACTTTGAGTATTGGCATTCCTTGTTAGCATTGATTTTTATTTGCTTTTTTGTTAGACATGACATCGTTAAATGGCTTACTTTTGTTTCTGTGCAAAGTTTTGCTTTCTCTTTCTCTGACGAGGATGTCGTCCTGCAGGGCTGAGGCCAACCCAGCTAAGGGGAGGTTTAGACGAAAGCACATCCACCCTTTTGAGAGGTTGCATATGAAAGCTCACAGACATCAACTTCCTTTTTCTTTCTAAAAAGAGGGAAAAGACAAACAACCTTTGCTTTTGGTCTAAATTTTCACAAACCTCCATTTCTAGCTATATTGAACTCCAAAGTTTGCCAGTGAGGCTACTTGGTAACGTCAGTACAGACATACGTGTGTATCAGCTGTGATCTGTGTTAGAAGCAAAGCCAGGATACACCTTCAGTATGGCTAATTTCTGATGACCTTATCATAATGCCGGATAGATTTGATGATCCCATTAAAATCTGAGCTGATATCAAGCTGCTCCTATGAGACTCGTACCTTCTATTAAGAATGAGTCAGCTTCTAGCCCTCAGTTTCTGAGGAAAAGAGCTGTAAATACCAATGAGCTGCAATATACCGAGCTAGAAATCAGAAAAGAAATAAAAGAAAAAAAAATATGCAAAATTCTTTCTTAAGATTAAATGACACATTTGGGCCTGACTTGGGAGGCTTTTGGATGCTTTGACAGCTCTGAAATCATGTTGGAGCAGACTTGTTCTCGTGCTCTGACAGTAGCACAAGCTGCCTTTGGCGTTACGGTGCCCTGATCCTGGAACAAATTAATTAAGGGTTTGGGGTTAAACAGAAACACAGGGGCAGTCCTCCTGGTTCACAAATTGGAGCTGAATTTTTTTTCTTGATGTGGGACAGTTTCATGGTATTTAAGCATATGTTGGATCTTTAATCTTAAATAACCTTTAGTGATTTCTCTATCAAGGAACATTTTTGTACCCATAGTATTTTATCTGGTGACTCATATTATATGCAAATAATCCAGCTGAAAAACTAATTGCTTTTGGAGAGGGAATAAATGCTGATATTGTTCTGGATCATCAAAAGCAATTCAATCTGTTCCTTAAGGCAGGACTAAAGGTTGCAACCTCATTTACAAAATTGGAGAAGGTAAATGGCTGCTCGCTTTTAGCTGCGCAAACGGGTGAGGAGAAGCAGCATTCAAACTGGGCTTGCACAATGCTGCAGCTCTACGGAGCCTCTTAAAATTAGAGTTAACGTCAGAAGACTCTCTGGAGTGCTTTTATTATAGTACCTACAACCTGGACACTGTGCAGCACCGACTACTCTACAGTAGATAGCTCAGGTTGCGTTTTGCAACGAAGGGTTGAGAGAAAGCACCGACTTTTTTATTCTCTGGAAACAGCTGGCTAAATCAACTAGACTGAAAAACAGCAATGGCCTTTTCAAAAAAAAATAAATAACCGGCTGTGGTAATGATCCCATTTCTAGTCCCTTATGTGTGCCATCATCTTTGCAGAACTACATCAGGAGCGCAGCGAAGGGGGAGAGAGCTGTTCTTTGAAAAATCACAAGTTCGACCCTTTTCTCCCCCAGCCCCCATGAAACCATATCTGCCTATCCTGAACCTGCTAGGAGATTTCATTTATCTTGAGTGTCCTAAAACGTGTGGACAGGGAGGTTTCCAAGGGGGCAATTCCTTCAACTCTCAGCCAAACAATTAAGCAAAACGCTTAATGACACGTAAGGCGTTTTTCACGTCCCGCGTGAGTCTGGCAACTGCTAACAAAGGTCTGGATGCGTGCGGGACCGCTCCATCTGGAAGGCAGTTGCATAGGCAGCCCGGTTCCTCGACCCATGGGAATAAGAGAGACAGAACATACAGTACGTTGTTGCTCCGGCAGATGCATCCTGATAAGGTTAAACCAAAGGGCTTCTCTGGAGCGGTTAAATACGAAGGGTTTCCTGCACTGTTTACTGAAAGGGGGCAAGGCACTGCAAAGAGGGCAGCGGGATAATAGATTGGTCCTTCTGGAGATGTCTTTGGTGCTGGGAGAGGCATGAATATCTTATGAAAACGTGTTTAAATGACGCTTTTGGGACCTGGACTATTAGTGTATAGTGCACCTCAGCGTCTTCGAATTTTTCCGCAAAGGGTGGGCTGTTTGCTGCCGGCTGTACGGGCGGCACCGAGACGGCAGCAACTGCCGAGCGAGCTGTCAGGCGCTGTGATTGAAGGCTATGCCGCGCTTCTCCGAGGGTCTCTGCTGTGGCCCACGGTGTTTATCCCGGCGTGCATCACCCCTACCCCTTTTCCTAGCCCAAATCAATGTCCTTCTTCACCGAGACGAACAGGCACGGCTGATGGAGGCTCCTGCAGCAGGACAGGCTCACCGTGCCACGTGGCGGTCATCTGCTCCCGGGCACCACGTGGTCCTCACGCTTGGACCAGAGGGGGGAGATTTTTGGAGACGTTTCTGACGCGTTGGCGAACAACTGTTGTGTTTAGGCCACAGCTCCGTAATATTTTCATTTGGGAAGAGATGGGCTCTTTGGGAGTTGTGGTTGTCGCTTCCCGGTGGTTTCCCTCTCTTGGTGAGGAGGGAAGCCCTCGGGCAGGTTGGGCTGTGTGGTCGGATGGGTTGTCCACAACGTGGAGTGTGGAGGAACAGTGCAAGCTAATTGCTAACTCCGTGGGGTACTAAAGCATCGCAGGTGGTAGGAAAGGCTTTGATTTTTTGCCTGGAGAGGGCAAGAAAGGGAAAGAGGTGCTAACAGACAACCAGTAAAAATAAGCAATAAACAACCCGTGGAAAGCAGGTCCTCTTCTTATAGGGGAGAAAATACCGAATTCTCAGCTTTCCAGGATAAAGCAATTTTGCTTTGTGCTGACACACCCTGAACGCAGTCTTTCAGGAAGAAAAGCACGAAAGCTGTGAGTTTTGGGGGAGCCCTAGGGAATGAAACACCCGACTTGTATTCCTGTCGGTTGGTTTGCAATGCCGAACCCACACCTCTAGCCTCCTGACCTTTTCTCTCAATAATGATTTATTATTGCACGTTAAAATACTTACCGCGGGGATGAAACGGCGAACGTACTCCATCCTACGGCTTTTGTTTCTAAACAACCTGCGTCTAAAAGGGGAGAAGATGAGCTAAGGCTCTATCGTTTCTTGAGCAGCCGCTGCTCCACCAGTGCTGGAAAGTCATTCTCAGGACAGTGACACCCGCCGACCCGAAGCATCAGGGGAGGAAAGCAGACCTGAACCCGAAATGGCCCACGCTCGGCGTCTGTTTGTACTGCGCATACTGACACAAAACCCCGGTGTGCGGTGGCCCGGGCTGCGCTCGGACGTGCTCCGCGTGTTGACGCTGCACCAGCATGTGGCCGTATTGCTCCAAACAACTCCCCGCGCCAAAACGCCGACAGACCGGCGCTGCCTGGGGTCTTCTCCTGACCTTGGGCGGGTGCGATACAAGTCCTTCAACCCCAGACCGGTTCAAATGCATGTTTTGAAATGAAGTTTTCCGGGAAGCCAAGGACTTTCTCTTGGAAGGGTTGAGTGCTGTCTCCCATGGGACATGCCCGGTATGGGAGACGATGATCTACACCACCACGACCACCAAAAAAGCAAACACCATCGCTGCAGCGGGCTGCGGGTAAGGACGCAAGACCGTGTTCGGGCAAACCTGAGACTCGTTATCTCCTGAGCTGGGATTCATCCCACGTAGTTGTAGGGATGTCGTAACATGGATGTAGAATGACTGAACCTTTAAGGAACCTGTGGAGGTCATCTGATCCAACTCCTTACTGAAAGCAGGGCTAATTTTGGCATTAGAGCAGGTCATTCAGGGCCATGCCCAGCTGAGTTTCGGAAACCTCCAGGGATGAAAATCCCACAGCCCCTCTGGGCAACCTCTTCCAGCTTTTGCAACGTTTCTTTCCCTAATACCCAATCAGACTTTTCTTTGATGCAACTTTTGTTTAGTTTCTACAACAGAGTCATCCTTGATTCCTTTATAATCATTGTGAAGAACCAAATTTTAGGCCCCTGCAGTTTCTCACCTCTTTTAGGGTGGGATAAATGGCAAGTTTCAAACGAGGAGTGCCCAATCTTTCCCCGCTGGTGAGACAGGCTCCCCTCGTGCGTGCTGCTGCCCTTCTGCTACCAGTTACTCTGGGCTGCGGACACCCCCTCCAGCTGCCGTGCCCACTGGAGAGACAACTAACCCTTTCTCAGCCGTGGTTGTCCACGTGGAAAGCTAGAACAGCTTTTCTCGACAGAGCAGGAGTAGACCCACTTTTAGGGGGAGGAAGAGGAGCTGGTTGCCTTCATCTGCTCCACCTGCAGCTCCCATGTTTGGGGGCTGCCCGCTCATGCCCAGCCCCACCTCGGTGCCCGGGCGCTTGGCGTAGATGACTATGGAAGGGCCCTTCTCCTCTTCAGCATGTAAATTAAGACAGAAATGACAATGTGCATTTTTTTTTTTTTTTTTTTCCCCTCAGCGTGTAGCTGCAGTATTTGTGTTATTGGAAAGCCGGTGGCTCTCTGTGGAGGTGTCCTGCATCCCAGGATAAAAGGCAAAAGCGTACGGGGGGCTGGTGGGAGCAGTGGGGAGCGGCGCGTTTGAGGAACATGGATGAAATAATCCTCAAGCAATTAATTTATTTAGGAATGACAAAAAAGCCAGCAGGTGATTCTTTAGTTCTCTGACAGGGACAATAATCTTTTGGATATAAAAAATGCGTTCAGGAAAAGCTTTTTAAGTTGGCTCCATCAGAATTTTTTCAATGGAGTGTTTTTGACGGAAGATACTGATTCGTTGAAATGAAAAGGGTTACAAAAAAATAGTCAAAAAACACTACAAAAAGGTCACAGTTCTGTAGAAGAAAAATAGAAAAGGAATGCTTTCAATTCATAAATTGTTCATTTTTTAAAAAATCTGGAATTTCACACCGATATGTTTAATGTTATGTAATTTAATGTTCTGTAGGGTTTTTTTTTAACATTATGGCTGACATGTCGTGAAATCATCACAGTGCATAATAACATCTTATCATTTCTAGCTCAGAGTGTTGCCTGTTTGTTGTAGTGAAACAGTTTGGCACCTGATCAAAGTGTCTCCTGCCTGTCTTGTAAAAAAAATAATGTCAAACTTCCATTACAACACAGACAGGAGACACTTTGATCTAGGAAAGAAAATATGTTAGTGTTTACTAAGTGGCAGATGGCTTTAATAGTTTTAAAATGAAACAGAATAAAAAAATAGTAAGATATTCTTATATAATATGTAGCACTAATGAAATGCCATGAAATTATTTGAAAAAAACCCACAAACCCAACCCAAACCACAGAGAAAAAGTGAAGCGAAAGTAGGAAAGAGCGTTTCTAGAGAGTGACTTTTTTTGTGGTGGGGGTCTTTCCTTTGCCATTCGCTTTTGACCAGCCTAGGTTTGCCGGGCGCTGAGCACGCTGCGGCTGGGATGGGGGCACGGAGCCAGGAGGGCTGGGAGCTGAGAACGCCTGGCTTGTATAAAAAAAGAGAGATGAGGTTGACCAGTCCAACGAGAATGACTCCTTTGTTGTCGCCGTTGGCTTGTTTAACATCCGCCCCAAAATTTCAAATGAGCAAGAGCGTATTTGGGGTGAATACATTTCTTAAACACAAATGAAACCCAGAAGAGCTGCTCGGTCTGGAGCATAAACTTGAGATGCTTAACTGTGGTACCTGGGGGTCTGTTCCAGGAATCAGCGTGCTGACTCAAACCATCAGGCACCGGCTATTTGGGAAGCGGGTGCCAACGTCATGCTGGTGTGCGTAAGCATTCGTTTGTAATAATAATAATATTTTTAAAAGTTCCAGCGTCAAACAGAATCGCATGATATTATGCACACGGCGTACGGCATCCAGAAATAAACACACAGATAGTCAGCACACAAAGACACCCCGGCGAGAGCGGGGGGAAATCAGCAGATCAGCTCTGCGCCAGCTTACCAATATGGTTAAAATCAGTATAAAAGCAAAGTCGTCCTTTTCTGTGGCAGCTCCCTGCCGTTAGGTAGGTTGGTAAAAGCCCAGTGAGGGTTCCCATTCCCCTCTGATAACTCATCCTGCCCTATTTTAACTGTTTTCTAATAATGTGAACCCATCACCGCTGATACAGCAACAGCTGCGATGGCGGGTACCCGCGTCCCACAAGCGCTGGACGCGTGCGGGCATCATACTGGTGTCCCAGCACAGGCTCCCAGCTGCACAGGCATCTGCCAAATGGAAAAGCAGCTGACTGCCGGCCTTCCCGCATCAGACTGTGGCGAGTCCCCCAAAAAGACACGAGGTGGCCAGAAATGCGTTGGCATTTAGGCCGTCAAAGCCGGGGGTGTTCGAGCCCGAGGCACGGCTGCGACATGGAGGCAGACCCCACGTCCCGGCGGCTCTGGCACAGGGATCGCAACCTCTTTTTTCCTGGAAAATCCCGCAGGAGGGTGAGGAGCTGCATAGATGCTGTAGGCACGGCACCCCAGTGTTCTTCCTTCCCTCGAGTGTCTGCACCCGCGGGGTGAAGCAGCCGATGCCCCCGCCGCCTTTTGGAGGTTAAAGGGGTAATTTGGGAGTGGTGGGAGCCCTCCTACTGAAAAGGCAGCAGCTTTCCACCGTGTTCTTCCTAACACGTCTCCGCGTGCTTGCGGAAAGCAAGCCCGTGGCGCGGGAAGGGTTACTGCAGGAGGAAGCACTGGGGAAGAGGAAAGACAGATTTCAAGCCCCGAGTCAGCCAAAAAGCTGAAATCGTAGGAAGCTGCGCTGAAAAGAAGAAAAAAAAAACCAAGAAAAAGAAAGGGAGATTTGAATAGATCCAAGCCTGCTGAGGGGGATAAAGAAGGAGAAGAACACTGCAGGCATGAAACCCTTCCAGCTGCTTCCCACAGACCCAGCATGGCAAATTTGTCACAGGAAATAAAGTGGAGAAGGGGAGTGAGATGGCCCAAGGCAAGGAGGGCACATGGAAGGATGCTTTCATCCCCCAGAGAGGCCGGAGGGCTGAGCTCACCTCCACACGCAGGTCTGTGGCCAGCACCAGATTTTGGGTGCTCTCAGAGACCCACGGCGGGAATGTGGATGGGGTTGGATGGGGAAATGTCCCCTGATGACCGGCAAAAAATTGCATTAACTCTGCCCCCAACCTGCTAAAGGTGAAGCGGGGAGAAGCTGCGAGAAGAGTGGGTACTGGTTGCTTGGGCTGCCTCCTGCAGCACCCAAACGTGCTGCACCTTCTGCAGACCTCTGGGGGAAGGATGCTCTCAGCCCGTGATGCTGCAAGACCTCCCTTTGTGCAACAGATGAATTGGCAAAAAAAAAAAAAAAAAAATAGGGAAAGAGAGAAGTCACTGGGTTCCTCAATTAGCTTCAGTTCATGGAAATGAGCTTTAGTCTCCCATCGCTGCGCAGGCAGATGAGGACACCTTCAGCAGCGGTGATATTGCGCATCCCCGGCATGCTTTTTACTCCCGGGGAACTCTGCAAACCTTAATTTAACCCTGAGTGGGATATACAGGTTATAGCTGTAGATATTTAACAATCAGCTCGAGCCGGGCAGGTCACCCCGCTTCCTCGATAGCCAGTGGGAAGGAGGAGACACCTCCCTCCAGACCTGGATCGTGTTGCCTCCGGATGGGACACGTTGCCCCTCGCGCTGACCCGCAGCAGTGCCGGGGCTGGTGCTCGGGCAGGGATGCTGCACGTCGGGATGCCTCGGAGGAGGAACCCCCCCGGTCCGCTCACGCCAGCGCCGCGAGACGCCATCCAGTCTCCCATCCCCTCGGCGGCTCCAGCCACCAGTTAACCCCAGCCGAGCATCGCCCGTCCTGGGTGCCGTTGGCTTCTGCTGGCTGTAGAAGCAAATTAATGAAGAAGGAGGGGAAGAATGATGCTGCATCCTCACGTCCAGGTGATGCCAGGGCTTGCTCTGTCTAGGAGATGAAGTAGCTATCGAGAAGGTACGCTTTCCAATGTGGCATAGCCTGTTCGGAGTCTCCGTTTGGGAAGGTCATCAGTCATGCGTGGAGGGAAGGTAATGTCGCATCCTGCAACATTACCTGGAGCTGTGAACACAAACCCTTGCCCAGCCCCTGGGGATGGGGAGCAGTTACCAGCGGGGCAAATGTTAGGTTAAATGTCGTGGCATTGTGGAGAAAAACATTGGGAAGTGAAATGCTGGCTGGTGCCATAGGAAAGAGGGTTTACACGTAAAAGCTGAGGTTAATGAAGCTGTGGAGGCCAACCTGAGATGCAGTTTTGACTTTTAGCATTTAGGAAAGGCGTACAAAAACTAGCTCAAGTACATAGAAGGCAGACACGGACCTGTGTGTGTAACTCCTGGGGTTGCTAAGGGTCCTCCCTGGGAAGAAGTGAGCGGGGAGAGGATGGGAACAGCTTTAGTGACTTTGAGGTAAAGGCTGAGCGGTGGGGAGAAGTCACCCGCCGAGGTGAAGCCGTCTGGGCTTGCACAGAGCTCGACGAGCGACTCGGAAACAGCTTCTGCCAGCAGGAAGCGTTTGCTTAAACATGGGCCCCCCGGCCTCTTTTTGTCAAGAACAAAGTCAGAGTTTCTGAGAGCCAGCACTAAACCCGGGTCATTATCAGCGCTGTGTTTTCAAGATGGATCTCCAGATAATGAAACTAATTCTGTTTCTCAGGCAAAATTTCCGTGCAATTTGCTGACGGCTGAGCGCAAACAAGGAACACCGCTCGGGGTTCAATACTACAAATGTTTTCGCTCAGAAATCAATCCGTCGATCGAGGAGATCGTTTACTGCTAGAAAAAATTGTGTTTTCTCCCAAATCCAGCTGCGAGCTTTAGAAGATGAGGCTACCTAGTCAGCCGTGCGCTGTTGACTTGCTCTCGGTCACAACACGCTTCGGCTCCCTCGCTCCCTGCCTCCTCCTCCTCAGCCTCCAGGTGCTCTGGGACAGATTTTGTGCCATTTGTTCTTATGGGGCTGGTTTGATGTGACGAACGTGTGGGGAGGGAAAGCAGGAGGCAGCGTTTGTGCTGTCTGCCCAAGGATGCTTGAAACGGCCGGGTACCTTGTCACGGCAAGGAACAACTGTTTGGAGATAAGGATAACATATCAGTTATGTCTAAGCAGCTGTTTATCTTTTTCTCTTTTAATCTTTTCCCTCTTAGTTAAAGGTTACAGAGCCAAAAAGCCACAGAAGCCCAAGTATGGCTGTTGTTAAAGGTCAGGACCAAGTACCAAACCCAGCTTGGCCGGACTTTGTTGAACCCGTGCAATTCTGGAAGGCTGCAAGGAGAGCGCCTTACAAAATGATTTGTACCAGCACCCTTGTCCTGGTATAAAAACGTCATGTCGGGATGTATCTAGCATGACCGCTGGAGCCTGTGAAAAACAAATGCCTTCAAAATGCACTTCAAGGCTCGTGAAAGCTTGAGGGGGTTTGAAGGACCTCTAGGTACCGGCAGAGCACGGTGCAGCGCAGGGACCGGCAGCTCACAGCCCCCCAGGAGCCCCATCCCTCCCTGGCGAGCTGGCCCAGTTCATCCCAGTTAGAAGTCTCTGACAAGTTGTAACCTAAAATCAAACCGCAAGAGCAGATTTTTTTTCACCTTGGGCTTACCCGAAGGTCTTCTCTTGAGGGTTGCTAAAGCTGTTTCGGATGGCAGCAGTGGCAGTCGCTACCCTCCCACCCCAGATGCCAACGTGCAGCCCATGAGAAAAGACCCCAACCAGCACCCCCACACTGCCCAGTGTACCAGGGACCCAGCAAGACTCCCACCAGCATCCAGACACACTTGTTAGCAAGACTCGGCGGCAGTTAAATAATGAACGCTGAAAGTTTGGGGAGCAAAAAGAGGTAGCAAAAAGAACTTTTTTTGCATTTTCCAGAGCTTTTTTCTAAGCCACAAGGACAAGTTTCAGGCGAATCCACACCAGGCTGGTGGCTGCTTTCCATCTTCCAGCTCAGCCCCTTGTGTCCCCTCCCTGCCCACCCTTTGGAAGCACGTTCATACCTGGTCCGTGGACAACAAAACCAAAGAGAGCCAGCAGCTGGGTCCTACAGGGGACTTCTCCTCCTGTGGCCTCGAAAATATGGGTGGGGAGAGGGGAAAAAGAAGATTTAGGTAGTTAGAGCTCTGCTCTTTAGCCCTGCTAGCTCATGCAAAAAACAGTCGCAGAAAGACAAGATAAGGAACTGTGTGGTTTCAATTTCTAACCTCAACCAGCAAACGCTCCTCAAAAACAGTTTACTATGTGGTCACGTTGCTTCGAAGAAAGGATAAGGAGCCCAACTGAAAAAAACCACACAAGGTAGTAATTGGAAAATAGTATTTAGTCACAGAGGAGCTGTAAATAAAATAGAGGATGCTCCGAGAACTGAAAGATTCAACAGCCCCATAGCATTTCTCTCCCAGGAGGTTTCTTCTTCTTTTTTTCTCTTGTTGAGATGCCTCAGTCACTATTGATGCAGGCACCCCCTCCCAACAACCAGCTAAATTTTTACCCCCCCAAACTCCCATTAAACCAGATGCTTTTCAGCATGTGCCAGGAATATCGTTCTGTGAAATGTGCTAAGATATTGCAACTTCTATTCAGTTTATTTCCAGTCAGTACAATGAAGCAGCGCGAGGCAGGGCTCTAGGGCTGGGGAACAACATGGAAAGGAGAAGTTCATTAATTTATAGTAATTTTGGACTCCTGAGTTTCATTTTCATGTGTACCGCTAGCACGGTAGTCACAGAACAGGTTGAAGATTTAAAAAAACCCAAAAACAGTTAAATACCGATATGTTAGCTACAGCACTTACAGCTTCATAGAAAAAACAGATGTGGTCTAAATGCAGATGTTGCCAGGAGTGAAATAATGGCTGACATATACTGATAATTACTCATTAGACTTGTTCAATGGATAGAGTTTAGTAACGGTGGAGTAAAGGCTCTGTAACAGGCTGACTCTTTCCCCCTGCCCCGGCTCAGAAAAGTAACTGAATTTCCACTTTGGCTTCCCTTTTCTCTTCCTTTTCCTTTCCATTTTTAATTTCAGCACCGTTAACGCCAGCCCTCCCATCCTCTCCCCCCACCCTGCCTACCCACCCCGCGGAGGCAGGCGCACCGGGGAGGGGGGGAAATTTGGCAGCCCCACCGGTTGTACCCCATCCCCGAAACATCTGCTGAGCAGAGATTGGGGTTCAGAGCCATCAACCCCAGGGGTCTCATCCACATCGGTCCCCCTCCCACCCGGGGCAATGCCCCCGCTCGGCACCGAGCGTGACAACCGAGCTTCAAACGCTATTTTGGGGCGGAAAGTGCAAAATCCCGCTAACCGGCACAACGCAAGCGTCTGCCTTGACCCGAAGGGTGAGACCCGGAGCGACGTGGGGCTGCGGGCAGAGGAGGCACCGGAGCAGCAACCGGGAATCCCAGGCTGTTTATACCACGAGCCGTAACTCCTGCCGTTCGTCACGGGCGCTGCGAGCGGAAGCGCTGCTTCACACATCAACAAGTGGCAGGGGCGAAAGAGAAAAACAGATTGACTTGATTTAAAGTAAACACGAAAGGAAAAAAAAAAAAAATCCAACCAAACCCTCATTTCTTGTTATCAGAAAGGCACTGGGCTGTAGAAACAGTGCGTTTTAAATTAGCTTCTAATAGTTGAGGTTTTTTGGAAGAAAAGCAAATCTACCAGTTTTTCCTAAGGACTGGAAAACATCAAGAGCCGTAACGTATTTTCTTTTAAAGTCCATCTTCAGAGACTCGAGGGTGATTCAACAGTAAAGCTGGATTGTGGCCAAGCGTAGCTGAAGAGGAGTCCCACTTCCAAGGCGGAGTGGGTCGCTCCGCTCCTGGCCACCCAAAAATCCTGGCTAAGGGTCTCCCTCCTTCCCCTTGGGACACCCAAAAATCACCTCTTGCCTTCCTGGGGAAGCTGCACCGCTCGGATGGAGGGAAGGGAAAGGAATACAGCCGCACTTTGCTTTCCACCTATCTCCTTTTGTTGGTGGATTTAGACCGAGGAATTGCTGTAAATGAGTTTTAAATAAAGGCAGGCTAGGCTTAAACTAAAAGCCCTCATCATAAGCCGGCTTTTGGCTATTGATAGCTTCAGCAGCCCAGACACTGGTGGGTGGTGGCTGGGTGGACCCGACACCGGTGGAACGGAGCCGGAGCCCAGGCAGAGCCACCGCAGCCGTGGAGGGGAGATTTCGTTGCCCTTTGGCCACAAAGCCACCACTCCCCTGAGCCATCTGTATATAGAGACGTACGTACACACTCGCACGGGTATTTTATTTTTTTTTTTTTTGCAGGGTGGGGTCTGACGCTTCCTCTACTGGTTTCACTGGGGCAGATGCACGCTTTGCAACGAGCAGGCAGGTTTTTGCCTCCCTCTTGAAGAAGGGAAAAAGAAACCCTGCCTGCTCTGCGCCCTGGGGGACCATACCTGAGGTGTCCCCCCAAAAGCCCCACTAATGCCCCTACCACCCCCCACAGCACCCCAGCATCACTTTACCAGGGCTGGGCTACTTTTCCCCTCCTGTGCTTTTTGCTTGCCATCCAGATCCACTGTTTGACCATCACTGCTTTCTTATTTCATATATATATATATATAAAAATTAATTGTAAGTAGATATACACATGTCATTCTCTATATATTTATTATATATGTTTTGTTGTGTATAATTCTATCACACATACTTTTTTTTTTTTCTGTAGGAGTGTTGTGCAGCTGGGGCTGCTGGTGCCCGCTCCTCTGGCCCCCCAAGCGTGTGCATCCCCCTGAGCCCCCTTGCCCACCGCAGGCTGTGGCACTGGGACACGTGTGGGGGCCCCCGTGGGAGGTCGGGCACACCTGCCCAGAGAAGCCTTGTGTCACCCCCCCTCGATCCCCAGTGCGTTCCCACTGTGTGACCCCCACGCGTCCTACCACCCGTGTCACACCCTGCCCCACCACACCTGGCCCCCACACCCCCACATCTCCCCCACGCTCCCATGTGTCCCACCACCCCCCCGTGTCTCCCTCTTCACCCTCACGTGCCTCCCATGCCCCCACACGTGTCCCACACGTCCCCCCGCACCTTCAGGAGCGTCCCCTGTGTCCCGTGCATGCCCCCCACACCCTCCACGCATCCCACCAAACCCTCTGCGTGTCCCCTCTGCTCCCCAACGCGTGTCCCACCACGTCCCCTGTGCCCACCCCGTGTGTCCCCCACCAGCTCCCCCCACCGTCCCGTCCCACGCCGTTCCTGGGGCAGCGGAGGCTGCCGACACCTCGGTACAAAGTCCTGCCAAACCCCGAGGTGGCACTTGGCGATTTTTTTGTGATTTTGGGAGAAGCGGCTCCCACAGCAGCAAGGATGCCATCCGAGATGAAAGCAAAGATCCCCTTTCCTCCTGTGAAGCACGTTATCACCCTCTGACGAGCCCCCCTTATTTCAAGCCTGTATGAGTATAGTCTTTCCTTTTGGGGGAGAAATCCGGGACTTGAAACATGAGTGTTTTGGTGTAACTTGCCGCCTTGTGACACACCGACCGGTTCCCGAAATGAGACCGCAGGCGGCTCTCCGGCTCCTTTGGTCCAGGGCTGTCTCAGCTTTCAGGATGTAACACGTCCCCAGGAATTATTTTAAGCTGTAGCAAGGAAAACACACGGCAAACTGTCCAGCCGCTTGCAGTAGCCCTGCAACAAGACCTGTACGGTAAAAGTAGGACTACGTGGGGCAAAAGAGAGAGGCTGCCCCACGGCATAGCTGCATGGCCAGGTGACTCATGCCGTAACCAACGCGGGTTGTTATTAACAACCAGAAAGCAATAAACCTATTGCGACACGCTTTTCAAGCCAACCTTCAGCTGACAAACAAACAACGCGATGGACCTTCCCAAGGTTAGTATTCTGATGTTTGCTTTGTGTATTGACATTTCGTACCCCATCGTTAAGGGCTGGGAAGAAACTCAGTCATTGATGGGGACTGTGCTATCTTTGTAGAAGGGCGTAGGGGCCTCATTTTCATATTATTTGCGTATCTTCTCATTTTACTGGGCACAGCAAGAGGAAGGCAGTGTCCGTGACGCTGTGTGGTACGAAGACCTCCCACCCCAGATGCGTACCGAGGTGATGCCGTGGCTGACGGAGAAGGCTTGGCTGCGTGGGTTTGGCCGGTTTCGCATCCAGCCCAGCCTCCGTCTCCAGCTGTGGCCAGATGTTTTGGGAGGAGGAAGGACAGGGGTTTTGGGGCTTCCCCTGCCAGCCTCTGAGATCTCTGTTCCCTTCCTGCAGGTTCCTAGTGCTTGACTTGCTTTCTTGACTGCTGCCCAGGGCTGAGCTCGTGCTTTGGTGGACACTAAACACAGGACCCGGCTCTTGACCAGCAATGGTCTGTGCAGAGCCCGCGTGAATCTAGGACTCTCTTCCCCCCCCCCACGCCCCGAAATATCTAGTTTTGCAGTTATATGTGTTGAATTTCACCTGCCCTTTGACCCCTCACCCTGTCCGCAATTCTCACAGCCTGTCCTTGTCCTCAGATAACTTCTTATCAGCGGCAAACCCTCTCACCTCACTCCTCATCCCTTTTCCGGACCGTTTACGAAGATACTGAGCAGCCGAGGTAGCTGCGCAGACCCCTGGGGAAGGTCACTGCTATCACGCTGCCGTCGTGAGAACTGGCTGTCTATTCCTGACCTCCGCTTCCTGTTTTTCAGCCCGTTATCTATAGACAGCAGGACCTGCTTTCTTACGCCCGAATGACTGCGTTTCCTGAGGAGTTGCCTCTGCAGCATCGCTTCATCCCGAGCAGCTCCCTGGGCTAACGGAGCCGTTGTACCCACAGGAACGGGTGCGCTCGCCTGAGCCTTGGGACGGCTGGACATGAAATTGCAGGTCTGGAGCCACCCCACTCGGCTTTGAACACCTCACTTGGGTGTCTTTGGTAGAAGCCACGTGTGCTTTGGATCCCCTCTGCTGTCAAGCGGAGAGAGGGACCCCCTCCAAGGGGCTGATCTCAGTTGCCCATCATCTAGGGCAGTTGCCCGTCATCTGGGGCGGTTGCCCATCATCTAGAGCAGTTGCCCATCATCTAGGGCTGTTGCCCATCATCTAGAGTGGTTGCCCGTCATCTAGAGTGGTTGCCTGTCATCTAGGGCAGTTGCCCATCATCTAGGGTGGTTGCCCGTCACCTAGGGCAGTTGCCCATCATCTAGAGCAGTTGCCCATCATCTAGGGTAGTTACCCATCAACTAGAGCAGTTGCCCATCATCTAGGGCGGTTGCCCGTCATCTAGAGTGGTTGCCCGTCATCTAGGGTGGTTGCCCATCATCTAGGGCGGTTGCCCATCATCTAGGGCAGTTGCCCATCATCTAGGGCGGTTGCCCATCATCTAGGACGGTTGCCCATCATCTGGGGTGGTTGCCCGTCATCTAGAGCAATTGCCCATCATCTAGAGCAGTTGCCCATCATCTAGGACGGTTGCCCATCATCTAGGACGGTTGCCCATCATCTAGGGCGGTTGCCCGTCATCTAGAGCAGTTGCCCGTCATCTAGAGCAGTTGCCCGTCATCTAGAGCGGTTGCCCATCATCTAGGGCGGTTGCCCATCATCTAGGGGTCCTGCAGCCCCCAAGCTGCTGACTCAGGGCTGAACGGCAAACAGCAGTAGTCCCTGCTCAGCAGAAGTCTAGAAGCGTGTGCGGCGTCTGCGGTGTATGCACACATGCCACTGGGACCAGTATGGTTTCTGAACAAGGCCAGGTGATTTTGCAGCTGGGACGGGGCTCAGTGCACATGCTTTTAGCACTACTGTTTTTCTCATGCGGTGGTGAGTCAAGCCCAAGACCTTTATTGACTCTGCTCTTACTGTGATGGGTTCCTCCTGGCTGCCATTAAATCCGCAAGGCATATAACCAGCAACCGCATCGAGTTGCCCCTCGCTAGCAGCACTTGAGAAATCTATACAGTACCTATAACAGCATCGTGGTAGCACATACCGGACGGGCACGACTCATTTCACTTAGCTCCGGACGACAAAAATAACATGAAATGGCAACAATTCTCTTATTGTTTTATTTAATAATAATTTTCTTCTCCCTCCTCTCTCCACCCCGCTGAGGGATGTTTTGGCAGTTTGCAAACATCCCCCTGTTCACATTCGCTGAGTGTTACTGCAGGCATTTCTTTCATGTGACAGCTTGAAAAAGGGATGTGAAAGCTTTCCTTCTTGTCTTTCTGGCCTTTCCCTCCATCATCTGACCCTCATGAATGCTCTCCAGCAAACAGTTTGCCTTTCTTACATGGTAAGATCTGGAAATAATTGCCTGCCACAGCACTTATTTCCATCAGTGAATAAGCTTGTGTAATTGCGCTGTGGTCTTTGCTCCACAGTTCATTTTCTTAACTCAGAAATGTGCTTTTATTTTTTTTTGCACCATTGCATATATTCTGTTTATCCCCACGATTCACTGTTGCCAATAAAGTGGGAAAATAAGGGATAATCACCACTTAAATACTTTCAAACCAATGCCATGTGTGGGGAAAAAAAATCCCAAACCAAGGAAAAAGTCCTAGCATCCTCAAATGAATGTGCATCCAACGTGCCCTAGCCAAAGTACCCGCTTTTTCTGACGCATCATATAAAACTCAAGGTCCTGACAATCTGACAAGCCACCTTTTGATTCCTCGAATCCCCAACCGCTAATCAAAGGTTGGCTCAGATCAGCAGCTCAGTTGTTATGGTTCTTGCTGATCATTTGTTTGTGTTTGGTATAGCAAG
The DNA here is from genome assembly GCF_964188355.1 of Buteo buteo. Taxonomy (NCBI): domain Eukaryota; kingdom Metazoa; phylum Chordata; class Aves; order Accipitriformes; family Accipitridae; genus Buteo; species Buteo buteo. The sequence goes on along the minus strand of NC_134184.1, from coordinate 30,057,506 downwards.
CTCTGGGAGCAGCGAATGTCATAATCTTGTGTCGTTGTATAGCTCCAAGGAGATTACTGATAAATAACAATAATACACACACACACATAATGAATAGAGGCAGCAGCCAAACAGGAGAATAATTGGTGTCTTGGTGGAGCTTATTAACTTAAATTAGGCAGAAACAGGTTTTGGGGGTGGATGCCACCATTTTAATTTCCTGAAAAAAACAAAGGCCAGTGTACATCTTTCAAAATACGTGCCCTGAGAAATGTACTTCACGCGACAGGGAAGGAGCCGCGGATATGTGTGCGCTTTTTTTTGATTGTGTCTAGTATTTGCCCCGGGACTGGCCACAGAGAACTAAACCGACCCCGTTTGATCTGGACATCACCAGGACTCAGAGCATCCCTTCCCTCACCCAGCATCGCTCCTGTGCGCTCATCTCCACGAAGTGACCCAAACCCAGCTGATCGGAACGTCCTCCCTAAATCCGAGTGATATTTCAGTGCCTCGGGATGGCTCCAGGATCCCAGGTTGTTCCTACCTCTCCCCATTTTCAAAGCCAGAAGGTGTCTGCCCTGGGGTGAAGCTGCCCCACTTTCACACCTCCAAGCAGAGTTACTCCAAGTTTTCCTAAAAAAAAAGGAGATCTACAATACAACTGAGTGCCCAAACCATTTCTCTAGCTCCAGCATTAGCCAAAAGCCAACCTGTAATGGCTACTTGGTTGCCTATCCATGGTCTTTCTATAAAGGAAATTATTCCAACAGAAAAAATCTGGGCAAGCTTTGGCCAGATTCGACTACCCATGTGAGCTGCTTTTTGCCATTGCACTTAGGCAAAGCAGCAGTAAACCCAGATTAAGTAGCTACTTGTTTAACAGATTGAACTCTATTTTACAGCTTGGGAGTGATCTAAAGCAGTAGGATAGCAAATCTATCCTGAATAGACACATTTTTTAGAGATAAAGCTGAAATCTTGGTTACAGTGAAATTTATGAGACTTTTCCTAGGATTTCACATCCACTACCCTGGGAGTCCTCTCTGAGATTCATCATCAAGCCACCATTTTTAGGTTCATCTCTACAGGTGCCAGAATTCAGTTAATCACAGCTGAAGTTCATCGAGTTGACAGCTGCCAAGGAGGAGGCACTGCAAGGCAGATTTTCATCTCTGTTGGTTGGCATGAAATGTGAAGACAGAGGAGTTATTCTCGGTACGTACTGGTTTAATTAAAATTAGTCGGATCCTCAGTTAGTGGAAATTAGCGGAGAGGGAAATGTTAGGGAATTCCTTGCTGCTGAACTGTGGAGAAATGTGTGCAGCAATAGGATTCCCAGGTCCCTCGGTTTATGAGGTGTGCCGCACGGGCTGGGTCCCCTCGGTGCAAATGTGGGATAATCAGTGCGGTCTGGAATTGCACTCCTGGGAGAACCAGTCTGTCATGGTCCCGCGCCGTGGCTCGAGTCTTCTCCCATTCCAAGTTAATAATAAACACAACCCAGCTAAGTGATATACATGACACGTTTATTACCATGTCCTTTAGAAGCAATTTCCTTTCTGCTCTGTTTTCTCACAGACAGTGTAATTACCAAGTTAAAGAGAACAGAAGAAAAAAAAGAAAAAAGTTTCCAGATTTGATCTTTCCCAGATGAAATGGCAAAATTAATGAACCAGTGTATACTCTTCAGAGATGTAAGGAGATATACCTTAGGGTTAACAGCTGCATTTCAGCAAGTCTTCAAGGGAAGGGACGCAGTGAAATCAACTCCATATAGGTACAGCTTAGGAACAGGAGATTTTTAAACGATAATACCCAAGCCGTTGGTTTGTGCCTACATGGAAGGCAGGCATCGTGACATTCCCAGCTGCGCTTTGCAAAACAAACCCAGTCGCCGTTCCTCACGCAACAGATTGCTCGGTTCCGTACAGAAAAAAGACAAAACTGATTTGAGGCAAAACCCTAACGCTGCTGGAGCAAGCGACCATTGACTTTCTCAGAGCTAGGATTTCCCTAGCACGCTGCCTCGTCTTGGGTTGCGCAGGGGGGAACGCCGTGTGTTTTGTGTGTGCACGTTCTTCCCATCCGCTCTGGAACCCCATCACCAGGGAACCTGTTTAACTGGGGACCAGAAGGATAATCCCTCCATTGCAAATTGCTCACCAGCAGGTGCCCTAAACCGTCCTAATACTTGCATAAACCAGAAGGCTGAGAGAAGTGTGAGCGAGGGCGTGCAGGCTGAGAAGCGCTGGGGAAAAAAAGGCTGTTGGATCTCTCTGCACCGACGTGCCCAGTGAGAAATAGTTTCCATGCGTGCTTTCAACCTCTTCTGCTCGGAAAGAAAGGACGCAGCCCTGAGGCACGATCACTACAATGGGCTCGATGTAAGATGCTGCTTATAAGCATTTGTCAAGCTGCAGCGAGCGCGGGGGCAGTGCGTCCTCATCCGCCAGCGCTTCCCACGGGCGATGGATTGTGGTGGGAACTGGGCAGCCCGCTGCTTGATTCCGGCACAGGGAGGCAATCTAAGGTGCTTGTGTTTTAACCCCTGAAGTCCCAAATCATTTGGCTTCTGACATCCATGCCTCTGCCCAGGGGCCGTCGCGAGCAGCAGCACTGTCCGGGTGGCAGGAGACGGGGGTTAAATCTTTCCCTGGGAAGTGCTCTCTGCTTCCCAGTTTGTCCGAGATTTGGAAACTTTCAGGGCGTCCTGCAGAAACCTGCAGTTACGCGTGAGTCTGCCCACCCCATGCTGGCTTTCATGAAGGGTCATTTAGCGGTAGAAAAACCAAGGAGGCAGAGACAGCAGAAAGGCGACGTGGATGGAGCGGTGATAGACAAAAAAAACACGTGTGTGGTGTTGCAAGGCGGACGAGCCCCCCCCCTCGCTCACCCTTCTCCATCATTGCCAGACCGAGGGCACCCCAAGGGCATCTCCAGACCGAGCACAAGGGGGGACCCTTTGGAAGGGTCAAACCCCTCTTTCCTCCACGGCAGGGCTTGTTTTTTGGGGGGCTGTCCAGTGGGGCCGGTCCCAAAAGCCTCCCCCACCGGGGTGGACATTTGGGAGCCCCTCGAGACCCCCCCCCGGCTCCGAAAGCGCTGGTGTGTAACCCCTCATGGCCAAACGAAGCGGTCAATGGGTCTGGTGCCACAGCACAATTTCTGCTTCTTGCCAGGCGGCTGTCGTGAGATTGGCTTGAATGGGGGATGTTTACTACGGCCGAGGGGAGAGATGGGTACCCTCGGGTTTGCGATGCTGGGATATCCCCGCGCGGTGGGTCAAACATAAAGAATTAATTAAGTTTAATCCTTCCGAGGCAGAAATTAGGGGTCAGATTTCAGCTGGCGTAAATCAGCACGGCTCTGCTGGGGTCAACGGAACAAACCTAGCTCGTGCCAGCACAGGCTCTGGACTGGTGCCTGTCATTGTGCACAGTCACAAACACCGCTGAGTGCCATGAAATTAGAATGAAGGATTAATAAAATCATATTTTGCATTGTCCTCAGCACAGACAGGCCATTTGGAATAGCGGAGCAGCCACGTACTGCCAGTGGCTCTGACCCATGTTGGTTTCAAAACTCACTGGTGTGCACGGAAATTAATATGGCTACATGGTGAAAAGTATTATTCTCTGCATTATTTGGTAATTTAGCCTTATGGCTAAACAATTCACTTCATTTAGCCTTATAGTTTTTAATTCACACACAGCACTTCCAACTGCTTCATAAGCTGAGCTGTTCTCTAGACAATATTCCTGGGAATTTAGGAGCCGGTGCCCTGCAGGGGTTTGCTCAAACGCTGCCCGTGATACCAGTCAGAGCCAGGTGTATCAGAGAGAACATCTCTTCAGTTCTTTATCTCCTCCTGCTCTTCCTCCAGAATTCCTCCTTACTGACAATCGCTCCGAGATAATTATTCATTATAATTTATGATAACCATAGTCATTTGGCAAATTGAAGTCCACTCCTTTCCTTTTACAATATATATGACACTGATCCAGTGAAAGACTTAATATGCAGATTTTTTATTTTGAAACAGCCTCTTAGGACTGTGTACTAGCCTAACATTCTGCCCCTTTTTCCCTAAATAAGAAAAAACATTTTTCTAAAATCCAGCTGTTTGCTACCTATGGTTTAGACTCCTTCCCCAAAATTGTAATTGAACTCACTTGATGCGATGGTGCTTATGATATTAAAAGGTATTATTGCCTTAAAAACAGTAATAGTAGATTTGCTATTTAAACACATCACGCTTGTGATTTGCAACAGAAGCAACTTTGTGGTCCAGCTGAACACTGGAGCTGAAAAAAAAATCGAATTGAATTTTATTTCTTGGAGGTGTAGTAGCCTTTATTCTTGCAATTATTCACCTATGTCTTCTCAGATTAGAGTTAATTACCGAAAAAGATAACCTGTTCTTGCTTTCACTGCTGCAGCTAGGGTGATACTGGATCAGTATGACATGGCGCATGTTCATGGCACTTCGAGAGACGTATTCTCAAGTGAAAATTGACAGAATAATTTCAGCAGACATAAAACCTTCTGAATTTGCCCAAGGCCTGCAGATGCTGCTGCTGCACGGTAAGTCTTTGCGGTATTTTCTGTAAAGACAGATCAGCAGAATTGAGATTATGATGTTGGTTTAGAGATTATGAATGCATCAATCCTCAAATGCTCTAGTGCTTCGATTTTGTGTCCATGGCACACCAGTGGCTCGCTGTCCATTTCCTCGTAGAGAAAGAGCCTTTCTAGGCCAGCTGGATAACAGAATCCTCGATAGGCACACTTTGGATCTGCCAAAGGGTTGTCAAGTGTCTGCAGGTCCCTGTTTGATTTCTTCTAAGCTGGAAAAGACTTCTCAAACTAAGGGGTTTCCAAACAGCTGTTGCTGGTTCTTGGCCTTGGTCGGGCTCACTTTTTGTCCCCGGTATTGCAGAGAGCATCTTCATAGCTCAGACTGGCAGAACTTGGGTTCTTGTGGAGCAATCTCACCCGTGGTACCTATATCAGACGTATCTCAAAGGCAGCTCTGATTTCTCCTGGAGCTCCTGTTCCATGTCTTGCTAGTTAAGATGGGTATTTGTTGTTTGGGCCACCAGGTCTGTATTGCATGCATTACCATGGCAGACATGTGAGGCTGAAACATGAATTCCTGTGGTAAGATTAACGCCTGGACTTCAAGGGGGTATTCCCTTGATCTTAAGGATCTCAATGTCTCTCTGTTGATCCAAGGACAGAGGAAGAAAAAAGGACTGTCTAAAGGGGAGTCATTGCTGCTGGCTGCTCTGGTCTGTGCCTCTTCCCTCCCCTTTCTCTCTTCATCATCTACTGAGGAAGCATGTAGGCATTACTCTTAGCCATTAACACCTTGTTCCTACTCCTCACAGCACCCTAACTCAGTGCCCTGCTTGTGTCCGTACCCCTCTCTGGTTTTGCACATCCTTCCCCCCCCGGCAATCGCACGTTCAACTTAATTTCCTTGTTGCACCTGGAAAAACTTCCCTGTCGGGAGCAAGACCTGAGAAGGGTTTCAATCCCCGCTGCAGACCCCGGTTTAGCTGCGAGATGAGCGGAGACAAAGGCAGCTTTGCTCAGCCCTTGGACGACAGCGGGGCACTGGGCTGGGAGAGGAGGACGGGGGACGGGCAGCCTGCCGTCCCCCTCTGCTGCGGGTTTGCTGTCTAACCTGGGAGTCATTTTGTCTCCGAGCTCTCTGTTTTGGCCTGGGAATGGTGTCCAGTGGAGCATTTAGCCCAGCTTTGTAAAAGCCTTCGCTATTACAGGTGGGCTGCGCTTTCCAAACGTTTCTAACTATTCTCGCACCATCGTGCTTGGCTTCCCTCCTGTCTTCATTTAAATCCCCCTCGAACACTCACTCCTTCCAAGAGGCCTATAAATGCTAACCTATGTCAAGATAATGTCATTATCACTACCATCAATGGAGTAACTCATCAAGCGCTGAAATAAATCACTTTCCCTGGGGATCACTGCCTAAAAGCCAAATGTAATCAGTAAAGCTTGGGTTTGACAAGGCTGTCACAGATAGAATTCATTTACTAATGAGTTGCAGCCTAAAGTCCACACTGGTAATGTGTCTGTGGTTTTAATGAAACATTACAAAGACCTTCTTCTTAGCATTTGTTGCTTGTTAGATATGCTGTTTGTCAGATATGTCTTCCCACTTGATGGGAAAGTTTTTTTCTTCCTCTTCCCCCAGCTGAACAATAGGTCTCTGAGCATCGTGCTGCCAAATACTGTTTTCTAAAATAATTTTTTCTCCTTTGGAATAATGTATCTTCTCGGCCTAAATCAACATGCCAGCTGTACCATGCCCATCCATGGAGGGATACTGCCTTTTGCAGCGGTTTTTATAAAATAGTTCCTCCTGACAACTGCTGAGAGAAAAATAAAGGTGCTATCCGTTCACCGTGATATCAGGAGAAAACTTGAATCATCGATAAGGATGGTTTCTAAGCAACCAAATGCAGCCTACAACCGTAATAACAGCACTTTGAAAGTAAATCACTTAGTCTGGTACATGCAAAGCCCCACTCTCCAATTAATGGTGAGTTCATATCAGCTGCATTGTCTGGCAGACACACATTAACGGGGCTGAAGTGGTTCTAAAACAACACTTTAAGCAGTAGAACAAAACTCAAAGGCATTTGGATCTCCTAAAGGCTAATCATTTTAAAGAGGCTTTGCAGAAAATGTCCTGAAGGTTTTAACAGAAAATAACAATTCTTACTGTTTCTACCCTATAGGATATTCTGGTGAATTGTGTCTCCGTTCAAGGATGACTCCTAAAAGCTACAGAAAAGATATTCATTGCATAGGTTTTTGAATATTTTGCCTAACTTTCCCCGTAGAAAAGTGACCTAAGTACCACCAAGTGTTGTGTTTATTACAGTGCAGCATCCTTATAAAGAAAACTCACTCTTTGTAAGAGAATCACATACTGCGTCATTGTCTGCTCTACTGAAATGTAAACAAAGGTCAAAATAGGATCAGAAGTGATCTTTTTCAGTAGGTAATACGGAAAATCTGTAAAAAATGCTTTTCCCTGTCACAGTTCTCTGCCTAAATCCGTCACTCCTCAGCTCCCTACCATGCATCTTCCTTTCTTGTCTGCTTCTCTTCTCCATCTTACTGCTGAGAGAGGGTGATGCTGCCTGAGGGTTGGTCCCCAAGGAGCTGGTCCCAGAGGAGGGTCCCGTCTGTGGCTGGTAGCCCTTCTCCTCTCCCCATGGGAAGGGATGCAGCCCCCAATTTTTCTTAGCTGGGGAACAAGCCAGGAGGACTCACACCTTCATTTTCATCCTCCTGGTACGTTTTAGCAAGCAGGGAAGGACTTAGGGGACCTGACGGGCCACGAAAGGAGAGGTAATGTTTTAAAATGCAGAAGAGAGCAGCCGGGAGCCAGTTGTTGCTCCTCACGCTTTTTGTGGGGTGGGCAAGGGCTGCAGCGACTGGTCCTCAGGTGGCCCCATCATGGAGATGTGGCCGGGAGCCGGTCGCTGCAGCCACGGAGCGCTGGGAAATGGGAGATTGGGGTTTCGGCTGGGGAAGAAGGTGTCCTTGGTGGTTAGGGACCAGCTGGGAGGGGTGGTGGGGAGCCCAGGGAAGCCAGCTCCCTCATTTGCTCATGCATGGCACTGAAAGGGTCACAAACCCTGCGGTCCATGTGGGAACAAGGACCAGAACTTCAAAAAAGCGGATGTTTGCTGGGGGAAACACAGGCACTGCGGCCACCCAGGAGCCTGAGCAGCTTACAAAGAGCTTTTCATGCTGCAGTTTGGGTCCTTTAAAGTGGCATGCTAAGATCTCCCCATATTTTCTCTTGGCCTAGCTGTAAAATGGGGGTGGAAATACTACATCTGCCCTTGCTTTGTCTGATTTGCCTTGTTAGACAGTTTCTGGCACAGTGATAGTGCTGAACACCACTGAAATACAAGTAGTACCAAATTACTTGCCAGACCACGCTAGAGGGCTTGTAGAATCTCAAGGATACAGCAAACAAGAGTGGAAATCTGGGTCTGGGAATTGGGGCAGGGAAAGACTGACTCTGTGAGTATTAGCTGCAGACTTCTCCATGCTAATGTACATTTGACAAATATTAAAAAAATAGGGGATGGCATCATAGGGTCCGTCCACAGAGCAACCCACGTGGTGATGATGGGTATGGGCCAGCCAGGCGGTGCGAGGCGGAGGGCTCGGCGTGCCGTGCACGAGATGATGGGAGAGGAGGTGGGAAGAGAGGAGCCCCTTTCGGAGCAAGTATGATGCTGTCTGCAGCTGCATGGCCATTAGCACAAAGTCAGTCAGAGCACGCAGGTTTGGGAGCTTGATGAACAAGCCAGAGGTTTCGAAAGGAGAATTTTGGGTACCTGCAGGGACTCTCACCTAATCCCAAAGAGTTCTCCAGGATGACGAGAAAACTAAAACAAAGAAATGCAAGGATGTGGTATTTTTGCCCCCAGATCTATGTATTTCTCATGCTGCCTGATTAAAGAGCACATTTTGGTTTAGAAACCAGGGTGAATCCTGTGAGCGTTGAGGGTGCTTCAGGGCCTGAAAGGAAGGAGTCCAAGGAATGTTCGTGCTTGAGTAGAGATTATTTCATGTCTTTTTTATTTCATGGCATACTTCACATGGGTATATGAAGAAAGTAAGCTACTTAATATTGCCGATGAGCAGCAGGGAGCAAAGGACAAAGACAAGCCCATCCATATGCACCCCATGAATCCAAGGGCAATGAATTCTTCAGCTGAAACTGAAAAAGGAGCTTGTGAGTATGACTTGCCCATTGACAGAGCAGGGGACTGCCAAGCCTCTTCTGCGGCTAAACACAGGTCATAAAACCCTTCCTGGAGGTGGGTTTTGGTTCTGGGTGACCCTCTGCTCTGTACTAGGAGGAACTCTTGAGGTGAGAGTAGGTTGATGCATCAGGCAGTGTTGGATGCCCTGGACTCATGGCAGTGGAGGAGCTGTAGGAGAGACTGGGATGGGGCACCCATCACAGACCCATCTCTGCCATCCCAGACCCGTCACAGCCATTCAAATCCATGCAAAGTAGTGGGTTGGTATTATTGGGACCCACCTGCCTACGCCGTGTTAGCTGTGGAGGTGTTCTCATGGCTCAGAACCAAAACATTGAATAGCAACTGGGCTGTGGAGAGGGCATAAGGAATGGGAAGGTCTCTCTCCTACACCCCCATCACAGTTATCCGTATTATTGATTACCTGCAAGGAGGGAATTCAAAAGTGCAGATGTAAGAGATCTCTGGGGTCTCCACAGCTCTTGCAAAAGCAGAGTTAAAAAGCCCAGAACATCCTTCTCGGGGCAGCTTCAGAGATTTCTTTCCTTTTTAAAAAATTTCTATGTCAGCTTCTCAGCTGTACTTGCATATGGGGTACATATGGAGGAGAAAGAAAAAAAAGCAATGACTGGCGCCAAACGGGGCCTGCTGCAGCTTTTAAGAGTCCTCTCCGCTTACTATTAAAATGCAGCTTTGCCCAGTGAAAACGCTGCTTTATTGCTGCAAAAAAAACTTCCCAAAGACCTGGCCCTTGGAGCACAGCAGGGAAATGTGCCCCGAAGCAGGCAGCTCTGGGGTAGCAGGAGCAAGGGGCTGAGAGCAGCATCCCGGTCAGGCTGTCCCAGAGACACCCAGCCCTGCCGAACTGGGTGCTGGTGGGGGGGTCAGCAGCCCTGGGTGGATGGGTTGGGGTCATTAAGGGAGAAAACAGCGTGGCGTGCCCTTCTCGGGCTGCCCCAGGTGAGGACTCAGGGGATGGGACCGTGCCGAGCCCCTCATCTATCCACCACGTTTCGCTCCCCGCCGTGCCTCCCCGGGTGGGCAACTCTCTTCCATCTCGCCTGGACACGAGTGGCGACGTTCTTCCAGCTCCCACAAGCCGCCTTCAGCTGGGACCCGACCCTCTCCTCTTCGCATCCCCCTCATTGCCGCGCTCCCCAGCCCGCGTGCATCAAAAAGCAATTGTACGTGCCTGTTTGCATCCCACCACCATTCCCCGGTCTGGGGGCCAGCTGGTCCTCCCGCTCTCCTGTATTTTCCCAGAGGGGTCAGCCCCGGCGGGGGCTCCTTTCCCCATCAACCCTAGCAGGGGAGAAGGAGGAGAAGCGGCAGCCGAGACCTGGAGGGTGACACGACCAGCGGGGACCTGGGAAAACCCGTCCCTTTTTCGACGCCTGCGGCGTTGCCGCCATCCCCGGGAAATGGCTGGCAGCTCCTTTGAAGCCGCCTGTCCTCCCCCCCCATCTGCCTGCCAGCTGCCCTCCCCGCCGCGGCTGCCCACAAAAGCGTCGTGGGTGGGAGCCGGAGCGGGAGGGATGCCGAGGTTCGGCGTTCGGCGGGCTGCCCGCGGCGGGGACGCCCGTTACGGGGTCGGAGGGTGGGTTTTTTTGGAGCGGTGGTGGTGAGCTGCGGCCGTGGCCCTTTGGGTTTTCCTCCCCTCGTCCGTAGCACCCGGTCGTCGCTGAGCAGCAGGGCAGAATCCACTTCTGGTTAAGGCAAATCGCACTCCAGCGGGATGCCGAGGACTCGCGCGGGCGGACAGGGGACGTTTATCTTGGAGCTGCACGAGGGCAGCGCTGGTTATAGCATAAACCTAAATCGCTGCTTCAGAGGCGCCCAAAAGCGGGGAACAAGATACGGGCTCGCAGTGGGGTTTCGTCACCCTTTCTGCTGGTTCTTGCCCAATCCCCTAGGAAAGAGGGCTCGTTTGTCAAGAGGTGTTTTCTTGCCTGCACTAACTGTGCCTGTTCTCAAGAGGCGTACGCATCTCACCCACCTGACAGCGTCCTCGGCAATCTGTGATGGCTGCATTCCCTCTTAAAACGCAACAGGAGGCTGCGAAATACTCGGTTATAGCAAAGCTCTGTCTTTTGGCTGCACTGCATCTGCGATCAATATCCATTTTAAGGCTTCTTGCATGACACTGCAGTTTGCTTCACCAAACAGAATGCAGAATAAATGGAAATGGTGCCCTGGTTTAGTTTTTTTTTTTTATCCTTGAAATGGCACACTGTTTTAGGGGTTTTTTTTTATCCTTTTCTTGTCTTTTATGTAGTTTCAGCATGTATCTTTTTGCATTCCCTGTTTCAAAAATATACACCTGCACTTATGCAGTAGAGAGCCTTTACTGCTGGTATCTGCTCACATTATCTCTCCATGCCCAACTAAGACTTGTATTCATCTTTTCCTATAGCAACCCACTGGTGAAGACCTGAACTTTTTAGCAGTTGTAGTCAGCTAAGACAAATCTTTATGAAGTTATTTTAAAAATAGAAAGTGAAATTAAAAGTCAGATTTCATTGGGAAAGCGCTAGTTGCAAAGCATTAAGAAGAAGTGGTGGGACTGGTAAAGAAATATGGAAAGAAAATAATGAGCTTCAGGAAAACTTTTTTTTTTAATTTTTAGCCGGCATTGCTAAGTTTTCAGAATGTTCTGCCCACACTCAAAGTTACCCTTCTGGGGAAAAGAAAAGGATCCCCCTTTTACAGAACAGTCTCTAGGAAACTGTGAGAAATCATATATGCTGTCACCCCGGTCACACTGAAATTTCTGTGGCAACCACAGGCAGAGACAAAGGTGAAAAATACTGGGTTGGAGTGGAAAGGAATGAGCAGCTGCTCTTGGGGTATAAGAAAATAGCACAGGTGTTAAAGTGCCCTCCAGTGCCAACCCAAACAAAGGGTGGTCTGCTCTTAATTTTCCTTAGAGTTACAAGGGTGTAGTTTCCACCTACAATGAGATTTCTTTCTGTAAAATTTAGTTTAGGAATCAAGATTACTTTTTTAAGCTGAAAAATTAACAAGTCCAGGGATTGCTGGACTCATGTGCTTTGCCAAATGAGGTCGATTTTAATGGCATTAGCACCGAGTGGACAAATGGGACTAATTTGCAGTACAGTGGATTCCAGATATGTAAAAAAAATGCCGGTGATAAAGATTTATGTAGACCCTGTTCATGCTGATGAAGTGCCTGGTCGTTGCTACTTACAGTTTTATACTAGTTCCCCTTGGATTTTTTTGTTTTGTTTTGTTTTCATCCTGTGGCCTTTTTGGGGACAGGAAAAGGAGAAGAGAGCAAAAGGATTTAGAGAATGCGAGCGAGGTCAGGCTGCACATACGCTAAAGAAACAAGAAACCGTTTGCGATCACAGACATCGTTAAGTCCCGCTCAAAACGTCCAGTACTTTTGTCCCGGCTGATATGATCAAGCAGATGTTGGGTTGTTTATTAAACGTGGAGATAAAGCCGAGGCGGGCGCGGTGAGGACCGTCGCTTGCCGGCGCAGCCTGCCCGGCGCACTGTGCCGGCGGGAGATGCTCCAGACCTCCGCCGCCGTGCTTCCCTCCCCAGCAAGATCCACGACGCGTGCCGGGATGCTCGGGAAGGGATGGCTGAGACCCGGAGGGCGGTGGGAACGCCGTATTTCCCCTCCTCCCTGCTACATCCAAGGAAAAGAAAAGGTGTGGGGATTCCTAAGAGAAGGAGTGACTTCTGTTGGTGGAGCCTTGGTGGGGTTTCCAGGCAGTCCCAGGATAGAAAGAGGTGGGAAGGGAACAGCCTCTCTTGTCTCCTTGACCCATCCATGCCTCTACGGGACTTGTGGGCTTTCCCCCTCTTGTGCAGCATCCCTCCGCAGGAGCAGAGCAGAGCAGCTCTCAAATAGCCTTGGGCAGCGCTGAGGTCCTCGTAAAATCCACTGGTTTCAAAAGGAGTTTTGCATCAAAAATGTTTTTAAGCACTTGTGACTTTGGAGGGTTTTTTTGTATACTGAAGTGGCAGCACTCTGGGAAAGGTTTGGCGGGCCCTCAGCAAATCTAAATACATTTCCACCAGCGGCCGATGCCGGGGAATGGCTATGGCTGGCTGTTGCTTCAAGCAGGGGTGTAGACCTGGTGGGAGCAAAACCCTTGTCTGGGCCATTCTGCCCCCCAGAAACTCTTGTCATGCACTGTTGGATGTGATAGCGAGTTGTTTAGGGGGAATTTCTGTAGCTTCTGAAATATTCTGACCTTGAAGGTGGCCTTGTTCCTGCATCAATGACTAATATTCTTTAGGTTTCTTATCTGGCTGCTCTTTTTTTTTGTAATAATAATTCTTAGGATCTGGTGTAAGGTGGCAATTCCAAATCGACAACATTTCAGGCTTATCAAAATACACAGAAAAAACCACACCCAAGAAATGTCAGAATTGACTGGGCAAGTAAAGTTCTGTTACTCTATGTAATGTTTCGTTTGAAATGCAGGTTTGCAGTTTCATATTGTAGCATAAACAGCAGTTAGCTCGTGTGCCCTTCTGAAGGCTAATTCAGTCGTGTAACTTTGTCTTACATGCCTTGTGTTCAGCCTTTATAAAAAACTTGATGTGATCTTAATCATTTTCTGCCTCCTGCATTTCTTGCTTTGCTTCTCACTTATTTTCACACTTAGAGATTCTTGTCATTGCTTATTTGGGATGTTACATAAAAGACTTTAACAACTGTAGCAGTTGTTTAAACATCAGCCCCAGCAAAATGAATGTAACATCATCATTTATTTCTAATTAATAGGAGGTGATTTCCCTGCTTCAGAGACCAGAAGATCCTTAAGTAGCATCTGCTGAAATAAAGTCCAGGAGGAAAGAAACTACCAAAGGAGGCAGAAACAAAGATAAAGACAGAAAGAGCCAGTGTCTTTTTCCATTTAACTGTAGGCACCTTCTACCACTGCATCTGCTCCATGGCTCCAACAGTTGATGAGCTAAATTGATGAATCTGTACTGTTAGGCTTATTTAAATATTTTGAGGCTACATGTCTAAGGTCTGCTGCTGGATTCATCCTATACCTGGAGCATCAGAGGTAAACATGCAGCTGACTAATTTCCCTAGTCTTTCAAAATTTGGCATCTCTAGAGAGTGGTTTGCATGTTAGGTGGGCCATATCTCCACCTTTTTTAAATAGACTAAGGCCAGTTTTGCAAAATGTTGTTCCCAAACCATCTGTCTTTATTGAAAATTCAGGCAATTCAGGAAATCTTGCCAAGGAAACGGACCTCCAAGTCACCATCCCGAAAGGAACCAGGTGGAGAAAATATTTCTGCCCTTTGCCTAGCAAGAAAGATTTGAAGACAGGTTAGAAAAGCATCTTTAAATCACATTGCAAAGGTGTTTCTTACCAATGAAGATGACGGTGAGTGCTCAGTGAGATTATCAGATGCCAACAGGTAATACATTTCCATCAGGATCAATAGGAGCTGGCAAGGCAACACTTTCAAGGAGCCTGCTAAGCAGAAGCGCCTTTTTCCAAGCTGGCCATTAAATGCTCAAGAATCTAAATCTCCCTGAAAATCCCATTCCTTAGGAGTTAAGTTGCTTTTCAAAATGGTATTTGGGACCCTAAATCATTTTTCAGAATGCCTGTTTGAAAAATATTATTGTAGATCCTCGTAGAGGCTGCTTGTGACCACAATACATTGGGGAGGGGTTGCGATAGCCAAGAGAATTTGATTATCAATTTGTTGAACATGTTCTTAGGCAGATCAAGCGCAAAGAATAATTTTATTTAGCTTGAAGTATCTGGTAAACATAAAGAGAAAAAGGGCTCTGTAGTTGGACAGGTCTTATCTCGGTATCTTTATTTACATTTTCAAAGAACACTGACGCAATCGAGCTACCAAAAGAACTGCTTTCCATCAGCCTGGGAACAGAAACAAATTAGACTTTAATAGTGTTGTGTGAAAACTATGGCAAATGTTATGTAAAACTGTGCAAACAGAATGTTTGTGTTCTAGTTCCAGGTCATTTAGTGGGCAAAAAGAGAGACATTTTGTGTGAAATAGCCATGAAATGGTTTGCTATTATATAAGGATAGGAACTGCTAGATCAAACTCATGGTGACATGCCGAGAACCAGATGCTTCAAAGCAAAATGCAAGACATCCCAGTGTGGATAATTATGAAATAGTCTGACCATAGGGGAAATTTCTGCATAAATGACTTTAGTCCTAAAAGGCTACATGTTTATATTGCTTCTGAAAAGGTTTTAGTCTGATTTCCCACAGACACAGGGCTTATGCAACCAGTGTGCTGCCTGGCTGTGCAAATCTCCGACTCCCTCCCTCCCTGTCTGCTTTCCTGCCTCCAGCAACCTCTGAACGCGTCCAACCGCTGCTACGTGGAGCAGAGGAGAGGAGGTCTCACCAATAGTTAAGTTCCTACAGGTTTCATGAATATAAGCTGCTCCCCAGTGAGGAGAGACAGGTAATCGTGCCAGCTCGGGGTGAGCTTACACCTCATTAGAAACCAGAGAAACCACATGGGAGAGCATCTTATAAGTGCTCCAACTGTGGGAAAAGCTTCCACCGTGGCTCTCCATCAACATGAGATGCAAATCCTAGGTAGCCACTGGCACTAATGGCACCATCTCTTTTTCCTATTGATTGTAACTTTGGATATCCTCAAGAGCTAATATAAATGCTTAATTCTTTGTGACTGAACATGTTCTTAGCTTTAACAACATCCAGGGGCAATGAGTGCTAGTTGAATAACATGCAGATAGGACTTTTCCTTTTGGTACCAGAAATCTACAGATTTCGTTGTAGCTCTTCCCATAAAGCAGCTGGGTTTAATTAGTGCATGATGCTCTTTATGGGCCAGCAGGCTAATTTGTAAATTAATTAGAAGTAAGTTGAAGGCAGTCTCGCATCTCTTGGGAAGACAAGAACTAATCGTTTCAAGGTATTGAAACCTTGCTTCTTTGCCACACCGGGCTGCTTCACCCTTCTCTGGAGCCCAAACCATTTCAGAAGAATTATATTTATCCCTCTTCTCAGCCCAGGACAGGGCCACCCTGTGGCCCCCACCTTTTTCACACTGACCTGCTGCAGAGTCCTCAGGATGGAGATACTGAGCGTCTTCAAAGCTTGGCCATCTTCTCAAGGACCTGGGCCACAGCGAGCTGCCCCGTGCCAGTCCGTTCCCCTTGCACTGTCAAATGCCACATCTTGTACCGCTCCTTCATAACCTTCAGAGCAGCGTGAATTAAACCAAGCCTCTTAGGAGGAGCTCCGTGGTCCTTGCCACCGTGCTCACATTGGCCTGGATGGTGTTTAGGTATTGAACAAAAGTTACAGTAGGAAGTTCTAAGGTGGAAGGGTGGGTGCCCTAAAGTAGGAGATGCGTACATGTGTTTCCCACAAAATTCAGCTGCTGGTATAACATTGCTAATGGGGAAATTTATTCATAGATATTTTGGCAACTTCTCAAGGTAGTCTCATTTCAATTGCAAATGCACACCTCTCTTTACTTTTCATTAACGTTTGTGCAAGAACAGTATTGTTCCTAGGAGCGGTATTGGGAAGGCACTTTGACACACCCACCTGTGGGCTGCTTGCTCCTAAAATAAAATAAGTAAAATAAAATCAATCTATATTTCATTTGGAAGCCCAGATGATTTATAAGATGAATCAACCTGTCAGGGACAGTCAGGGCTGGCAAACAATATGTCATGTCTCAGACGGCGGATTACACAGTTCGACTGCTTGACTGCAGACCTCAAATATGCAGGAAAACATAGTGCTGGAGTCTCTTTAGGCAAGACGTTAATTGAACAAGTTCAGAAATTCACACTGTATGCATTTCTCCCCACAATGGGCTGAGCCGTGCGTTCATTCAGTTTTCTTGGGGATGTGGCTTTTATTCACAGGGAAGAAGAGCCGCGGGAAGGACCTGGAGGCCGGGTGGCATGAGCGAAGAGGAGCAGCAAGACCCTGCAGGTCCGAAGGGATGGATACCGCGGTAACTCTGAAGAACTGATGGCTGGTCTTAGTGGTTTCTTTCTGAAAGGAGGCTCTGGAGAATGTTGCTTGGTTTTTTTTAAGTGAAGCTGCTGAGCGTTATGTGTTTTTGACAGGACCACCTATTTTGATGTAACATCACGCTTCTCCAAGCCATATCAGCATGTTATTTTCTGTAATTTTTCTTTGGACCTTAGACATTTATGTCCATGCGTGCAATATACTTTACGTTCCAGTCTTCTCTTCCGTGTGTACCGCGCCTCCTTCACCCTCGTTTCCACACTCCCACATCATCTACTAGAAGGGCAATTTTTTCGGCATTTGAGAGGGGTGTTAACAAGAATCAGATGCTGCCATCACTTATGAAAGAGCTAGGTTTCCTTTACCAGCTGTGGTATGCGCCGGTAAAGAAAATCCACCGGCGTGGACGTTACAGTGAAGTTTTTGTATTTAGCAGGTGAAAAGCCAATACTGAACCTGTAGTGAGATTTGCTCATGGAAAACCCCTGGAAGCTGTTTTTAGCAGCGGGGCATTAGTCACCCTTGGAAGGCTGCTAGCCGCTCGGCACTTCTGGCTCGCGCCGTGCCGCGCCGTGCCGCGTGCGAGGATTTCTTTGAAGGCTGCACAGTGTTAACAGCAGCTCCCGCTTTGCCTCAGGTGTTGAGTTTAAGCGCATGGTTCCCGGTTATTTTAGGAAAACATGAGCTCACGTTCCAGACAGCTTTCTCTCCAGCCAGAAGACATGCGTTGTGGTCCTTCCTTGCACTGGGGGGGCCGGGGTAATGCTCTGCATCTGCGAGGAGCATGATGGGGATTTCTGCTGAAGCAGTTTGGGGACGCGGGGTGGCGGGGAGATGATGCAAAGGTGACCGAGGGCTGAAAAAGGGATTTTTTTTTTTGTGTCGGATGGAGATCAGGCAAAGAGGAGACGGTGAGCGGGGAGGTCGGGGAGCGAGGTCTGAGGAGTGGAATCTATTAGAGCATCAAAAGCGGTGGATTAAGTCATGCTGCACTAAGGCTAAGGCAGCTCCCCAAAAAATGAAAAAAGGGAAAATACATGTGATGAAGGAAGAAGTGAGTTTGATGGACTGAAAAGCTGACTTGCCCACAGGGAAGCCATCTCGGAGCAATGACTTTCCTTCGGAAGAAGAAAGGCAGCTGCTGCCTGATGGACGATCACCCATCGCCTCCAATCTCCAGTTCCCCCCGATCTCCAGCACCGCTGGGCCGACCAGGGAGAGGACCCTCGCTCAGCACCCCAAGGGGAGTGCTGGATTTGGCTGGCCAAGTGGAGGAGGAGAAGGAAAGTCCTGGCGAGGATGGTCCCATGCTGGCTGTGCGGGCACGGGGATGCTCTTTGGCAGGAGCTAGTGGAGGCTCAGCCTGGTCCCATCTCTTGGACCAGCCAGCACTTTCCTTCCTCTGTGTCCGAGACAGGGATTTGCAGAGAATAAAGGCTGGGAATACACAGCGTCACTGCTTTGTAAGGAAATGTCTTGAAATGATATGTACTTAACAGCTTCTAATGACTTCTTTATCATATGAGAGTCTAAGAGCGTGTGGACCTTTAATCAGATAAATGGAGCTGGGAATGCTTTTTCTGATAGAGAGTGCACTTAAAGGCAGCTCTGGGGGCAACCAAGAGTCTTTGGAAATTCAAGTCTAGATATGACCAAAATGAGCAAACATGAAAGTGTTAGAAAAGATGCAGCATTTCATTTAGACATCTTGTGTTGAAACACTGCGATGTTTTGCTTGGAGAATTTTCAGGGCCAGGCTACCCTTCATTCAAAAATTGCTAGAAAATTAAAACATGAAAAGTAAACCAGAAAAAAACCAGACTGAAGAGAGAATCCTGTTTGATACAAGGCTGTGGGGAGAGGAAAAGCGGTTGTTTCAGCTGCTAAATTATTCCTTCAGTTTTACTGCTAAGGCTCTCCTGAGTCACTCCAATGGTACAATGGGGTCTTAAATCTTGCCAGGGGATCCTCCTGGTGCAGGGAAACCCCTGGGTGGCCCCAAGCCAGGGAGGTTGCTTAAGAGAGGCTACGGTTGTGTCGAGACCAGGCACGTCTCTGTAGAGGGCTGGAAGCACGTGGGAAGGCACAATGCAGCCGAGAAACTCTCTCCTCTGTTTCCATTTTGTGGCTTCTGCAATAATCTTTCAAAGGAACCTTATAAACCTCGAAGTAGTGGGTTTTTAAAAACATTGCTGTTATGGTAACAGTTTAGTGCTGCCTCCTTTGTTATGTGTTAATGGTGCCCTCCTCCTAAGTCTACTAATAAAAGAAACTTAAACCTCAATGTGAAAGTCCTTGTAAAGTTACAAATCAAACACATTTGTGCCATTTTCCCCCCGATATGCGAGACACTGGAGCGGCTCTGCATTGGGGGTTAGCAGCAGACCTTAACCAGGGAGCGAGCTTCGGCTGCAATGCCTGCTGCTACGCATTCAGGGTCACCTCCTCTACGTACAAGGCAGAGCTGTAAAGGAGTATTTTGCACAGTGAAAGGTCTCTTAAATGAGAGGGGAAGGGAAGGGAAGGGGTGGGGAAACTTCGGACAAATTAGGAATAATAGAGAATATTATATCTGGAATCTGGATAGAATGATTCATAATCTGTGTCACTCTTTGATCATCTCTTTAACATAACTTTCGAATCAACCTATGGAATATATTCATATAGAATTTATTCCCCTGCAAGTGAATTCTGCAGGCTTGTTCACAGGTCTATGGAAAACTCTCCTTTCAGTTACACTCTTTAATTCTATATATTGCCATAAATAAAATAGGAAAAGAGGGATGTGTCTGATTTTCCCAAATTGGCCAGGGTGTCACCATACGTATTGTGCAGGCAGCCCAGTCCTCAAAGCACTAGACTACTGCTGTCTTCGTAAGGGGGTAATGAGCGCGTGTCGATAATGGTAGAGTCTGGGCATTTTTGGAGAAAGCTGTGGTTTAGAGGGCATCTTGAGAAGCCTCCCAGCTTTATATTTCCTACGGTTTCTGTGAGCAATTACTTATTGGGGAAATAAATGAAAGAAAAAAACCATAAATGAGTGGGAAGTGTAGACTGATTTCTGGAGAAAAGTGCAATGGAAAAGGCAGGAAGGCTGAATTTAGACAGACCTAGAAAATATAAAAATGAAGCCAGCTATTCCTTTCCTATTGCCAAGACACTGTGCTTTTATAAATAGAAAGAGTGAGGGTCTCCGTAACCTCACTGAGTCATGAAGACATGATGGATCAGCTCACCTAAACTTGTTTTTATGTGCTTTTGTGCAAAAGCACGGACTGTCCCCTGTGAACCCTGTGGAGGTCAACTTCTGCTTAGGCACTGAGTACTCTCAGAAGAGATGAAGTCTCAAGATAACTTTTTAAGACAGGCAGGATCTTGCTGTGGAGATCCTCCGAGCTTCTGAGGGCTGGCACGTTTCCATACGGTGTCCACTTGGAAGCAGATAAAATGAGGGTGGTCTCAGCTTTCGTATTCATGGGTGGGAGATCGGTTTTGACCACAGATGATCTTCCAAACCCTTGGGAAAGCTTGAAGCAGGTGTGCTCATGCTGATGTTCTTGGGTGATGGGGCTTGAGTCTGGTATTAAGCCCTTCTTTGTGCACCATGTGGATGTTGCAGCTCTAGGACTGTCCATTTTTGGCTACGATGAGGTGTAGGTTCCCAAGGACCAGCCAGGCAAAGGCAGTTGGCCACTTGGAGCTGTCTTGAGGGCCAAATCCAACCCACCGGTCCTCGCTTGAACCATGCTGATGAAGGTGGTATGTGGTCATGGGCCTGTTGCCTCATGGAGATGGAAAGGATGTGCCCATCCCGACCATGAAATGAGCTGCTGGAGGCACAATCCCCTTCCCACGTATGTTGTGCTTTTCTTAGGGTGGCAGAAGGAAGTCAAAAGCTTTCCAAATTGGGACAGAAAGTTAAAAAAAATGAAATTATATTCATAGTTGGAGAAAGGCAGAAAAAGTAAGAGAGAGACCTCAAATGGATCTTTGTTTTTGTTGCCAGTGGTCCCAGGATGAAGGCGGGATCCTTACAAATACCCATCTGGTTTCTACCACAGGATACAGCAGAGTTGACAGGTTTCCACCGGGAGGGTTAGATTCTGTTAAAGCAGCATTTTCTCATGGAAAATATTTTCTGTTGGAACATTTTTGGCTAACTTTCGGTATGAACGCGAAAGCCTCTGACAGCAACGCTGCAGTTACTTCATCCATTAAAAGCACCGAGGCTCTGAAGGGGCAGGAGGGGGCTAAAAGCGCAGCCCCTACTTCTCCGTGGTGATGCTGAACACGGGCTGCCCTGTCTGCAGCTCTGGCCACCCCCAAAAATCCCTACCGTGGTGAAAGCCTTGGGGGCTTGCAAGCAGCGTGGCCCTTGGCTGAGGGGCGATGGCTGGGTCTGCACACGCAGGGCTCGTTCCCCGTGGGCTCGCTGGCCGTATTATGACTTTCAGCCATATTTTAATCCGATTGATGGAGTGGCCAGAGATGCTGATGGGATTAGAGCTCAGCGGGATGACGAAGCACTCGGGATTTGCCCTCGCGCCGATCCCTGCAGCACACCAAAGGGGAATGGCCGCTCCTGATTTACAAGCCATAAGGACCCAGCGTTGAGTTGGAGAATTTCCTCCAAGACATGGGTCCAACCCAAATACATCGCACGGGCGGCAGCCAGAGCTTGGTCCGAGTTTTTTTTGTTTTTTTTTTGCCCGTGCCCAATGCCTTGTGTGTGGTCTCAGGCATTGGCACATCACCGCAAGGGACCGAGAGGCTCTGTGGGGCCAGTGGGCTTTCGGCCCCACTTGCTTTCGGCCCCACATCATTTTTCTCCACCGATCAGATGACGACCAAAGTAATTGCTCTTGGGGCTGGCCAGCTCAGGGGGGATTATGGGCTGGTGTCCGTAGCGGGTGTAAATCACCCGGTGCTCACTGGCAGCAGCAAGGTGGATTTGCACCAGCTGTGAATTTCATTCGTTGCGCTCAGACTCCTTTTTTTTTTCTTTTTCCCCATGTGAATAAAAGGAAAATTAAGGTAAACCATTTCTACACCTCCTGATTGCTTTGTTTACAGGAACGGTGTCTCTAAATGCTCCAGCTGGAGGTACCGGTGCTGTTGATAGAGTAAATTGCAAGTACAACGCCGCAGTCATCCGAACGGCTGTCACAAGGACGCAGAGCGCTCCCTCTTGGATTTTAAGCCCTGAAAGAGCAGCTTGACACCCTGTGACCTGCCTGGTAATGTTCCTAATCCACCTCTTTATAAATACGTGTTCCCGAGAGGGGTGGAAGGGCGGCGGGGGAGGACGGCGAGTGCAGCAGGGAGGATCTCGCAGCCTCGGGCTGCGCTTGCGGGAAGCGGATGAAGGTGCTCACAGGCTAAGTGGATTAAGCCCAGGGAACATCAGTTCAAAAATAGGAGCTGCAGCCTGACATAAAGATCTCGGGAAGCGAGAGGATTCGCCCACGACCGGCGGTCAGGCCCCCGGAGGAAGGGAGGGAGGGTCCGGTCTCGCCGGTATTTCTTACGCTGGCTGCGGACATGGCCTGGAGATGCCCAGGGGATCCTTCTCCTCCTCCTCCAGCTCTGAGCCCTGCAGCTCACACGCATCCCTGCAAGATGCGGATGGTGGAGAAAAACCAAAGTAGGGTCCTCCAGGGGTGGCTGCAAGGGTAGGGTGCTCCCCGCCTGCCCCTCGCCCTGCCCTCGTTTAAATTCCACCAAGTATCCAGGCTTGGTTGGGCATGGCCATGCCTGACACCAAACGCTCCTCCAGAACAACGGCAGAACCGAGAGTTAAAATAAGATTGAGAGACATTAATTAAAAAAAAAAAAAAAAAAGAACGCTAATAAAATAAACATTAAAATAAGGGAGAGTTAAAAATAGGATTTAAAAATAAAAGTAAAGTAATAAGAATTAGCATCCCCTCCTTGTGCTTCCTGAAACTTTTTATTCCTTCTTTTCTTGATGCAGAGACTGATGTTCTTCAGGACAGTGGCTGGTTTTACCTTGTGTCTTGTGCATTGAAAGAGCGTCTCCAGGGCTTTGCTAATCACAGCAATACCCAGGCTAATGACGGTTCTTACTCCTCTGTAATATCTGACATTTTTTGACTGTTCCTTGTGCAATTTGCCCGGTTTGTTTTCTTCACATATACTGGTATAAAGCCTGTCTTTAAAAGGTAGTTGCCCTTGTAATCTGAAGTGTGTGTTAATTGCATGTTTGCTAACTCAAGAGCAGCTGAATGAGCTTTTGACCAAGTATTAAAAAAATGATTACTCTTTGACCCAGTTTTAATTGTGTTAATGATTTTAAGTTTGAAGCTAGTAAGTAAGGAAGACGCACAAATTAAAGCACGATGTGAGGGGTAGTGACTCTTTCAAACTCTTACTGTTATTATGATAATAAGCATATCTTGATTTAGATTTTTTTTTCCTAGATTTAACTATGCAAAAGAAGCCCTGTTGGGTTTCACATGCATAGGATCTGTGCTATAAAATGGCAGCTACGATCTCACATCTGTCTTTCGGCTCCTAGGAAAGGGTAGCTTTTTCTTTTTGTCCTGATACTGCAGGAGTTAACAGCTTAGGGGATGGAAACAGGTCTGAAAGTCTTGAGGAGGATAATTCTTGAGAGGACAGGTTTAAGCTAAATAAGAAAGCAGATTTCATCAGCCTTCTTGGAAACAACCTGGCCAGAGACTTGTGATCCATTTCTAAATTTGGCCTTTGCATTTTCCATGTACAGGAAGTGATGAAAACGGCGGCAGTAATCCCCGGTGAATTTAGACACGCACATCAGGGGCTGAATGCCTTTGTTTGTTATAGGGCTGCGTTAAGTTGGGTGTTGTAAACATGACTCATGACAAGTTTAATTAAGACAACAAACATGGGAAATGCAGCAGAAGGTCACGCATCTTTCTTCACAGTTTTGGCAACTGAAGATTTTTCTGAGAGATTTGAATGTGCCGCACCGGTGCAAGTGTAAATGCAGGTTTTATACTGATTTTTTTCTTTCCCAAAACAATTTTTACCATTTTTTTGGATGGTGCTGAAATAGTCTGAATAGAAAAAACCTGACCTAATGCATGAGCAAATTAACTTGTGGCAAGCCAAACTGCAACTGATGAAAATAAAAGATGTTGTGATCATATGATAAAACTCCTACAGTCAATTTGGTCCTGCCCCAACAATGACAAATTTACTCCTGGATGAATCAGAGTGAATGTACCAGACACTCAAACACCCACCTGTCAGTGCAGAACCTGCCTGTTTCTCACACTTTCAAATGCACGTTTGGTGTTCGAATGAGCACACTCGCTGATGGAGCAATTTGTTCCCGACTCATTACTTGAGCTTCACCTCTCTGCAGAGGTTGTGTGGATCCTCAGATTTTGGTTCAGACAAGTTTCTTCCTAAGCCAGCTTATATGGTGAACAAAGAGTCCTCATGAGTTGGTGCCTATAGGCACAGCGTTCTTGGGAAGGTGGTGGTGATACCACCTCTGCAGAGTGGACAACAGATTCAGGCAACGGGCACAGACTTAATGTTTTGGTCATGGGGGGGCACTTCTGGGAACTTCCCACACATTTGGAAATCTCAGTGCTGCAAAAGAGGTAGGTGGGAATATCCAAAAGGAATTGATGCCATCCTGAACTACACGTCTGCAGTAGATGAGACATCTCCAGAGCTGCCTATTTCTCAACAGTGAAGCCAGACAAGGGAGCCCTGGTCATTAGCTGAGACTGCCGACCTAACTTTCAGATGGCTGAAATTAAATTGATTGAATCCCAGCCTCAGAGACAGGAGTACTTGTGCTAAAACACTCCTTCACATGCAGGTTTTGTAAAAGCACGCTTCTTCGAGACTTTTGACAAGTTTATACAAAATATTTGAAAAGTCTATTATAAAAAAAAAAAATCCTCTTGAGGGTTTTGAAGTCCAAGAAGAGCAGATTCGTACTGGTGTGGGCAAAACCCCCTAGGATGTGAAATTGATTACCTGGGAAGGAGCTTTTCAAAATGTAAGATTTTTAGGTTAACACAGCCTCTCAGTTTTCCCTAGAACTTGTGCTCTCAAATCGTTCAGAAGCATTTGAAAACTCCCTATCCAAATTAAAAAGCAATATTAAATTTATGAAACCGGGAAAGTGACATTTGGATTCTGAAGAGGGTTTAAGTCACAGGACTTGCAGAGTCTATCATAGGATTCAAAAGTATTTTAAAATGCATCCAGATGAAAATTTCTAAAGTCACAAATAATGCCAATATGTCTCTGAAAATCTACCTTTTAGTTTCTACCCTTTCTCATTTCCTTTAATTCAAAGCAGGAAAACCACCAAGTAGTTACAATTTTAGATTGTCTGCTGGCCTCTGTGATTAAACCATCCCATTCACATAAAGCGAATGTGTGTGTTTGAGTGAAGGTTTTGCATAGCTTACTATCTAAAACAAATATTTGGGATCATTCTCTTTACGTGTGTGGATGGATTTATCAGAGGATTCTCCATTAAATCACTGCACTATTTTATTTTATTTTATTTTATTTTAGCATCTTACTAATTATGAAACTAGATCAGTCTGATTTTCTTGTGAAGACATTTTGTCACACAACCCCAGCATTCATATTAAGCATCTTTACAGACCAGAAACGCGTGCACATGGCCAGTGTGAATTTCTGGAGAAACTAATGACGGGCAATTTTACCACCACATTCCTCAAAAGCCTCTGTGCTCTGTTTTTCAGGGAAGAGTCTGGAAAGCCCAATTATGTACAGGGACAGAAAAACATGGCAAACATGGAAAATGAAGCCCCACTTCATTGTGCAAAACTCCCGTAAATGCACAAAGACTCCAAAAACCGACGACGGGGAAAGGCCCTTCCTTTCTGTGCCGCAAGAGGGAACGCTCCCAGCTCTTGCAAAATGATGGGAATATCCTCCAGTCACCTCTGCTGCAAGCTGTCGCGTTTGGGAATGCTGTGGTGGGATTAAAGAACGCTCCCGAACAGATTAACCGCATCCCTGCGCGGGTCCCTTGGCCGAATCGGTGACACCGCGGCTGTGCAAGGTCTCGCCATCCCAGCTTTGGTCCCCGGCCGCGTGATGCTCAGCGCGAATATTTTGGCGTGGAAGAAGAATCGTGGACCTGGACCGTTTGGTCGGAGGCGCTGGTTTCTCTCTGGGTTGGGTTGCGCTGCGGTGGACGCGGCATCCTGCAGGGTCCTGTCCAAGCAGCCTGGCCGTCGCAAGTGAACTGATTAGTGTTGACTCGTTAGTCTAATGGCCCTCAACTTGAACGTCCTACGCATTCCTCGCGAAGCTCGTTCAAAACCCAGAGCTAAAGGGCAGATGAGCACTGTAGTGAAGGGGGACGTATCATGTTTTACTACCAGATTTGAGAAAAATCCTATTCACAGCCCTTCTGGGACTGTACTGGCTTCTGAAATATATTTTCTCTTGAGAGCTGAACCAAGGATGCAAGTCAGAATGACATGACTTTTGTGAAATCTGCATTTGCAAGGGGCAGAAGGGAGAAATCTGTATAACCACAAAAAAATAGTTCAAATACCAAGGCAAGAATGCAGAAGTAGAATTTGTTTTTACTCCTTAATTTTTATTTTTCAGTATGTCTGTGGTGGTTTTTTTTTTCA
Source organism: Buteo buteo (assembly GCF_964188355.1). Lineage (NCBI taxonomy): Eukaryota > Metazoa > Chordata > Aves > Accipitriformes > Accipitridae > Buteo > Buteo buteo. Next base: position 30,031,043 of record NC_134184.1, on the reverse strand, counting down.
GGGGGAGAGGACTTTTAAGGATAAGGAGGGATTCCGGATGATCAGAATAAGCAGGTCTCACATCACAATAGTGACACCAGTAGCTCTGGTCAGGTTGGTTTGCTCTCCTGTGCATTTTATTCAATGTGGAGTGGTAATAACTAATGAAAAAAGGACACTGAGGCTCCTAGTGAGTCAGCTCAGGCAAAACTCCCCTTTTAGATAAGGAAATTTTACTTGAGTAAGAGCTCAACATAGACTGTAAAATCTGGTCATGAAATCCTCACCTAAGCCGATAAGAAACCAAAATCTTTCAGACAGACAAGTAAAATAGGATTTCCAACCTCCATAGTTATTCACATCCTACTAATCAGCTCTGGCACCTGTGGCAGAATTGTTAAAGGAGTATTGATCTCCTGCAAAATTTGGTGTGTAATAGTGATTTGCAGACACAGAGAGAATACGGAATCCTCCTCCCTTGTTATTTCCCAGTGGGCTGATCAATTGGGGGATGCTGGAAATGCAGGTGGCATTTCCATTTCTCCTCTTCATCCATCAAGCGGTTATTTGATGGTCCATCCAATCAGTGTGACTGGCTTTATTTTTTTCCCCCCTTTTCACAAATAATGTTATTGCATGTTGATGTTTGACACAGTCATATGTTATAAAGCAAAGGTTTAATGAAGGGAACTAGTTATAAACAGGCTCTTGCTCCTGAGTAAAATGAAAGCAATTTCTTTTGGGGTAGTTTCAGAAATAGCCAGTGCTGTTAACCATATTTGTATTTCAATGCACATTTTTCCTGCTCTTTCAAACCTCACTGCCTCCTCTACTGAGAGTGTTACAACCTGCATGTAGGGGCAGGACCGTAAAGCAGTTTTCCAAGAAGAATAGCCATGAGCACACCAGGACCACCTTACCCAGTGGGAGTTAGATGTGGTCTTACCAGTTGACGGCACATTCAGCCACGGCAGGGAGCAAGCCACAGGGTACCATTTCAGATCCTCCCTTAGGCTGGTCTTACACACGTCTCAGAAAAAAAAAAAAAAGAAAAAAAAGTTGTGTTGTCCTCAGGGAAAACCGCTGCTGCCTTTTCCTGAGGACTACTCATGCCATTACAATCTGGAGCAGGGAACTGGGGTCAGCGAGCTTGTGTCGCACGCCCCGACCCCTTCACCTCCTTTGGAAAACCTACCCAAATTTGGCCAAGCGATAAATGTCTATAAAAAATTCAACTCTACATGATCCATGGAGACTTCTGACTCCAGATCAGAGTTTGAGCAGTAAAGATGAAGCATGAGACCATGTGCTGGAGAAGAAAACAAGATATTAAATACGTGTTGATTAATCAAGTGCTGGGATCTGAGTAAGAGAAGGGTACAACAGTAAAAAATAGCATGCAGTTCTTATAATTAAAAGCTGGTTTAGGATGCATATGTACAGAGGGAGGTGGGGGAGTGAAGAGATATTACACAAGCAACCTTAATTTACGCATGCCTTACTTCTGGAGTGCTCAGCTTGGTAATTCTGCTGCTGCTCTAAGGGCACAAGGGGTTTTTTTCTATTGTATAGAGTGGTTTGCTGCCTTTCAGTTCCCTGTACTCTGGCTTTATAAGATGTGGAATATTTGTGACTGCCTTGTGCTGCGATGATGTGATCACAGAGCTCTTTTCAGCTCTGTGGAAGAAATGAAAGGTTGCGCTCACTGAGAGCAGTTGCTAAGAAAGAAAGAAAGAAACCCTATTTTAAGCTGTTCCACAGAAGCACATACTGGCTTGATTGGTTATTGATTCCAGTTTCATTACGGAGAAAGCACATTTTTAGCCACAAACATGTGCAGCCACATGTTCAGCTGCAAGCGTGAAAACTGCATCAACTGTAAGGCTCTGCTGCGGGCTGTGCTGAGCCTGAGCATCTGAAAAGCTGAGGACCCACATTTCCCACTCTAGCGAATGCCACCAGTCTCTTGAGGAAAGTTTTCTTGGCTCCTGCGGCTGTATTGAGCTTTGGATTCAATTCAGTTAGGAGTCGGTTGTGACTTGGATCTCGCAGGCTGTCCCTAGGCTGGTAAATTAAACAAAGTCTCGGACTTCTTTGGACATCGGAGCGTGACTGCCTATTCTGCAAAACTGTTGGACTGGTCCGGGGAGTGGTGGAGCCTGCATGAATTATTGCCCTCCTGGACAGTGCCTAGGCGTGGGAGTGCGAGGGTTTAAAAGGATCTTCTGTGCAGGATGGCTTCGGTGTCAGACAATGCGCATGGGCATGTTCCGTGTACTAGGAAGTCATAGCTATACACAAATGCGTGTGTGTGTATATATATATATATATATATATACACACACACACATAGGCAAGCATACTTGCCCAATATATACAGCTAGGTAATGCCTTGCAAATCTGTTTGGAATTCAGTACCATATATGAAGGAGCAAACTCATACACCTTGCCTCAGGGTGCACGGAAAGAAGAGATGTGAGGTCTGCGCGGTATTTTGTTCTGCTTTTACCCCAGCTAAGCCAAAATGGAGGTTTTTGTGGCAGTTCGCCCTTAGCCAAGGGCAGGAAGAATATGGGCAGGGAACAGGAATGCCTGCAAACACTGGGCTTTTGGGATGCCCTTTCTTCAGAACTGTGCCAGTTCAGTCATTAGTTAAGAATAAATAAAAACAAAGTACATCCCTGAATCAATGTTTGTAGGAAGAGAGCCCAGGATCAGGCACGTTGAAAAAGGACATTTTTTTTCCCCTGAAGAAAGCCAGTCTGTGAAAATGAACAAGGGAAAGACTTGGAAACCGTTAGCTATTTCCTGAAGGCTTTTCCCATTCCTTCTCATGCAACTCAACGCGTGCTTTGCCTGGATGAGAGCGGGTATTTCTTTTTTTCAGAAGTGCTGGAGATATCTTACTTTCCTTTTGTGGGAAGGTTCCAGATCCTGCAAACTTTCTCCATTTCTTGGCCTGGAAGAACTGAAATGTGGTCACTTGTGTGGGCTGCAAAAGCCATCTGCTTGGGCCCGTTTTCGGAGGAGGCTTGGGGCAGACACCCCACGGCAATGAGAGAAGAGGAAGGAGTCCCCTCGGTGCCTATTGGCACCGGGCTGCTATTGAGACAGTTGTTTCCGAAATTCCTCCTCATTTGTGTTGCTAATTGTATTTTAGGGACAAGGAGCGCAGGTCCTCAACGTCTGTGCATGGGTGTGCGTTATTACATCCATCTGTCCAGAGCAGCTGGGTACCTCAAGCAATCCTGTTGGTGTTGGCTGACCTGTGTTGAAATCTCCTTTCTTCCTGATTTCAGGTAGGAATTGCAGACCTCAGTCTATGCTGACCTGTGGATCTAGACGATTGTCCATCCAAATGCTGATCATCCATTTGTTATCAGCAGGATTCTGGCCAAAGCCCGTGATGAGAGTTGTCTGGCCTGCAGACCCAGGTTTTCCTTCTGTGGCTGGCAGGAAAAAGGGCAGGTTATTGCTAGAAATGTGCCCTGTATAGGGTTGGGATATGGCCAAAATGCACATCTGGATCCATATTCCCCCAGTTTAAAGCAGTCCCATTTCTCATTCTGCTTTCCCTAAATATTTAATCAGTCAATCAATCTTCCTCTTTGGTCCAATGCATATTTAATCACGAATATAAAGTCAAACAGCTCCAACAAGAGAGATTTGGAGCCATTCTCCCCCCCCACAGCACAGAGCTATGTAATGACTGATGGAGACATCAGACCCATGTCAAGCCTCTGCTCTGACTCAGACAACACAAAGCCTGGGCTTCCCCCCCACCCGTGTTGTAGGGTCCCAAGCAAAGGGAGATCTTTTCTTGGTCTTGCCTTGGGGTTTCAGTCCCACCAGCTGCAGTTTGGCTGGTTTTGATGGCTGTGTTTATGTTTCTGAGTCAGGACGTGAAACTGGGCTCCCAGGCGATGGGCTGGTTTGGAGCCCCATTGCTTAGAGCTGTTCCCCTGGGTAGTAGATTTGACTTGGAGAAAACTGGTTGGAGAGACCAAAGCAGAGCTGGGAACTGAGCGGTATTGCTGGGGTCCAGGACCTCTGCTCCTTCCTAGTCCTAGGAAGCGCTCGGAACGTACACGGCGTGCCCAACTCCGTCCAAGCCTTGTGTGGGGGGAGCCTGGGTTCTTGGCTGAGGACTGAGAATTCACTAGGCAGCAGTGGGATGAGGAGGAGCAGGGCATTGCAACGCTAGCGTGGTCCTGAGGGCTCATTCCCTGGTGCCTGGCCTTGGTACCATCTTCGTTAATACTAGACTCAAACACATCTGCGTTCTAGGGTCCTCTTGTCCTTGAAGAAGCAAGGGGATAGATTTTGTATCAGAAATATAATGCCACTCAGTAGTGAGCTTGCACCATGCTGGTCACCATAAATAAAGGAATTTGGACCCTCTGGTTTGTGGAAGCGCTGCTTTTCTGATACGCTTCAAACAAGGGGCTCAAAATGGAGAGAACGGGATCAAACTTAGCATCTCATGTTTCTCACCACTCCTCTAGCAGAAAATATGTTTCCAAAAGCAAGCCAAGACCACATCAAAATCATATCATCCCATGTCCATTTCTGCTTAATGAAGCATCTTCGTGTAGATCAGTTAGCACAAACACTTATTCATTCATCCTTTCACTAACCAGTCAACCACAAAAATATAACTGACATTTAAACGGTGCAGGAGGAGAGACAGGCAGGTTAGCCAGGCTGGAGATAGGGCCAGTAATTCCACAGTGTAATAAGAAGGCTCTCAAACAAACACCGTATGAATTAATTGAGGCTGAACTGGAAGATATGCTTTTTGCTAAGGTTAATAACAGCTGACAGCTTGACCTATTCTTGCAGTTTTACCATACCAGCATCAGTCCCAGGCTCTGCTTGTCTCTTCTCTCCTTAAACGCCCAACGTTGGATTTAGCCTCTGCACAGGGTTGCAAAATCCCACTGGTTGCTTGTTGCCCCCCCCCCCCCAGCCCCAGTCCCCACTGGTGGGTGTACCTCGGGACACGGCAGGGACCTCTCCTCCCAGCTCCCCTCGCCCCTGCAGTGGGAAGCACAGGGCGAATGCTGACAGTGGTGCTAATGGGGCGTGAGCGTGTGTCGAGGTTTGTCATGTGGATATTATAGCTTGTGAGTGTGTTTACCAGCTGCTTCCATGACGCGGAGTTAGGCTCTGTCTACAGGGGTCCGTTAGGAGACTTTTCATACCTTATTTATTCTTGGGGAAAAGACATCGAAACAACATGACCCCAAACCGACTAACAAACCTGAAAACTGCAGAGTAAATTATCACAGGGAAAAGGCACTCTCTGCTCAGTGCCTGCCTGGTAACGATGCTTTCTTGCTCTTCTGTTTATTTTAACCTAATGTTTCTACGCAGGTAGCATAAGGCCACGGGCAAAAGCATCTCGCAAGTACCCATTGACTCCAGATGTGTCAGGTCACTGTGGATTTCACAGTTGCTATCCCTGACTGTTATCACCTTGCAGCTTAATGAGACGCCAGCAAGAGCAGCTTGATGTCTCAGGTGACGTGTGTGTTTGCAATGCATTTTTAAGGCTGCATGTCGATGATGCCACACATCAACCCTGCCAGGTGGAACCTGAAAAATGATCCTTATGGCTGCGGTCTCTGTAGGAGCCACCAGACTGCCCGACTGGAGAGGAGAGGAAGGGGCAGGCTGAGGACAGCATCTCATATGGACACCGTTCCTCTTTAATGCCAGGGTTGGGCCTCTTCATCTAGGACAGCACGTGCACCAGGATAACCATACAAAGAGGTGTCAGAGCTCCAAAGCAGAGGCAGAAATAAGGGTTTGGTCCTGAAATGGATTTGAGCATAGTCATGGGTGGCTGTTTCTGGAGGGAAGATGCTGATGTTGGAAATCTCATCTGTTTGGGTTGTAGTTTCCAAAACACAATAACAACTACAGTTAAGAGGTTAGTTAATAGTGGTGTTGGGAAGGTGTGGAAGGCTTGAGTACTATGAATGGGATTTCTCATACCATTCACCAGATGGCAAAGTCTGAGATTCCCCTTACCATCTGTGGAGAGCAAGGTTCATTTGGCTGAGCTTATCTTAGGATGTGATGGCTTTCCCTCTGGGGTACCTCTTTCCCCTTCTCAATTAGAAAAATATCCTGGAAACAACTTGCTGGACATGTTTCCTGTAAAAGTCTAAGTGAGACCAAATGGTTCTCACCACCCGTGTGGCAAGGACACCTGCTAAGTGAGCTGCGAGTAGGAGGAATGGATGCTGGCCCTTGGTTTGTATTGGTTAATCCTCCTATGGAGCCGGCCTTGGCTTTTCACATTCCAGCACAATTGGAACTGGCAACAACTGCAGTGATTTTTCTTTAGTACTTTGCACCAGGTTGTACTGAGCAAAAACTGCTGATGTTAAGGGATATTCTGGATGCCTTCTACAGATATTTTTTACTCTTGAAGACCAGTAAGCAGACAGTTTAATCCCTCTCCTATAATTACTCGCTTCCTCCTCTTGTATACAAAATTGAGTTGGCTTCCTTTTCTTTGAGCGTGTTCTCTCCCTAGTCTGCAAAATATTAGAATACAAGGGCAGTAGTGCAGGTCTTTGTACTTCTGCTGTCCTGCCTCTTTTCCTAATAATTGCAAGACTATTATTTCAGCTTCATGCTTGCCCCTGCATGCTCAGTGTGATCTGAGACCCTTACCAGCTGCTACAGCCATGTCCTGGTGCCAGCTGGGGTGCCTAGGTGCTGTAGCAATAGGATGACATTCGTGATACCGGATCTCTATTCTTTTTTTCCTTTTTTTATGGGAGATGAAAGCACTAAGCAACTTCCCTGTGAGCTCTCAGCCTCTTGCAGGAGCATGCTGCTAATGGGCTGACTCCCAAAGGCAAAGATCTTTCCCAGGTCCCATGGATTTCCATGAGATGTGTGGGCACTCGACACTTCGGATTAACAAGCCGTCCTCCTGCCAAAGCAGGTATTTGCCTGCAACCGCTGTGCCCGCATGGGAAGACCTGCTTCCAGAAATCACCCTCTTACAAGCTTCAACCCTGTGCTGGGGGCTCCTGCAACTGGGTCAGGCTTTGCATTTATTTATGGGCTAAGAGAATAGTTGTATTTTAGTCAGACCCTCTATGAACCTGAAGAAAAACAAAGCTGAACATCTCCTCCCAATGTTACCAGTTGGACCTATTGTACAGTGGTTTTGTCAGCAAGTTATTTAAGACCTTAATCCCCTTCAGCTATTAGGGGGAAGTCCAAGGCAGGGTGAGACTGGAAACAGGAGTGATTTTCACTTGGATTTTCATCTTTTCTTTAGTGCTGTAACCTGATGAAGAGGCAATGGCGTTTCACAATGTGCTATTCCATTCACTGCTGCCTGCTTAAAATGAGGAAGGTGGAGGAGTAAGAAGAAAAGACTCCTTTAAACCCATAGAGGAGTGTTGGTGCCTGTAAGAGCTGTTTAAAGAAGAAGTAAAGCCACTTTAGCTTGTTGATCTATTTCTGCACTGTAATTTATGCTGCTATTCACGCAGTGTCAGAAAGCTATTGTAAACCGTTGTATAAACCCACCCTGTAGACTTGAGGGGCTCTAGTCCATGGCTCTGCCAGCACTAGCATACTGGTGATAGGATAATAGCAGGTTTCACTCCTAAAAGTGTTTTTTTTGGGGGGGTTAATGTGCAAGAGGAAGAATTTTAATGATTCCCAACAGACCACCCACTTAGCTATTAGCAATAGGCAAGCTACAGTGTATGCATCCTGGTAGAGGTGAGTTTTGAGAAGAGATGTGAAGTATAACCCAGGAGCTTTCGCAAATGATTTGTGGAAGGCACTCCACGAAATACCACATCGGTGAGATATCGCAGAAGAAAGCCTAGGCTGGGAAATTGCTCTGGAGCAGCGGCTGGGGGAAAGGCGCCGTTTCTTTGGGCATGGGCACTCGTATGAGAGGGAAAGGTAGAAGAAAGATCATTCAGGAGGATGACGTGTGCTGTGAGCAACAGGGGAACAGGCAGGACAATGGCATAAAGGAAAGATGCCGAGGACAGGATCCATCTCAGCTAACATTAAACATTTAGTCATCCAGGCTCTCTTTGTGGTCAGCAGAGCACGGCACTTTGAAGGCGTGATTCATCTGACCTATTTTGGGCGCTAACCTGCCTAGGATGAGGTGAATACACGCCTGCTTCTTCCTACTGATTCTGAGGGGAGCTCCAGACACGTAGCACAGATACAGACACCTGTATTTTAGGCACGTCAAGGGAAGTGAGACAAATCCTTCTTTGCGCGTGGAGTGGGACTGTAAGAGAGGGCATGCACGGCCGCGCGGAGTCCTCTGAGTCTGGGACAGCCTCCAGTCACCATCCACCCTTGTCTGCAGGAGAGACGAGGAACCAGAGAGACAGAGGATGGAAACCAAGAAAGGAAGAGAAAGGAAAGAGGACAGGGAGCTTTGGTTCAGCCATGTTATATTTCAGGTCTCATCAAGAGCTGCTGTAAGTAATATGGGAGATGTAGGCTGAGAAGAGTAAGACAAAAAAAAAAAAGAAATGGAAAAATGAGGTTTAAAAGTTTCACTAAGAAGTGGGCTTCTTCGTGAGCAACCGATGTTATTATAACTATCAACTTAAAAAAGGAATAGTGACATTTTCTCATTAACATTTTTTCTGAAATTGCATTCCAGAATCTTTATGGACAATCTTAAACTTCCTGAAATGTATATTTTGCACTGAAAATCAGGTTTTGCATGGACAAAAAAAAGAAAGCTTTTGTGATGACTGCAGCACAAATTTCTGTGAATGGTTCTTTAAGCTGCATTGCCAGAAATGTCATGAATCCGCTCAGAACTCCAAGGAAGGGAAGTGGTTTGGAATTCCTAACGCTGCTCTTTCAGCCAGAATAGCCATTTTGGGTGTATTTCACATGAAGCATGGCTTCAGGGCTTGATATGTCTTCATTCTGGGCCCTGTATTGTGCCAAAGAAATTCTCAGTGTTTAACAAATAATAATAGAAATAAGCTGTGTAAGCGTATGTGAATCTTCACTTTATAATTTTACGTGTAGAAAAATGATCTCATAGGCACATAGGAAATAGAGCAGATGGTAAAATGTGTGTTGGACTAAACTCAGGCTGGAGACTAAGTCTCCCAGACAATAAAAGCACAAATGCTGGACAGTCCCCTGCAGCCATGCACATGAAGTACGCCTTGCGAACTGAGATGGGGGAGCACAGATCAAAACACATTAAGGGGCCACCTTTGATCTGTTGTTTTCTCCTATTGCTGTTAGTTGCAGTGCTGTGATCCGGCATTCCCTGCGTGGACATTCGAAGGCGTTTGTGCAAGGACAGCCCTCAGCTGGGTTACTGGGAGATGGGTACCCAGCTGCATTATTCCTATTTTTGAACGGGTGCGATTCCACCAATTTCAGAGGTGTTTCATCCGCAGTGAAACTGGCTCAGGAAGGTGGTTCTGGATAAGGACTTGTAGCTTAACCCTGCTGCTCCAGAGATCCTCGTTGGTGGAGGTGGATGAATCCTGGTCCATAATACTCTTTCAAGGCATGGGTTTCCCTCAGAGACTAGGGCCAAGGTGCAGCCCTGCGCAGCAGTTAAGTTGGGAAAATCAGGAATAACCATGAACCGCCTGAGTTCAAAACTGCTGCTGGAAGAGAAAAACTGAGAAATGGAGCCATGCCAGACTGCAAGCAAGTTTTGCTCTGTATACTAGCGAAACAGACACCGGCTGAGCATTATAAAAGCAAAGCACACAAACAAAACCTCTTCACAACGTATTCCTCAGCACAAAGTTTGTAGGTAAACAAAAACTGCACATCCCACGTCCGTTAAAAGACTTAGCTGAGCTGAGAGATTCCTTCAATGATATCAGTGTAAATATTATGAGTGCAAATCTGGCCAGTTACTAGCCCCTCATTGATGTGCTATATTAGATTCATGCACGCCTCAGGAAAAAATTATCTTCTGCTGTCATGTCAGTTTTTATCCCCCTTTCTCTTTGCTACAGGATGCCCGATGGGCTATTCTGGAGTGTTAAATACAAATCATCACAGTGCTCTATTAGATATGCTTCTCTATATTGGGCAGATCATGTGCTTCGGAGACCAAACGGACTTATGTCTATCCGCTGGCAACTTCCATTCATATCAATGGCAATGGCTTTGGCACAGCTATCTAGGATTTCATGGCAGAATTTAGTGAGGAAAATGCTAGAAGAATTTCATTTCACTTTGAAAAATCTTTTCCACTTTTTTTTCTTACTGTAGATAATAGGTTTTCTTCTATAGTAATGATAGTATAAAGTAATTACAGTACAGGGAAGACCATTTGAAAATGGAAGAATAGGCAATGAAAATTTTGTATTGGGATGCTGAGATCTCAATGTAATAAGATCTGGGGTTTGGGTGGGTTTTTTGTTTGTTTGTTTTGTGGTTTTTTTTTAAGATCAGTTTATCTGTTAGTAGGCCAATATGCTAGTTTAAAGCACAGGACCCTGGAAGAAAGGGTCTGGATCCTGTCTTTTCCATTCACCCCAGTGCATATCTTGGGGAAATGTCTTTGCACCTCTGTTTTCTCAAAGGTAAACCAGAGACAACCCTGCCTGCTTACGTGATAGAGTTGTTGAGACCACATTATTTATAACCTGCACCCTGAGTCTGCAGAAGACTACATCTCACCTATCCTATTTAAATTATCCTGGTATTAGACATTGCAACCTGCTTTGAAGTAAGCTGCACAGAGGTTTTTACTGGTGGAGGCTGGTGAGAAGTAGGGACAGAGGGGGTGGGAGGTGTTGGCTTGAGAGGAAAGGTCTTGGTGATGGCTGTAACTTGCCTTACTGATAACTGGAGGGGGATTTTCCTAATAGAAAACCTGTGAGCTATATGAGGGGGGAAATCCACTTGTCCCTCCTAAGCCTTCCAGCCATCACGACATTTCATTTCTCACCAGCTGCAGGACCACTTCTTGGGGTTCATTTTGATTGCAACGCCAAGCCAACGTTGCTCAGCCCAGGAGGAAGACCAGAACGGAGATGTCGGAGCAAGGGCAAGCGAGCGGGGACATAGCGATCATATTTGGAGTGGGTGAGAGCTGGTGGCAGCGAGGAAGATAAACAGGGCGTGTTTGTGCGAGTGACCTTATTTATATCAGCATGCCGAGGAGGGACCAAACGTACTGCGCCGAAAGAAGTGAGTCCACACGCATACGGCAGCGGGTCCAGTGCTACGTGGCGGGCACGAGCCCAGGCGCTGCTTAGGGTGACAGCTCGGGGTTTTTGGGGCAGCTGCCGTCCTCAGCGTCGGGTTTTTTTTGAGCTTTCTGCATCACAGGCTGTGATGGGCAGGTTGGTTATCAAGCCATTGGTTATCATTCAAAATCATTGTTCAACATTTGGCCACTGAATGGCTCGTGGACCAATCCTGACATTATTATTATTTTTTTTTTAATACTGTATTTGTTATTCTCTGAATATTTTGGGTGGATAATTATCCAGTGTGTGTACTGTGTATTGCAGAATCCAGGAATATTTGCTTTGGCTTTTCTTCCTGGTTAGTTAGGGTGTGCGGTTGCTGGCCTAGAACTCATGGCATTGTTTCTGACTACGTAAATGAAATTTTTAAACAAGAGAATAATGACTACAGACCAAAGAATAAGGCACATCCTGTGGCAATTTCACACAGGCAATCTTTCTTGCTAAAATCCACGAGGGGCTCAACGGTTGTGATTATTTACACATGTACTTAACGGCTGTCCACATATCACAGATACAGGATAAAAGGCACCTAATAACCAGAGCCGACCGAGTTTGGTGGGTGCCTTGAATCATCCCCTTTTTTGCCTGTGTTTCCTTTCCCTCCCCTCCTTTCTGTTTGGCTACGGAGGCACTTCGAAGGAGGAGGAAGAAAACCTTCACTTGAAACCGCATGAAACCAAAAGCTGGGTGTAACCAGCTTCGAATCCAGACAAGAGTCAGCGTGTAACTTCATGTTTTCATCGTTCAGCATATCACACGGACGGGTGGCATTTTAAAACGCACAGAGGACCGCCGTCATACATGTGCTGCCGTGTGCGCGCCCATCGTTGTACACTTACTTTACACCGCAGCCCGTTCAGCTGTGGTGCCAGCAGCTGCCCAGATGTGGTGAAGAAAGCTCAGGCTGAATCTTTCCTCACCTCCCCAGATGGGTTTTACCCCCTTGTGCCGAGACCCGCTTTGCCACAGCTAAAATGGCACCTGAGTTGCCTGGTTTAACGAGTTTATGTTTTAAAGAGTTTATCCACCTTATGTGGCAGTCAGAGAAATTATTACACTCCTCACAAAAGCTAAAGATTGTCCTTTTTTCAACTCTTGGAATAAGATCTTGTGGCTATGTTAACACAGGCATGACTTCAAGAGATGGAAACTTCAGCATTAAAGTGTCACAAATGTATGTCCAAATCCCAGATGTGATCGTGATACTCGGACAGCAGCCGTTACTAAAGAGTTAGCAATCCATCACTTCTCATCCCACAAACAAATTGCTGGCAAATCTTCCCGATGGTCATTTTAAAGTAAAAGAGAACAAATATAAGAAAAAGATATTTTGGATGTCTCTAGAAAATAAGCTTGATAAAACATTGAAAAACATGAATTTCACTGAATGCCTCTAGAAAATAAGCTTGATAAAACATTGAAAAACATGAATTTCACTTATTATTTGCAGGCGCTTTCGTTCACTGCCTGTGCAGGTCCAGACCTGAACTTGGGGATGTGATGGGGACTTGCTGTGCGAGGACATGGGTAGAGATGAGGAGATGTGGACGGATGCTATTTGCAAGTCACCAAACTCACTGTTTGCGAGAGAGTGGAAAACTTTTGGCTGATGGAGAGGTTTCCGTGGGGTGTGAAGGCAAGGTGCAGCTCTGCCGGTCATCCAGACGCTGAGGGAGCTCTGCCAGGAGAATATCTCGTGCTGTGATCCCATCTAATCTCGGGAAGCAATACAAGCCACCGGTGGTGATGCCTCCGTGAGCTGCCTGGCCCCGATGCTCCATTTCCATCCCTGCGCCTCGATCCCGAGATGAGGGGGGACCGGTGCTGGTGTGAGCCCCCCGGTTCCTCAGAAACCCCTGCTCTGGATGGGTGGATTCGCAGCAGGTTGAAAACACAGCCCCATCCTCGATGTAACCTCTAATCTTGATTAAAATGCTTCCAAGGCCGGGCAGCCCGGGCTGCATCCTTTGATCAGTTCTGGTAGCGGCTCTTTGCATTCCCTAATCCCTGTTAATATCACTGCTTGTCAGAGAAGATTTGTGCCTTTCCTGGAAGACGGCCGCCTATTTTGTACCAACTGGGGGAGAAAGAGACGCTTCATCCGCCGGTGCTGGGAACAGCGAGTGGCAGACAAGAAAGGCATCCTGTTTTCTGGGGAGAAGGCGCGGGAGGTGGGCGAGCGTCTGGCTCCGACTATTTAACTCTGGCTGCTAGCACCGCTCCTGCCCTTTTTTCAGGATGCGGCATAATCCTCTGTTTTAACCACGTGCAATCCCCGAACCTCTCGTGGCAGCGTTCGTGGCAGAGGTACGAAATTTTGTATCCCGGCCAAACTGTGGGACAGATTATGTTCTGTTGACCTATATTCCCCTGAAGTCATTTTCAATTAGTGCAGCAGTTACTCCTCCTGTTTGCACCGTTAAATTTCTCCCTGCTGCAATGCTGAGACTCCAGAGTCCACACTCTCCGGGGGGGGATTTTGCTGGCTCCTCAGAGCAGACAGAGAAACACCTCCCTAAAACAAGCCCCTCGTCGTATTCTCATGTTTCCTTGGAAAGCCTAGCCCGTTGCTCCGGGGAAGCAGGAAACCTTCTCCGGCGATGGAAGGGGAAGTCTGGTCCCCAGCTCTTGGTTGATTCCCCTGGGGGCAGAAAACCAAAACCCAGCTGGGGAGGGGTTCACGTGGGGCGACCTGCTCTCCATGACCTGCCAGGACTGGAGAAATTAAAGGTGGCTTCTGGCTGGAAGGTGGGAAGAGCTGGCAGAAGCAGCAGGAGGAAAACCTACAAAGAGAAGCAAGGGACGGGGCGTGAGTGGGGGGAAGCGGCTTTTGTGCAAGTGTGGTCATCCCCTCCTCCAGCAACGGGGAGAAAAGGGGGAGACTCGATGTTTTGGAAATGAATAGAGGACATGCCTTCCTTTAGGAGCAGGCTTGGGAAAGGAGAGGAAGGTGCCTTCGTGGGGTGGGAATGAGGACTCATCCTTTTTTGGCCTGTGGAGGGTTTTACTTTTTTTTTATTTATTGTATGTTTAGTATACAGTTGCAAATGCAAAGCACTCACGTACGGGGCCCGTCAGCACAGTGTGAAGGTGTGCAGAATCCCCATCTTCCTCTTCTACCTCCCAGTGCTGTTTTATTCCTTTTCTGACGTGAAATGCAGGAAGTTGATGTCAGTTATTCCTTCAGCAAGTAGGGACATTGTATTTTTAAGTAAGAGAAATATATTGAGGCTAATACTCCTTGTTTATATCAGGGAATTGATCTATATTTCCAATTTATGCTCAACTTTGAAACAGTCCCATGCAGAGCCACTATTCTAGCAAAGTTTTCCAGATTATCTTCTTCCTATGGCCCTATAAACTCCCCTGACACCTGAAAGAACCTCTCTGTGTAGTCTCTGTCATTACAGTAAGATGAAACATATCTTAAAAGTATCTTCTGCAGTGAAATTCCTCAGAGCTTAAAAATCAAAAAGTAGCTTTTGTTGTAGTTGAAATAATGTGATGGAAAATGTAAACCATTTCTTACCTGGGGTTTTCTTCATCCTTTCTTTTTCTCCTTTTGTTGCTAGGCTCAAAGGAATGAATATTGCCCAGGGTTTTGTCCCCTCCATTCCCTGTATTTTCCTTCAATTTTGAAAAAGGTGGGGAGAAATTCTCCTCTACCTCCTCCTTGGGCACTAGTCCTTTCTCCTTTTTGTGTGGAACTTACACAGAAAACCTGGGGAGGAAACAAACTTCAGCTTTGAAAGGAAAATTTGAAAAGCAAAATTAAAGTTTTGATTACATAAAATGAAAATCTATTTCTAGTTCAAAGTTTCTCACTTATTCAAAATTAAAACTTTTCCAACAAACATTTGGTAAACTCCTCATTTTGTGGGCAGGGAAATTTTTCAGCTGAATGTTTTTAACAGTTCTAATTGTATTTATTGTCTTTCTTCATTTCTGGTAAACCAGTATTTTTGTTCTGAGGTAGTTGTGAATGTTTCTGTCCTTTCCCATCTCTCTAAGAATCAGCACACTCCTGCGGGAAAGTCGGAGAACCTCTGTTCATGAAATAATAACGTTTTGGTCCATACATATTCGTGTACGACTAGAGCATTGGTGCACAAGGCAGAGCAGGGCTAAAGCATATGTTGAGTTTTGGGAAGACTGGGAGTGAAGCTAATCCATCTGCGAAAATCCCGGGTCAAGGCGTCATTTCCAGAGCTGAAACAAGGAGCCAGCACAAGAACCTCTACGTGAGAACCACCAGCTCTGCAAACTCCCGGCTGCAACTGCCTGTCTTCCCCCTGCAAGACCTGCAAAGACCCAGCCTAACTGGGACCATATGAGCAAGCAAACAGGGGTTGACACCCACTTATGCAGCCTACCCACTGGATTTAACTATTAAACCCCCTGAACAAAATAACCCGCGAGACCCAGTGCACCACCTTCACCCAAACAGCCCCGTGGCCAAGGATCCTCAGATCTGTGCCAACACCAGCACCTTGCATGGGGTGAAGATGCTCTGCTGACGAGTCAGGGCAAAGATGAGTGGCTGCATCCCTGCCAGGATGATGGGTCACACACCTCCTTGATAAGGTGCCACTTGATGGTCCTGCTTCCCTGGAAAGCAATTATTAACTGCTGGGTGAAGGAGGTGTCGTCTTGACTTCTCCCATTTTTTATTTTCCTTTTAAGCAGAAAAAAATGTCTAGAGGCTGATGTCACCCCTGCTGCGACATCGCTGTGAATTTGGGCAGGTGCTTTTGGCTTTGGTGCTGCGTCGCAGGCTCACGGTGCTGTTATCTGTCATGGAGCCAGGCTGGACCACGCTGGAGCTCGTGGGCAAATCTCAGATGAGCAAAAATTTCTCGGGCCTTCGCTGCCATGCTGTGAGCGCGACGCATCACTTCTGAGCCTTCATCCCTGCCACTCAGCTGGTGGAAGGGGGCTGTTCATTTCTAAAGCAGTTTGGTTGCAGGTACTGATATTCACACAAGAAAAACGCAGTTAGGAGAGGCTTTTCCTCAAGACTGGCATCCTGGCCGGAGCACCGGCACAGGACTGGGCTTGCTCCCAGGGAGCACGGGGACATTCACACACATTTGGGTGTCCGCAGGTATCTGAGCTCCTGCTGTGGCTAATGGGGACCTGGGACCTCATTCATTTAGTGCCATCCAAGATGCTCCTGAGCTTCTGAGAGCAAACCAAGACATGTCCAGACCCAAGGGGCACCTTGTGCCTATGGCTGAGCCAAGCCCAGGTCAGTGCTGTCTCGCAGCAGCGGACCTTTGCCAGAGTCATTGTAAGGGTCTATGTCTCCAGGTGCTCCGCTTTTCCAGGTCTGGGAAAATCCAAAATCCACCAGATAACTCGGCACACTCTGGGAACCAGGCTCTTTGACCCAGACCCTCCTTCCTCACCAGCCTGCCCTGTCAGCCCAGGGCACCCCGAACCCCGTGCAGGTGTATCTGTGCTGTGGGTGCAGTGCTCATTAGCTCCAGCAGGAACGATGCCAGCGCGCTAATGAGGCGATACGGCTGTTGTGGACGTGGCTTTTGCCTGGCCGGCTCGGGAGAGCAGCACAAGGAGTGGGCGTCTGGTGGTGGGTCCACGTGCTGATGGGTTCCCCGTGCAGACCCCCGGGAATCTCGCGAGGAGGGGAAGCTGCTGAATTAGCCCACGATGAAAAGCAGGTGGGTTGTGCGTGGCTTGGACACGTTGACCTGAAAAGGTATGGATACCGATCGCTGCTCAAGCAGATGTCTCTCTGCTGCTAAGCCTGAGCCCAAACCACAATTCTCAGCTTGGGCAACTCATTTGTCACCTCGTAATTAGGGGCCCCTGCCTGGGATACGGAACGCCCATCTCTGCCTGAGTCATGGCAGGAACTTGGTGCCACATACTGGGAGAAGGTCCCAGCCCCTGTTTTATCGGGATGCCTGTGACGTGGGGCTCTTTTTCTCTCTCCTGCCATTGACTGCTTCGTTTGCTGCAGGCGCAGGGAGAGACAGGGACTTTGCAGCCCGATGCCGAGCGCTGGTATGAGGGAGGCAGAGGATCGCAGCAGGGCTCTGGCTGGTCGCATACCAGGGTGGCCGAGCTGGCTCTCGTGGGTTCCCTGGAAGGGTCAGGGTTGCTGCTGGCCCAGAGGAAGACTGCTCAGCTGGCCTCTGTTGCCATATAGCGCATCCTGCATCACCAGGCAGGCTTCGAAAATAATCACATCATCATCATTCTGCATTCCTACCCAGGCTCCAACCTCGCCGGCAAACCTCAAGCAGGTCAGATGCAAAAGATGCGTAGACGGAGAAGGATGCTCTGGGTATCCCTGGAGATGCGTGTGCCGAAGCTTCCAGGGCAGCTGCGTGCCTCGTCTCCTGCCCAGCACAGGCAGGCTCCTGCCTTTGCCCTGTAGTTTGAGTTTACGTCCCGAATTTGCAGCTGCTTCTGCTGCAATCTCCGTTAGCCGGCTGAGGGAGTCTGGCCAGGATTACAAAATGGGAGAAAAGGACACCAAATGTCGCATGGTCTGTTCCCCTTGGCAAGGAAGGATTACGTGTGCCAGTGCATTTAGAGAGTCCTTCTTCTTCGGAATCACTTCTGTCACTATCCCTTTCCTGGCTAGTGCCCATGCAACAGCTGAAAGGCAGCTAATATAATTAGCGAGACTTAATGAGGGACAGTGCTGTTGGCCAGCATCATTAGCAGGGCTGCTGAGCCCAGTCCGAGTCAGGGCAGAACCCACTCTGTTATCAACCAGCTGCCTTGAAAACTGCATGAGATTTTATCCTTTGGTTTCAGGTTAAATACAAAAAGCTGTGATTGAGCTTTGTACCAAGAGGTCTTCATTAAGCTCCCAGAAAAGCTAACCCAGCTGGGATCTCCCCCACACAAACAAAGCCCTGAATGGTGCTATGGACAGTACTGGGACATGAGGACAATGACGGGAGAGTTTCTAAATCATCATTGTTGTTTATTCATATACACTGAATATTTTTATGCTCAGTAGCCTCTTGGGGTCTCTGGCATCAAATGTAAATGTATTTTAAAAGCTATATAAAACATATACATCCTCCTCCTTCCTTCTTCATGAAAATATGACCTTTTCTTGGTCACAGGTTTTGAATTTTGCCTTCTTAGTTGCACAATATGAAAAAAAAAATGACATCCTGCACAATGAAAACCAGAAGCCTCATGGCCTGAAGTGTTCTTCAGTGTGATGCATGGATTTGAAAAATCATTTGGGATGGAGCCATGGCATTTGATGACCAGACTTGTGCCTTATTATTGGTACACAAGCATGCCAGCTGATGGGGACACAGCTTAAACCACACTCCAAGTGGAGGAGACCAGCTGAAACAGTGGGATCAGGGGTAGTTGATAATACAAACCAAACCTTTCTTCTCTTTACCTTTTCTCACTAGGACCTTCTACAGGTTATTTTCCTAGAAGTACTGGTGGAGGACTTTTGTTCGTAATGAAACGAGGTTGGAGAAAAGTGACTGCAGCCTGCTATTTCAGCATACCTGTAGTGTAGCTGGTATTACTCAAATCTCTGACAATAGTTTTTGTAACAAGCGATAAACTTGGATTTTTTTTGTTAATCACTAACCCTTGCTTGCAATGAAAAGCAAATCAACCCCATTTACACTGACTGTCTACATCAGAAGGCGATAAAGTATATTCTAAAGAAGCAGAATATAAAATATTGAAGTTTTTCTTCAGGGTGGCTTATAAATTAGCTGTTTCAAACCACATTGCTTAAAACTAATTTATGGGAGCTGAAGGCACCTCCAAGCAATCACGCCTCTCACTCTGGTGCCTAAATCAATCGTGTCGCTTCATGAGATAAAGCCTTCGATATCCATGCTGACCTGGGGTGTTCCTGACCCTGTCCTTGCCCCTGGCCCTGTGCACGCTACCGCGGTCCCCCAGTTCCCTGGCACACTTTGCATGACACCGTGAACTGAACCGAGGAACTGATCTGGCTTACAGCAACATCTGCCAAAACCCTTCCCCCTCCTCCTTTTTTTTTAATCTGGATCAATTCCCCAGTCTGGTCCTGGTGCTAATAAAGCTGACGGGGAAGAAAAAACCTGGAGGAGGAGAGGTGGAAAGGTGAGAGAGTAAGAAAAAAATCTTCATCTCCTCCTGCTGCTCCTCCTCTGCCTCAAGAGACCGAGCCGTGTAACATCAGGCACCACACTGGGAAAGGTCACCCCAAACCTGAATAAATGAAGGAGCTGTTGGAAGAAGAGCTGCTTTACATGAGAAAAGAGTGGGAACCGTCTAAACAGCTGCCTTTTTAGCACATGCACCTGTATGCTGAAGAGAGTGCACGCCATTCCGGGAAGACTGATCAATGCAGACTCTGTTGCACTGCCAGGCACGGTGTTACAGGTGTGTCAGCTGATGAGATTAAGACTTGCTTTTTTTTGCTTCAACAAACTGTAATTTTATGTATATGCATATGTATTAATACGGAGAAAGCCAGATGTGGCCGCAATCACCCTTTTCACATGCTCTCTGCCAAAAAAATCCACCCTTAGCTGCACGTGAAGCCTCGCCTCTAGGAATCCTCTCTGTACAGACAAGCAATTTGCAGCCCATGACCCCAAACCATCAGCAGATGCCATTGTTATTCCCCTAGATGTTTGTCTGCATCCCAAGGGTATATAAACTGCACCCACTTTCTCTCTCTCCCTTTCCATCCCCACCCCTGTTTTAAATAGTAATAGGTCATCCCAGAAGCATGTTTACTTCCTTGTAATTTTTTGACTTAAATATAGAACAGCCCAAATTGTTTTCAGCTTCAAATTTTCTAATTAACCAGTGGGACACAGTGGAAGAGCTTTGCAAAGTACAATGCACAGCTAAACTGAAGGATCACCCTTGAGTTTAAGCACGTGAACGTAGAGACCCAGCACTGCCACTCACAAGATTATTTTTTTTTTTCTTTCCTCCATATGTGTGGGCTTTAAGTACTTTCAGTAAGTAAGATTTCTTGTACAAGCTCAGATGTTTCCCTATACGCAGGTATAACTGCATTGCACTGAGATGGTAGTTATTGGGATAAACTCCTAGAAGGGGAGTGGGGAGGGAGAGAACTGTGCTTGTCCTTAGCAAAGGGAGCATCATTAAAGTCAGACAGAGAAATAGAGGGCTTCTAATGAATAGGAGGAATTTATCCTACTTAGAGAAACTACCAAAAATATAGCTCAGGACTTTATCTCAGCCTTGGTGAGTTAGACTGCCTTCTGCATTTTATCTGAGTCTGATTTAGTCATTCATGGTTCTTTGGTGATTTCAAACTCATTAAAAATGCTCATTTTAAATAACTTTGGCTGCTCTGATTATCCTGGACATCATTCCTCCGTGTAGATGTCACCGGGGTGGCTCTGGTTAGTGGAGACGTTTGAGATAAGACACCTGCAGCAAGAGAGGGACGATCCTCCTGGGCAAGAGCCGCCAGTTATTGCCCTTTGAGCTGAGTGGAGAGGCAAAATCTCTGGAGACACATCAAGGGCTCATGCGGTGGAGAAACCTCCGAGCCACTGGAGAAATCCCATTTCTCCAGCTCGCCGGTTGCTGAACGGGTGCAGAGGGAAAGCTTGTCACCGCAGGCAAGAGTGGTGGTGGGGGCCCCGAAAACCCACTTGCAAGGCACAGAGCCGGCTCCTGAGCCTGACCCAGGGGTGCTGTTTCGGAGGTGGGTTTCGCAGAGCCCCCCCCCATCTTTCCCCAGTGCGGGGCTGAGGCTCTGTAGGTGTTACCGTGCTACACAAAGAAACGGGTTTTTGACATGTATTTTTTATGTAGGGGCATGTGGAGAATATGACACACAAGGGACTGATCGCAGTATGAGTTTCTTATATTACCTTGGCTGTTATATTATGTAAGAGAGGCGGAGTGTCCTCACATTATTATTGTAATTAAAGAATATTGTGCTTTTAATTTGCACAGTTCCTTCCTCAGCGCTGTTTGATAGGAATAGGTGATAACAGATTGGTTATTGTGAGTTATTAATAAAGTATTATTTACTCACCATATGCCTAGGAGCCAGAGCAGTAAGCAAGGCTGCTTTGTCCTAGGTGTCCCTCCCTGCACACACAACTAAACGGATCTTTTTTTTTCTGGAAAAAAGAAAAACAGTTTATTCTGCCTTCTGCATTATCTCTTGCCTTTGTATGGAGGGGATGCTCTGGTCTGTTTTTAATTTCCACGACTCTATAGTGCTTTTGAGTCCAAGGTGCTAAATATAGATCTAACCCATAATAGCCAGTCTCTTTTTCATTTCTGTCTTACGATGTTATTTTCTGCTTTTATCATTTAAGCCTAATGGATTTACGTTAGTAGGAACTCTCCAGTATGCACAACGTGGTTATGAACGAGTGCCTCAAAAGTTTCCAGGAACATTTCCCTGAATAAAAACAAGCAAAAAAGAGACTTTTCGCTGGCTCTGCAGGAAGGGGACTGGTCTAGTGCAGGATGGCACCTTCCCTCTCCCTTCCCTACTGCAAACCTGTGTATGCCCTCTGGGCAGGGTGAACACATCCAGCGCACTGCCTAGAAAAATGACGCTCTGGAGAAAAATCAGCAGACAGCATGAAAAGTGCTGGCTCAGACATCTCATGTTGGCAGACTCCTACCAAAATTAGTTCTGGATAAGCCAGTACATCTGTAGTCAAAGCAAACTATTCCTCTTTCTTCCTATCCCTAACACAGTCATGCCCAAAAAATACAAGTCAGGAAAATGTTTGGGGAAACTATTAAGGAGCGTGGAGCGAAAAGAATATCCAGATGAATATGGAGCCATTTGAGACAAATATGAAGTCATGTGTAATAAACAGCTTGGATTTATAAGGACTAAAGCAAGCCAAACACAAGTGATGGCTTTTTGGGACAGAACAGCCCAAACCAGCCAAGGAAAGGAATGTGGTGGATAGATATAAAGGGCCAGGCCCACAGGAGACACGAGGACCACTCAGCACAGCTCTAGAGCCAAGACAATTAGTCTTTCCCAAGCCTAATTGATACCCGTGGGCCAGGCCAGTAGCTGGTGAGGAGTGGGGTATTGGGGAGCCTTGGGCACGTCACTTCACCTCTGTCCAAGCATCTTTGTCCCTGGCTATACAAGAGGGATACGAGGGAGGGCTTCTGAGTGATCAGGGGGTCCTTCCTTGTTGAGCCTGGGTGGGGATAGGGTCTCTTTGTGCAAGAGTCTAAGCAGAATGTCTGAAGACCCACCACAAAGTACAGATATCCACGACTGACCTTTCCAGAAGAAATAAAAGTTGGACCCTACATGAACAACTGCCCTGGGCACAGTGAAGTGAACTTCTCTTTACTTGGAGAAGCTCATCGTGCTTAGCTTGAAGTGCTGTCTGAAAAGGGGCCAAGAAGCACAGTAGCATGCCACAGAAATCAGTGTTCGAATACTTTCTTGTTTTCAGGTGCCTATGAAGGGCAACATGTAATACTTTTGGGAAAGGTGGGTCTTCAGTACTACGCTTGGTCAGGGTCTCTCCAATCATTCACTTTGCATTACTGATGGTTCACCTGGGGTCTTCTTTGGACAGAACAAGTTAGTTTCCTCTGAAATAAACTTCAGGTATAGCTATGAGGACAGTTCACTCCAGGCATTGCTCCCAGTAGGCACTATGGATGATACACCAAGCCTGGCTGCCCTACAAAGCCATCCAGCACTCTGTGCATCTTGAAATTTGACATTATATCCATAAGCCATGCTCAACTGTGGCTGAGAGAGACTGCGAGGAAGCTATTTGACTTACACTCTAGTTTGCTGCTGGAAGCATTGATTTTCATGGTGCTGTCCAAGAGACCAGAGGAGAAATCTGCTGCTGCTGGAAATCACAGTAGCTCGATAAATCTAGGTTGCTGCCAGCAGAACAGATGGCCCATGAGTGGTGCAGGGCTAACTGCTGTATCCATCCAGAAAGTGCATTGCACAAAGCAGGACCAAGCTGGTCCCAGCTGTATCCTGGCAAAGGAAAAAACGTATGCTATGTGGGAAAGGTACGTGTATTTACCTTGAGCGTGCCGATGACCATGTACCTCAGTGGGTGGGGAAGCTCAAATATGACAAGTCCAGTTAGGCTTAATTTTTCCCAGCAAGAAATGCCAGAGCACTGATGCACATGGCCAAAAGCTTTGCTACAATCTGGTGAAAAGGGGCTCTCCTACATTGCTCCAGACTGTCCTGGAAACTGTTAGACCTGTCTCTCCTATCTCCTGCTTCAGAAGTTTTGTGCTGTTTCTACTATGACAAAAATAAATCCCAAATATTTAGGGACTGATCATTTGAAATGCATTAGGAGCAGTGCAGGGGCTGCAAGTTAACCACAAAAAAAGACAGAAGGTGGGGTGAGAACATGGGCAAGAAACTAAAATGGTATGATGTCCTGTGGGTACATGAATTCAGTGAGAGGAGGCAGACTATGTCCTCTAGCGCAATGCTCCAAACTCCAGTCCTTAGAGCCCACAGGGGCGATCGTGCCCAAAGGGAGCTCCCCCCCAGAGCGGGGACCAAGTGTTGTGTCCATCACAGGTCTCCTGTGAGCCCTCCACTCCATCAGGGCAGCCTTAAACCAGGCAGAAGCTGTGTGTGTACTAATAAACTGGAAACAGCCGGGGTAGGAGTCTGAACAGTGTCCCACGTTCGTTCATACTACAAATTATGGACAGAGTCCTTAATACGGTTTTGGCTTGGTTCAGCTTGCACTCTTCCAGGCAGCGCATCACCATGGTTAGCAGATGGTTAACCCACTCCCAGCAGTGGTCTGGGCTCGAGAGAGCTCAGCTTGAGGAATACTTGAATCTGTCCCGTATCATCCCAACCACTAAAACTTGCCAAAGCCCTAAATCAGATCATCTTTTAGCTCCTCTTGCCTTGCCCTCCTCCTGGCTAGTAATGCCACTTTTGAGGCCAGCTGTGAATTATCCGCCAGAGGGAAGTTCTTAAAAAGCTTTATGCTGAAGTAGCCCGCCTTATGTTCTCCATTAGGCAAGCTTTATTCCTCCCATGTCCAGCGTTACACCAGCAGAAGTTGGATTAGACTTGTATTTCTTGGCTAAACAATGACTAAAGGAAGCTTGATTACTATCTACAAGTATTTGATGGGTGTAAACTCTACTGAGGAAGGGGAATTGTTTAGTGTGGTTAAAGGACTTCTATGGCCAAGAGCGATTAGAAGAAATCAGAAGCGCACACCCAGCTGAATAAGGAGGGCAGAAGGGTCGCAGAGCGGTTCGACCCCTGCCCTCACCTGATTTGTCCCCTTCGTCTGGTGGTTTAATACATTACCCCAAACAATAAGTTTTCCTGCTGCTGACAGTGATTCTGATCTCGGGACTGTTAAGGGAGAAGTTACGCTTACGCTTCCCGTAGCGAGCCGTGAGTAAGCTTTGAGCAGGCTGGGGCTTAAGCCCTGGTTATCTTAAGCTTGCTACTAACCTTGTGTTATCCTACACCTACAGGGATGCCGTCAGCATTACCTTCAGGTTACACCTTTGTCGGCTGGCAGGATGCGGTACGGGATGGTTGACTTTGTACAGGAGCGTACGGTTCCTCTGAAAATATACTGGTGGCCCCTTATTCACTGCGGGGGAAAAATGAGCTCGCTCTCTCACACAGGAGCAGCAGCATGTCATAATCTCAGCTACACCTGTGTAAACCTGCTTGCCCTTTTTCTCTGAAAACCAAACAGAGGGTATGCAATCCCATCTGACAGGAGTTTCTGATGGAGAACATGAGCTGACTTGGGCACTGAGAACAAATGTCAGCGGCTCGAGCGCTGCTGTGTCTTTCGAAACCCTGCGGCCTCTCAGGGAAAAAGAAATAAGGGGATATGTGATGTTTGATGAGTCAGGATGCTTTCCCCTGGCATGCCTGTTTCTCTGCCTAATTACACAGACACAATAGCAAAGAAATTAGATAAACCAGGTAAGGTTTGTTGTGAATGTCCTGGTCGTCTAGGAGACAAGAGCTTTATTTACCTGACATGACTTGTAGGCAAGGGTAGGACAAGCGCACCCTGTTTTTAAAACAGCATATTGCTTCCAAATTGCAGTTTATCTGTTCTGAAACAGCACCACTTAATGGGTTATCTCCTCCTTTAATCGGTGCGGTTGTTGGCATATCATTAAATCCCACTTAGCACAAGTGTGCGAAGCCTGCTGTTGAAGGCTGCCAGCAGAAAGGCGAGGAGGACTTACCCATCCTCCCGTGGTGCTTTCCAAGGCGGCCCTAATCTGTTCATAAAAGGTCAGGAAGGGAGCGAGGAATTCAAAAGCCTTAAAAAAACAGACCGGACTGGAGTCTTCAGTAGTGCGTCATCTCGAGTTTTCTTCTCCCGAGGGAGCAATTCTTCGGATGTTTTGTGTGCCCCTTGCTGGTGTCTCTCTCTTCTGTTTGTCTTCAGGAGCGATGTGTCTATTTCTGCATTTACTGAGCCTCCCCTCTTTATATCTGCGTGTGTGAGAGAGTCTAACGGGGTTATCACCACCTCCCCTGTGCGTCCACCACCCAAATGCTAACATTACCTGGTTAGTTGTGCACATTATGGACCACCCAACAGAGCAGGCATGGCACTATTGCAGAGTCCCTGCAGTGCTGATAACACTCTTCCTCCCAAACCTGCCTGGCTGCAAATGGCTCAGATAATAACATATTTTCTGGTTTTTTTTCTTATGGGCACAGAATACTGATCTTGGTGGCTTCATTAAAAATGGCATGCTTAAGGATGCCATTTTACATAGGATAGTTTCCCATCCTGGCCAAGAATTTTCTTCATGTAAAAGGCTGGCAGGTGGTCATGCTTTTGATGATGTTTAAAAAAGATTAATTCTCCTTCCCAGGTACCTGCTGTCTTTTCAGGTCCAAATCAAATCATATGTACACTGTATGGGTAGTGGAGAGGAAGAAAGAGGAATTGCATGGTTTCTGTCACCTCACACAACCACACAGGTGATTTCTTGCAAGACATTATCAGTGGGTGCTCCCAAAGCCCCTGATGAATGCATGTTAAACCTATGCCACAAGAAGCTGCAACTCCTATGCAGTCTAGGCTAGCCTGGAAACTAGGGATGCTCAGTTGTGCATGAAAGCAGATTCTCCTGGGAATTTCAGCCTTGGCTTTGCAAACTCGGGAGGTTCAGAGCTCATGACCTAGGTTTGAAGAAGAGCTGAGGGCTAACCTGAGCAACTCTAAGCACTGACCCCATTGGAGGAGGCTCAACTGTACTTCATAACCCAATGAAGCTTTCATAAATCTCTTTAACAATAGAGCTCGATTTAAACTGTATGTTACCATGCCCTTTTTCCTCTGTGTTGAGGGGTACAACACTAGAAATCCAACATATACTAACACATGAATTCTGGCAGAGTCAGACATCAGGAGCAGATAACTGTGGGGTCTTTGGAGTCTTGCTGTGCGTGATGTGGTCCCTGGTTATTACAGATAATGTCCATAGTATTGACAGCAGGTTGACAGATACATCCCGTGTAAAGCATGGTGTTTTTTCAAAGGCATTCATTGCAGGTTGCTCCATGCATCAGCTTCTCCTCAAACCGACCCTCACAGGAGTGCCTTCTCTTTTTCTTGCTGTTATGTCCTCCAGTAGAAGACCAGCATCCAGCCAAAGAGGTAATTTTGCTGGGCCAAAAGACCCAATAGGTCTTTCTAGCATTTAATTAAACTTTCATTTCAAGAGTACATCACCTATATGTTAACTGAGGGCATGCCTACCAGAATTGTCACCCGGCCATTTCCCAGCTATGGAGCACACCTTATAGTGGTCGCTTGTAATGTCCTTTCTGGGCAGATCTGGGCGAACACCAGAAGCGCAGCAGAGGGAGAGCGGCACGGGAATCCCTGATTTCTGCAGCATGGCCATGTTGGCCTGACGTCAGGACAGCTTTCCGCCTGTGCTAATAAACCTAACCACGGGACAGGATTTATGAGTTGAGGCCCTGTCATGGAGTCACAGAAATGCTTTCTGTCCAGATCCAAACTGGTGAGGCTGGTTGTATCTGGTCTGTGCTCCATGGGACGGCCAACTCAGGTGTCACTACAAGGCTCCATCCTGCGAGGTGGACATGGTGTGTCCTGGAGTTTTTAACGCCTGAATCGACCTTGATGTCCTTGAGGGAGGAAAGTACCCAGTCCCAATTTTAGGGGAGAGAAGAGGGTCAGGTTCAAAAGTGCCCTGTGGTGCGTCCACAAAACCTTCGGCAGCATGCCAACGCCTAAGCCCAAACCAACTCCCCTCTTGGATTTAAACACTATTTATTTGGTTTACCTAATGATGCAACCCACATGAGCTGTCCCCGGCACTCCTCTTTTCCCAGGGCAGGGACACCCTCCCTATATCGTGCAGCCACTCCCCGGCTTGGCCGCTCTCCCTCAGCGGCTTTGTGAGCCTTGTCTTCTCACCCAGAGGGCAGTTAGCACGTCAGGAAGGCGTCAGCCCCAAATTCAGGTCACGGTACTTAGGGATGCTCTTAGGGCTGGAGAGATGCTCCTGAGATGGTGGGGGACCAGAACCCGGTTTCCTCCCCATGGGGTGCAGAGCTCATCCCTTGCCTCATTCGAAGGAGACAGGTAGACTATGAAAAACCTCTTCTTTCTGGCTGATGGAGGCTTCACAGCGCTCAGCATCATGCATCCTATTCTTCGGCTTTCCCCTTCCTGGCATCAGGAAATGTAAGCACTCATGCTGCACGGCGATTACCTTGTTACTGGTTTTCTTTGACAAAGGGGTGCCTCAGTGCAAGAGACATCTGTAAACTGGAGGATATTCAGAAAACAACAATAATAAAAAGCACAATACTCTTGGAAACATCTGTAAGGCAGCAATTTAGAACCTAGCTGTCAGCATGCTGGGACAGACCTCAAGTGAAATAAAAAGAAATTAACTTATTAAATATCTCTAAAGCAAGCATGTAAAAAGTATTGTTGTCTGTATGTAGATAGCTTGTGTAAACAGCCTTTTCCACTTGGGGCTACATCTCTGTAATTATGTATTATTTGCAAGAAGAATGCAGAGCGAGAGGAGTGAATATGTTCCAAATGTGTCCGAATCCTGACCAGGCGAAGGCTGTGATTTGAGCTCACTTCAGGGAGAGAAGAACAAGCCTGTGCCTTTTGTTTATTCTCCTTGAGCTCTTTGCAACAATTGTACTTTTCACTGGAAGTGACTCACCTGGCAAAGAAGATAAGAAACCCAGCAGAACCACTGAACAAAAATATAGTGCTGGAAACTGTCCTCTGAATTTAAGGCTTACAGTCCTTCTGAAACCATAATCATAATCAGACCCTTCAGGCTTCCCTAATTACCGAGAGGAAGAACTATCATTCTTTTCTAAATGTGGTGTCAGCATTTGTTACGAGCAAACAACATAAAATTATCTGCAAACCTTCTCGTGACCTATAAACCTGCAATTTGATATGCCTCACCCGATTTTTACTCTGTAACAAGTGAATTTTTTCATAGATTTTTATAGTAGAGACTCTTTAATCTACCAGGCGACACGTAACAAGATCCCATGGCTGGAGGCTGAAGGTAGCTCCATTTCAGCTAGCAATAAGGTGTGCATCTTAACAGCGATTAATTAAGTATTGAAACAGCTCCTGAGGGGATATGATGAATTTGCCACTTCTTGAAGTCTCTGAACTTTGTCTTTCCAAACCTCATGCTATACCTGAAATACGAAGTGTGGTCTTGGTACAGGAATTAAGGGAGGGGCAGTGTTACGGTATTTCTTAACGTCAATGAGAAGACATTTTCCACATCAAAACTCCAATTTTTTCTTTTTTTCTTTTTAATGCACATAATGAAATTCACTCCTTTCCCAGTGTCAACCAGTCCACTTCAGCGGAAATCAAGAGACCACCACCAACTTGTACCAGTAAATAAAGCCAAACATTTAAAAAGACATATCAGCTAAATCTGCAGATGCCTACTGGGCTGCAGAGTAGCATTTTCAGTCACGCTGCCGCCTGTTCCTAATTTTTAGCAATGGCTCTCTTTCACTGTCAATCCTTCCATCTCAGGAACAATACATCGCTATTGAAATATTTAATGAGTCAGTTGTAAATATCCCCCAGGAACAGCAGGACATTTATCTCACGCTGCAGAGCTGTATTTTAAAAATAACTATCTTTAAAAAAAACCCCAACAACCCAACAACTCAAAAACCCCCAAACGTTTTCCCCTTCCTACTTCACGGAAGACTTTCGCTCTCTCTGCCTTTCCCTTCTCATTTCTCATCCACTCTTCACCGCCGGGGTTATGCCGAGGTGGCTACGAGGACGCCCAGGCTGAGACACTCTGTTTGCATTCTTCAGTCAATTTGGGTTGGCTCCTCTCCCCTGTGTGGGCTTGGCAAGGCGAAAGAGTGACCTTGTGGCAAACTTGGGTGTGACCTTCTAAAACAGCAATAGCTCCCAGCGTGACTGCCGGGTCTCCTGCTCTTACTCCATGGAAAATGTGAGGCAGCTTATCCCGCGTCCACCCACAAACGGTTTCACGTTGACCTTAGGGTAGGAGCGTGCCTCTACGGCGTTATCGCAGCGCCGCTAGCGCACGGCGTTGCCGCATCTTGGTTCCCCTGCCAGTAGCTTGTCCCAGAAGCTGAACTCTGTGCCTTCGCGCTTTACTGATGGTCTCATGCCGGAGCCGGATCCTTGCCGTGCACCTTGGCTCTTCTCTCACTGCGGGACCGCAGCAGCATCGCTCGTTTCCGCTGCTGCCGTGGCTTCCTCGCTCTCTTGCCCTACCTGCTCCTTCAGGTCTAAAGAGGCAAAAGGAGCTTGGAGCCAAAATTTCACCATAACGTGACGCTACGATGCTACTCAAAACCCATAAGCAGTGGTTAAGAAGTTAACCGTTGGGCGCTGCAGGTCTTGGCACCACGAACACAGCTATCGGAAGACTCTAGGTGCGTGGATTCAAATGTCTGGGGTTTGGGGTCAAACCAAACCTCTGTTTTCCTCAGGATGACATTCAGTACGAGGGTTTTGACAGTCAGGGTGAAAACTGAGTCAGAGGTTTTTGAAAAAGTGTCCTGACGCACCAGGGAAAATTACAGAGCCTGCAGCACCGAACGTGAGCCAGGCACAGCTCACTGAGCATCGGTCTGCATGACCTGGGTGCTCCTCTGAACGGGGAGATATTCTCATTACCTGGCTCTGCCTGTGGAAGGAGAAGACCCAAAAAAGCACAAAGCATTGGCCTACATGGTCAGGTAACTGTGTGCCCGAACCTCCTTGCCAGACTGGATTCACCCTCTGTTTATACCACCAACAGCCAAGCCACCCCAGCCGGAGCTCTGCCTGGCTCGGGTCAGGCTGTCCTTTGAGGGCATGGGGAGACCTTCCAAGCCTGGAAAGCTAGTTTGGGGGTGAGAGAGGAAGACATACGTATTTCTGAAAAATCAGGATAATGAGGACCATCCGTGCTGTTCCATATTTTGGACTAGTAACCACGCTGGCCCGGTTTCATCTGTAATCAGAGAGAAACTTTACTTTTCCTCTGCTATGTGAGGTGTTAGGTGTTACACATATGCATTTGCCCTACTAGAGCAGAAATAGTTATGTTCTGGGGTTTTTTATTCAGGCTCTGGTGCTCCTGACAGCCTGAGGTCAGCAGGCAGGTGCTGGATCAGGCTGGCCCACATCTATATGTCACACAAACAGTTGCTTTGACCTGCTCCTTCCCACTCCCCAACCCACCCACGTACACGGTTTTGCTCTTCATCGGAGCAGAGCAATGGAAATGAAGCAGCTGTGAAATACACCTGCCCTTCGTCCGCAGCCCTGCTCGATCACATGCTTTTAACTTGGTAATATAGAGTAGTTATGCTGTAATATAAATACATTTCTTTCCTCTACCCACAGCTCTGGATCAATCAGCAGCTTGAAACAGCAGGAGGGAAATGAAGTAGTAACGTAGGGGGACAAAATAAGAGTTGAGGGTGTAATCAGTCAACTAAACACCATTAGGACATAGTGTCCCACTCGGTTGGCCTACAGCTGCATTGGGCCGTGACCAAATCTATTAATAGGACATGCAGAGCTCTTTGTAGTCTAAAAGCAATGCTCCTCAAGCTTTCGAGACCTTGTTCCTCCTCTGTAACTTCAGTAACTCCCTTGTGGTGCTCAGTTACAGTAGCTGACTCCTCAGAGAGGATGAAAAATCTGACTCTAGTCTCTTCAGAGTAGAAGACAGAAATCCTGCTCTTCATTTCTTGCCCAGACTAGAAGAGAGAAATAATACTGAGATCATAAACTCAGCCCTAACGTGGACAGGAGGTTGTCAGTGGAGCATCTGGCTTGCTCCAGGCTTGATGATGGATGCAAGGGGCGAGATTGGGGTGGAAAGTGGAAACCACAGTTTGGTTTGTTGTTGCTGTGGAAAAAACCCGGACCTGCTGCATCCCGGGTCAAGGGGACCAGGCTGTGACATGCCTGTAGTTGGATCGAGAGTGTCCCTGCACCCTGCGGACTGGCACATTTGCCATGTCACCCCACAAACTGGTTGGCATTTTGGAATCCTATGGTTCCTGCAAAGCAGCAATGCACACCGACATGAGAAACCATCCCCTTAGTCCCTGTCTATAACTCTACAGTGACAAGCAGGCAATTCTAAACTACAAGTTATTTCATTTTAAAGGCATTTAAAGTTAAGGAAGATGATTTCTACCTCTCGCCCAAAAGACACGTATGGAGCAACAGGGCAGATCAGATGTTTAGCAGGCTCGGAGGAGGTAACTCCATATATTAGGGCACTGGGGAAACATTACTCCATTAAGATATCTGTAACATCCGTGGGCTGCTCCAATCCCTTTCCCCTACCAAAGACTGTCAAACGTGAATGCCGCAGCTTTATGATTAATTCTTGTCTTCCCTGTGACCGAGGAAGGGACTTGAGGTCCCTGGGGGCAGAGGATGCTTTCTGCAGGACACGACCCCGGAGAATTGCAGCCTGTTGAATGTCTGCAGCACTGTCTGAAACTCAGGGGTGAAGCTGCGCTTGGTGGGAAAGAGCAGCAGCTCTGCGGGGGAGAAACGCTCGAGGGAGCGGGTGTACCGGGGGAAGAGCGGACGGAGCAGGCGTGAGGCAGCAGCTGTGGAAACAGGCAGCAAGGGAGGTGGCAAACGCTTGGGAACGAACCCTGGAAAGGAGGAAAGTGATGGAAGGAGAGGTGAAATGAGGGCTGGCAGGGGAAACGGCCTGGGGACAGTCCTGCCCCGGGGACACGGACACTCTGGCTCACACTGTCAGGATGCTGTTGGGAAAAACTGAGCGCAGCCGCGGCGGAATGTATTTATTTAATTAAATTACCCAAGCCAGGAGCCGAGTCACCCCGGCCGAGCGTCAGTAAGCCTTTCACACCTTGCAAGGTCTCCTCTCAGCCCACCAGCAGCGGCAGGGCGGGCTGGTTGGGGCACGTACATCGCAGGCTTGCCAGCCCTGCCTGAGGCTCCTTCCCCAGTCAATGGAACAACGCGGGGAGCAGCTTACCGGCAGCGACTCAGTCCACCGAAAAGCAGAACCCCCTTCCCCAGGAGCGTCTTCCCCTGCTCTGACTATAGGACGAGCCGAAAGCAAAGACAGCTTTTAACTTGGGGAACCCAGCCAAAAAGCTCAAAGTTAGAGAGGATGAGTCTGGATATCCATGTTGATAGAGGATATATATATATATATATATATAGAAAAGTTAGTGTGGCGTAGCAGAGT
The DNA here is from genome assembly GCF_964188355.1 of Buteo buteo. Classification (NCBI taxonomy): domain Eukaryota; kingdom Metazoa; phylum Chordata; class Aves; order Accipitriformes; family Accipitridae; genus Buteo; species Buteo buteo. Next base: position 29,998,053 of record NC_134184.1, on the reverse strand, counting down.
GAGAGTAGGTGAGTCATCTCGGAGAGCACCAGAGCTGACTGTACGGTCTTCTGCACAATAAGCACCACTTCTTGCGTGATTAGAAGCGCACACAACGTGGGAACTGGTGTGTTGGCCGCGGCTCCCCGTATTGCACATTTCGGTTCAGTTGTCTGGAACAGCTAGCTTTTGGTATTAGTTTTAAGATAATGCTGGTGTGAAGTAGCGAATGACAAAGTATTGCTGGACAATTACCAAGCCATTAAACAACCACTGAGAAGCACATGTTAAGAATTCCTTTAGTGTATTAATTCTACATTACAACTTAGAGATAAGCAGATTTTCCAGGAACCCAAATAAACCAGCATCCAGAGTCTTATTCAGACCCCAGAGCTGATGCAGAAGGTTATGTGTGGCCCAAAAGTTGCGTCCTCCTGCAACATGACCTAATACAGCGGCGGATTCCTCAGCCGCATTGCAAAAGCTCGCAGGGCAGGAGGAGTAAAGTGCTTAAACCTACATGTGCGATCAATGGAAATGTGTCGGTAGGTGGGTGAGAGAACACAATGGATTAAGCAGCAAGCGTGGCAGACTGAATACTGCGGAAAAAAATACGTGGAGTGGAGCAGGGCTGAGGACTTCAGTTTGTCACACCTTTTGCCTCTGTCCCACCTTCTCCTCACTCCTTTTCTTCATTTTTCAATTGCTGGGATAATGAAAGTGAAAAAGAATATCCAGACCCATCCAGTCCAGCTTTCAAGACACAGAGGCACTTTATTTTTTAAATAAAATACACTATAACAGTCTTTATACGGAGAGGATCGCGGGTAAATGTTTTATGCCATGGATTCAGTTTCCTATCAGGACCTGTATTAATAATACCTATGTCCAATTGTTCGTGGACTCCTCTTCCAATGAATGCTTTGTTTAAATGTATATTGAAAACTTATTTTTACAATGGCTTTCTTCCCTTTAATAGGATTTGACGTGTTGGCTCTGGTGTAGCATGCAAGTTGTTTGTATAAAGCTTTGAAATATATTTCTGAATGGTGCTATATAAATACTGCATGCATTGAATTGTAGTATTTTATTGTGCAACTAAAAGGTTTCCTGTTCTATACCATAATACGGTTTGTTATTTTTCCAGCACATACATTAGCCTGCATTCAACTTCTGCACAAGGTAGAAGAACTCAAATTAAATTTACAAGCACACCTGAGCAAAGCTAGTTAGCTCTGGCCAGATCATGTTTCCATGATTAAATAATGCTGGCTATTATAACACATTGCAAGAAAATGCAGCTATAAATCCTTCTCTCAGTTTATTTCCAATGCTTCATTGTACCATAGAAACTCTGCTATAATTTCTAGCAATAGGCTAGACATGGGACTGTGTCACCCTGAGCAGATGTGTTAGATACTGACTCTGAGGAGATAAGAGTAACAACGCTGCTCTCCCATGAGTTTTCCCCTCAAGGACCTTCCCATGCTACACAAACATTAATAAATTGATCTTCCCTACATCCCACCGCAGAGTTTATTAACTGAGGAAATTGGTTCCCAGAAAGATTTAGCAATTTGCTCAAGGCCAGAGAGCAGGTCCACAGCAAGGAGAAAGAGCGGAGGGATCGTGCTGGAGACCTTCGCTTTTTGCCGTTTAATGTTTAACACTAACATTTCACGCAGCGCGCTGAAGGCACGGCAGCGCGGGGTGTTCACCTTGTCAGAAATGGATGGGCACTGCTTTCGGGGACTAGTTACAGCGAGGCAAGCTCCTGCCCAGCACGTTGGTCACCACCACGTACCCCTGGGGACCTTTGGGGGTGAGGGAACATCTCCCTCCTGCCTGCGGGGCTTCTTTGGGATGGGGAGGAGAGGTCCGTGGCTCCACCGCTATCCTCGCCGGGACACATCAATAGGTCTCGCAGGGGTCCAGGAGGAGCTCTTGGGGGCCACGTCTACCCAATTTAGGGAGCAGAGCAGGGGAGGTCCTGGTCCCATAGTCATCCAGGTCACACTGCGGCTTGCAGACAGCTTTCTTTTCGGTGGAAACAAGAGCGACAGGGCTATATGGGTTGTTGGTGCGTACCCAGCTCTGAGCTGAAGATAGACAAGGGCATACGTCGGAGACTGGGGACACCAGGGCAGCTCAACCCTGTCTAGAGTTCAAGGTTTTTACAGGTGGCTGTGGAAGTTTTGCATTTTATTAAGATTTCTCATTTTCCACTCACTTACAATGTTGCCAAAATTTGACCATTTGGAGTAAAGTTTTCCAATCCAGGTGTTTGCCTCAGGCTGAATTATTTCAGATGGGGGGGGGGAGAATTTCATTTAGAGCTGTTCCCCGTGGCCAAGACTCAGGCTGAGGGAAAGGCTTATATGTAAAAAATGCTGTGACTTTTACCCTTTGAAACTGTCCGGTGCTCTGTGAATGAAAAGATAGTTGTGTGAGAGAAAGGAAAACAGAGCAGACAAGGAATTGGGCTCTATGGGGACAACTGATTGATGGCTATCGTGAGGAGAGGGGTGGAGGACCTGGATGGGGTGAACTGGCACAGCCAGCATACCCTGACCAAAACTGGGAGGACGAGCCCAAAAACCACAGACTTTACGGAGTGGGATTGAATTGCTGAGATTGGGGAAAGTTTACAGTGGGGCAAGTCCTAAAGGGTAAGACAGAAGGGCATTAGGACAAGGGTAATCATTTAAAGTTTTGCACCCAAGAGAAGGCACTAGTCCATAGCCTGGACTGGGTCTGTTCTTAAATTCCGCCAGCCCACTGCTGTCAGTGTTTATGCGTGAAAACCCTGATGACAGAGTGTTTCATCTTCCACGTACTGTTAGAGCAGGCTCTCACCCTACAGGTGTGGTCCTTTAGCTGCCTTGGCAAATCTCAACACCGTGGTGTTTACCCTACTGATAAGTCATGCGGTGTCATGCGACCTTACTTAACTCCCTTTAATTTTGTCTTTAATTGCACACACATACTTGGGGTTTCTTTATGTATCCAAAGTCCTGCAGCCTCTTACTGTGCACTAAAAGGACATGTCTCAGCTGGCAAACACCTATTTAATTTGTTATTTTCCAGTTCATTCCTGATTTTATACCATGCTCTTTAAATCCTGAAATATTTTCTTCATGGGATTTTCTATAGTGCTCGCCACTGCATTACAAGAGCTCCCCAACTATTAGCTGGTTCATTTTAGCAAAACTTCTTCATGATGAGATATCATGGTATTGTCACTTGGCAAATGGGCAGCTAAGTCAGCACTGCAGTTGCCCAGTTTGAACCCACTGGGACTTGATTTTTCAGAGCACTTACTATACGATATGATGCTGTGAATCACCGAAGCATCGCTCTCCCTGACTCAGCTGAGACTGAGAGCTCAGCACTTCTGCAAACCAAACCGCTGGGCTTGGAAGTCAGGCACCTAGAAAGTAAAAAAGACACAATTAGAGCCCTTCTCTGAAAAGCTTGGCTGAACAATATTTCCCAGCGCTCTGGAACAAAGGAGGAGATAGGATCCAAGGATGTAATTTTGTACCTTGTCTTCCCCGCAGTCCTGTTCCTCATTCACTTTTAACTTTTGTAATAACATGAAGTAGAGATGCTGCCACAGAGCAGGTCTAATTTGTGTAGTGAAGGAAGGAGCTGTGTGGAAAAGTACTCTGTGATCAGACAGTGCAAACTGTGTCTGCATAATACATGTACGTATGGGGGCTGAATTAAGGTAGCAAAAGTAATTTTAAATCAGCATTTTCTAACATTCGTGTGCTTGTTCTGCCAAGCTTATTAGTATTCCTTCAATGTGGGGGTTTGATTTGTTTTGGAATAAAGCATATTTATTCTAATTCTGTGTAGGAAATAGCCAGTTCTATCTTCCTTACAAAATATTTTTGCAAATGGTAGGGTGCCCTTCTCTTGACATTCCTCACCAACTTGGGTTCAGCGTTTGAAGATGATAAATGCGCATCAAGCTCAGCATTTCTACCACCACCTACCTGCTTTGGCTCTTGTTTCATTAGAATTTCAGCAATGTGCTGGTTCATGGCAGATAACCTCCTCTCCCTCTCTGGGCTGCGAGTGCCTGTGAGTGTGTGTGCATGTGTAGGGGGTGAGGGAACGGGTGCATTTCTCATCTCCTCAGCATTTATTACATTCCTCTTTCTCTACCTCCTCTGCAGCAATAAATCAATGCTACTTGTTATTGTCTACTCCTTGGGCAGCGTCTCAGGGGGAGAGGCAGGCTCTCCTGGCTATAAGGCCGTATGTTTTATCAAAAGCTAAAATAGAAGTAAAGAACTAAAGTAAACCAAAGTCTTGGTTTTGCAGATTTTGAGAGGAAGGACCCTATGCTGGGCATGCTGGCTACATCGCCCATCGAGACAGACACATTTTGCCCCACGCAGGCTGCAGTGACCAACCCCTGCCTTACACCGCCTGCACAGCAGGAGAGGGCAGTGTGTCAGTGGGGCCACGTTTCTGCTTCCATCACGGGAAGGAAAATTTAGGATTTCTGGTGCTGCTGCCTATTTCCTACCTGCCCTGCAGGCAGCTCCAGGGCTGGGGTGCTGGATGCACCATTCCTGTACGTGTGCAGAGATGGGTGCGCGCTCCTCACGCTTCTGCAGAGAGTTAATAACAAGTGAAGCCCTAAAAATAGGTTGCGGATGGAGTGAAATGTAGCCTGATTATTGTTTACTCTGACGAGAGCAGAGGCACACACGCTGGTGCCTGGGAAAACTGTAGATGTGGCGCTTAGGGACATGGTTTGGTGGTGGACTTGGCAGTGTTAGGTTAACGGTTGGACTCAACCATCTTAAAGGTCCTTTCCAACCTAAATGATTCGATGATTCTATGATTCTAAATCAAGAACAACATCACAGTGGGTCTGTGGCTTGTAGCAACTCCCTGGAGAAACTTTGCCCAGAAAGCCTCTGCCTTCTCCTTTGTTGCCTGCTTTCTAATCACAGCAAACTGTTTTCCTCCACACAGGCTTCCTGATTTTCTGCAGGAATAAAACGACCTTCCCACATACCTGGCCCAACAAGCAGGGATTAGATGTTCCCTCTGTCCACCAAGAACACCCTGAAGAGATGGGCTGGAGAAAGGATGACAAAAGAAACTGGTGTGGTGGAGGAGTAGGTGAGAAAGGCAGATGGGAACCTTCTGGAATAGAGGTGTTTGGCTGGTCCAAGCCCAGAAGCACAAAAAAAATAGCTGGCACACCTGCTGAGGCATCCAGGACCAAATTAAACAGGCAAATTTAAAGCCAGGGTTGCATCTGGGATTTTTTTCATCCTTAACCCCTTCCAACGTTAACTGGGGAAACTCATCTGGGAACCTTCATGCAGAAGTTACTGAAGGGTTTTTGCAGCCAGATTCTCAGAGTCTGAAGTGCAGAAAAAGCCCCCCCCCCCCGACACATTAGCATGTTTTTATTGTGGCTTTGTAGACGTATTTTACATTTTCTTTCTGCAGTGGCAAAAGGGGGAGAGTTGGGTCCCCCCAAGCAAGAAATGTACTTTATCAACTCAGTTTGTCAGCAACGGCACTGGTAAAAGCGTGCACACACATGCACCTCTTTCTCTATGTCTTCCCCAAACCTTGCCTAGTTTTTTATTAAAATGGCTGCCTCGAGCTACTGACAGACGGTGCCTGTAACATGAGATGTGCAGCGTATGAAAAAAACCACCAACTTCAATACAAGCTCAGATTCCTTCTCCTGCTCTGATTTTCACCATTTCTTACGGGAAGGATTTCCCTGCCCTCTCCCCTGGTGTTCAAGGGGACGTGCATAGGTCATGATGCATTTTTCAGACCCTTCGGGGAAGATGATGTCCTGGCATCGGAGGGACTGCCGTGTTGCCGACTGCGCCGGGTCGTGCGGCGGAGAGGCAAGCCTGACGTGCAGAAATGATCCACCTCTTTCATGCGGCTTTTGGAGGCTCCAAAATACATGTGATGACAAGCAGATAAAAAATGTATTACATGCAGAAAGGAGAAGGGTTTGTCTTTGTTTGCTTGTTTGCTCCCCTTTCCTAAAAAAAGGTCTCCCCAGCCTTCAGGCAGTTGTTGGGGGGGTGGACTCGTGTTGCGATAGACATCAGGTGGGTTTATAAATACAACGCAGCCTTTGAAGGAGAGCTCAGGTTCAAGAACTCTCCTTGCCCTACAGCATGGCGGGGGGGGGAAAGGGAGAACCTGGGACTGAAATGGGGGAAGAGTAGCGTGGGGACAACTGGGTTTAGTTTAGGAGAAAAATGGGTTCTGAGGACGCCGTGGCCGCTGCCGAGAAGGTGATGTCCTTGTAGAGCAGCTCTGGCCTCTCCTGCCTGCTGCATCTGGGGCTCTCCCAGGTGTCCACACCTTTGGAACTCACCTGGTTTGGGGAGCTGGTGATTTCTTTCCCCGCTGAGCTCTGCATTACAGTTCGGCTTATCTCTGGCTGAAGGAACCCACCGAGACAAGCGCCTGTTTAAGACAGAATGAATTATCCACCGCCTTGTTGTCTTTCCACATCTCATTTTTCCACAAGTCTCTCACTTGCTGATTATAATTGCCCTTTAATTGCTTGTATAATTTCAATTACATAACAAGCTGTACAGTAGCTGCCAAAAGTATCTGTTAAGTTCTTTTTTTTTTTTATCATTAATTGAGTTTAAATCATTCCACAGCTGTGATGACCGTAGTCCTGAGAGAGCAGTGAGTTCATTTGACAGATGGACTTTCTCTGGATACTGTCTGCTTGCTTTGGGCACAAGTTTACCAGTTTCCTCTGTAGAGATTGTTATTTAGATCTGGTCATGCTGACCAAACAGCCTTAATGTGGACAAAAGGATTTAATGGTTTATACAATCCAATGCTGTAGGGGTATCCAGCAGTGTGAATGCAAGCAACAGCCAAGAGCAGACCATTCATCACTGTCACTAGCGCTGTTTCTGTTTTACATGCCAGCTAGATGCTGAACTGGAAAAAGTCCAGGATCCTTGCAGGGTTGAGATGGAGATAGGACCAGCCCTTCTCAAGGGCTTTTATCATGTTCAAGGTAAGGCGAGATCAGATACTGGGTTATATTGAGAGAATCTTCTTGCATAAAGCAGCAATTAAATAGGATAAGCTTTAGGTGGAGGTTAGATGTCTCTTCTGGAAGAAAGTGTGAGTGATCTCATGTGAGGTTGTTTTGACTTTTATTTTTTTCCCTGGACAAAATAGAAAGGGACAACAGCAATGGAGAATCTCGTTGGAGACTCTCCCGTACTTGTGTTGTGTAGAAGGGTTGAATCAGGAGGCAGAGAGTATTGACTTACTGGTCAACAAGGAGCCTGCATGGAGCCTTCTTTCCTGAAATGTCACATTGGATGGAGATGATAGTTTTCTCCAAGAAGCAGGCTGACAGTGATGGGTAATAGAGATGTTCGAGACTGACAAGACCATCTATGGCTCGGAATAAGGCAGCAGGTGTAATTAAGAAATGCTGTGATTGAACCTACGTGGGTTGCTTTCAGAAGGAATAGGTTAGAATAAGATATATAAATGTGAGCATGTTTTAAATCATCAAGCAAGGAATCTTGGTCTATAGTAGCTATTTTAATCTTGCTTTGCATTCATGCTTGTTTGTTTTCTTTAAGGAGTATATATTCTCATTGCTTGGTAAATACTAAATTACATCTCTTTATTTAAGAGAGGGTATGGCTTCTTTAAACTACATTTTGTTCTTTTTGTTAATGTTAACCAGAAGCATAAGAGGTACTAGAGGATACACAGCATGGGAGGCCCCTGATTTAAACAGTCATATAGCTTAACATATGTTTATTTGGAAAAGTAACTTTTATCATTTTTATTAGAGCAGGAAATGGTGGGTGATGCACTCTTTTTTTTATTATTCGGTTTATGTCAGATTCTACTCCCACAGAAAGTGGAATTAAATGAAAAGGGAAAAGGACAGAGTTCCTAAAATACATTTATTTTAAAAAGATGCATTGGTGAAAATGAGGCAATTGAATTGATCCGGTCACCTGGATTTTCCAGATTTTAGATAAATATAGTTCATCTTCTCGCCCCAGAGACTAGAAGAAGGAAACAAGTTCTCCTGGTTCTCCAACTCTTAAATACACTCACAGCTGAAAGTGAGTAAGATCATCCATCAAATAGCCACGGTCAGTTTATCTGGACTGCGGATAAGTCTGCAGATAAGATTTGGCTCAGTGCAGCGTGGTTTATCAGTTCAGGTGCAGTGCCATGTGAGGGCGGCATTAGGATTTTAAGGTCAGGGAGGGTTCGGGAGGTGTGTAATTGTGTTTGCACAGTGCTGAGCCTAAGCTAATAAACTCTGCAGGGCCCAGCCTGGCTCCCTGCAGAGCTGCCCAAATGTCCTGTGCCGTACGCTCCGGGGCGTGCTCTCTTCTGCAGGACACGCTGGCTAGCAGCTTTGATTTTTATCATTATTATTCTGATGATACGGAACATCCTCATTGCAGTACTACAGATGATGTGGAGGGGACTGAAAGCAAGCAACCAATTTTGCTTCAAAAGCTGGTTGAGGACACCCATAGAGTCTGCTTAGTCGATGACTTTCACAAATTCAGCGTTTTTCGCCTTTCCTCAAAACTTGGTAAGTGAACTTAGAGTGCTTAGTACAAAAAATATCCTTTCATTATAACTCAAATTGTTTGACTGAATTGAGCAACTTTAGGCTTTAACATATGTTCACCACAACTTCAGATAACTTTAGCTCATTTTTAAAATAAACCAAATTCCAATTTAAAGGGAAAAATATTTCCACTTGCATTATTTTTCTTTTTTCCACAGACAGGTTCTGCATTTGCAAGAATTCCTAGAGGGCATGCTTTTCTATACCTGCCCATGTTTTGTGCCACTGGCAACTTTTATTCCTCTGGCTTCTTTGGTTTTAGGTTATCGTGAAAACCATGGAATTCCAATGACGGGGTCTATATGGAGACTAGGAAAATAAAACAAAAATAAAAGGAGTAATAAAAAATTTCAGTGTCAGAACTTTCTGTGCTTGCCCCCCACAAGACCATGCGCTCATCATCAGAATCCATTTCTCTTTCACTAATGATCCTTTCCTGGAGGGAATGTCTGATTATCTGACCTCTCTGACATATCCTCTCTCTCCCTCCTTCCCTTCAGTGGCTAGAGGATTTGGGGATGGTCAGAAATACTGCAAACGTCAATGATTCCAGCTTCCCTCTGGAAATGGAAACAAAAGCGAACCCATCCAAACATTTTGAACTCTCTTTAATCTCTCACAGAAGTAGCGGAAGGTTTGAGGTGGAGCTTGTTAACCTGTCTGAATCAGGACTCTCGTCCTTGACATAAATCAGGAAAAGAAGAATTCAACCTTTTGCTAATTTGGGTAGGACTTTGATGATAATTTGCCTAGAGAGATTAAAGTGGTACAACATGAAATAACAGAAACTAAAATTAATGGAGCTGTAAATGGGATTGCATTGTGCAGGGCCCCCACATATGGTTCAAATTCGGTGCTTCCTCTGTATCTGACAGCATTCTTACAGCAAGAATGCTTCTGAGGAACCGCTACTGCACCCGCCATGAAAGCATGGAGAAGAAAACCTCACCCCACAGTGTCTGTTCACCATTCTTTCTCCTCCCATGGTGACTGTGGTTTTGTTTGTGCTCTCAATTAAACAGAGCTCTGAGTTTGCTCTCATAAGCAGACTTGCCTATCATTCCTGGTATAAACCTCAAGGCCAACACTGGAAGGTCACCTTGTTTGGAGACATTTAAGATATACTTTATGAGGTTGCTCACACATAGATAGCAAGAGCCATCTGAGATGCAGTGAGATAGCTGAGGTATTGATACGGCACAGTATCTACAGGAGGCACATGTCCATCTGGAGAGGCAACTGGAGCCCAACCATACTAGGGCAGGACAAGTCCAACGGCCAGTGTTTCGGAAACTGTAGCATACCCTTGGTGTCTACAGATGAGCCAGGTGTCTAAGCTCCCAATGGAGTCAACTGAAATCTTGTCAGTGCAGTCAGCAGCGTCTGAAGAGCTGTTCACGGAACCAAATGCTGAGGTGGAATTCAGTCGCCCAAACATAGGTATCGGTTTTCTTTTGAGATATCCTCCTATATTTAAGTGATCCACACAGGACCGGCAGATATTATTCAAAACTAGTGGGAGATTAGTATTCCCTAGGAGGAGCAGCTAGACACCAGGTAGGATACTCAAGACAACCAGCACCTATGTTTTGGCAACCAAATCTCCAGGTCTAAAGACAGGCATATGCTCTGTGGACTGAACAACAGATGATTCACGTTTAAAACCAGCCCAACAGCAGAAACCTCAAACTCGGCTCTTCGTGTGTTAGCTACAACAAGGTTTCAGCACACAGCGTGAATGAAAAGTATGTGAGTCATAATGCTCCTGAGTTAACGAGTTGCCTTGTAGGTGGAAGCCAGTCTTCCCCATTAGCCTATGCCAGCCGTTGACCAACAGGTTGGCCTTGCAGGAGCTCCGAGTAAACAGTCTGTATCATGTTAACACAAACCTGGCAGGAACTGGGCCAGATACGAACCTCACTGAAATGGTGAATACATGCCGAAGTATTAATCTGTCTTTAATTTCACTATTTCCATTGCACATAATTATTACCGCCAGCATGAACAGTGAGTTACCCCCCTTGCCTGAGCCTGCAATGAGTCTGAGTTTTTCATAACTACGCCTAATTGTTGCCAGGGTTCCCTGTAGTAGCATTAGCCTGTTTAATATTACATGGCATGAGAAAATTAAATGATCAATATCAGGTTAAGAGCACTCAGTTGTTCTTTCTTTGCTTTGTAATTGCTGGTGTGACAGGAAAATAATTATTATGTTGAGTTTATTGCTATTCTCATTGTCCTCTGTTGGTGATTTTGTTGTTCGGCTATGGACATGTCTGATTTAAATTGTCTATAATATTGTTGTCTTGGAAGGAAATAGAAAAGAAAGGGGAAGGGAAAGGAAGTAGGAGAAATTAAAGGTTGATCTAAGATTAACATAGTGTTTACTCTGGCTCTTGGCAAGGTCTGTTTGTAAAAGAAGTCTCCCAAAGCAAAAATCATCTAGGGTGGATTTGTTTAAAGTGACACTGTCAACTTAAATATCACACGTCAGGATTTTTTATTACTCCATGCTGTTATAAGTAACATGCAAACCAATTATATCCAACTAATGCCATTGGAACACCTTGGATTATTACAGCTGACAGACTAGAGAAAAAGTACTTCTCTGTATTTTGGGGGTTGTTTTTACTGCAATTGATAGCACTCTGTCCATGATAACTAGCTCGTATGGAAAGCTTACACACAAAAAGGGTCATGTAAATTTGAGCCATGCAAATTTGGGCCATGACCAAATCTTCATTGGTTTCTTATTGAAGTGAACTAATTGACAGCTGAATTTTTTTTTTTAATTCCATCACTTCCCTGTCTGTGTATTAGGGCTCTTTCTTGTTGTTTATATAGCTTTTTGATAGAATAACAGGATAGAAAACCCCCCCAACAACCGATTTAGAAACCAGGTTTCTAAAACCAACAGGGGATGTAGAAAAACAGAAATCCCCATCAGTCCTCTGCAGGGAGCAGGTACCCTCAGGGTCCTTGCTTTCAGCCATGCGGAGACAAGCCAGTCCCTAGCGAAAAGATGCCTACTGCCTTCGGAAGCCAGTGGGAGTGGGCTGATAAAGAGATCCCTTTAACCGTGATGCCTACGAGTCACTGGTGTCAGCGTTAAGACATCCTGGGAGAAAGAGGGAAACAAAACTGGTTATTCACTGCCTTTGTTTAGCTGCCTTCGGAGGTTTCAAGGGAGCCGAATACAAAGACACTGTGGCATATGCCAACTGTTGACTCTATCAAATAATAAAGCAATCCCAGTGGGTATTAAGAAGCGTGGAATCATTCTAATGAGTCTGGCAAAATCTCATTAGGATGAACAGCAGGTGATGACAAAATATTTGCTCTGTATGCAAATGACTTGTTTCCTCCTCCATCTACACGCGGTTGCACGAGCGCTCAGAATAGGAGCTGTCAGATAATTACTCACTGGAGTAAAGCACTGCGTATGTGGTGGTTGCATTTCAAATGCATCACTGGCAAAAATGGGAAAAATGCTGGAAAAGAGCTTTTAGAGTGAAAGCCCCCCTGTATCACCAAACTCTCAGCCTCCCACATGCACAACAGACAGTTTTGCTGGGCATCCAGAAAATCCAGCTGTCTTCCCAGAAATGCCTTCAAAGCCGGGACGGATGGGCCTCAGGTTGTCAAAACTTCTCCAAGAGCTGTGAGCGTAGAAGGCACGATGGAAGCGGTGGGGGCAGGGGGTGTGCTGAATAATGAAAACAAGAGAAAACATGGCAGTTCCCGCGGACAGAGGTAGGTTACCTGCACGGATCTGAGTCTGATCTGTCCTAGTTCAAAACAAGTCTACTAATCAAACAGGAAATATCCAACTGCAGGCTCAGATGTTGTTGTCTGCATAGTAAATCACTGCTTTGCCCCCTTCTGCTGCCTTAACATCAGGCTGCGTAGCCCTTGACATCCGTTCAGTTCCTGATGGTGTTTCTGGCATAGCACGCTTTCATTCTCTCCAGTGTATCATTAATAATGTTTCATACATTTGTTTTTAATCACGTTGGTATTTATTTATTGCTGCAGTCCTGTTCCTACTCCTCATACATGTCAGAAGCAAAATTCTTGCATGGGGGAGATGGAAGTCCCCCAGGAGCCCCATTCTTCTGTGTGTGCTGGAGGAGAAGAGGACAGGGGAGTCGAGTCAAAGGACATTCCAGATTAAATAATCCAAGCCTTGCAAACACAAGTGTTCCTGCAGATCTTCTCTCCAGTGCCTGGCAGTCAAATACCTTCACTATACTTTCCCCATGTAATTGTGGTTTGCTCTCAAAAAAGGAGTTAGGAATGCATTTGAAGCCTCCCTTCTAAAAACACCCCTAGGATCCCCAGGGCCATGCAAAACTTCCAACTCTGAAAGGCAAAGGACTATGTGTGTGACGACCCTGTGCTCCCACCATTCTCGTCAGCTCTTACCTGGAGATGGTTTGCTACAGGCTCTCCATCAGAAAGGGAATTTAGTAAGCTGATTATGAGAAAGAGCCATTTGCTTTCCTGCTAAAGTCCTACAGAGATGGGGTGAAAACAACACGCTAAAGAGCAGGAATTTGCATCCCTCACCATCCAGCAAGCTGCATTCCAAATCTTATGGATGTCAAGAAAAGTGACCAGTGCCCTAAATTGTTCCCTCAACAACAACAAAAAAACCCTTTTCCTTAGATGAGGCTTTGTGTTCTAAGGATATTAATGTGAGTTATTATCTGATTTTAATAATACTGATTATTTTAAATTATTAATAATACTATTAAATGCTAATAATATTAGGGGCTTTTTAGTCTGTAGATCTTTATCAAAAAATGCTTTTCATCCAAGTGCTTTGTCAGGTAAAGTCAATATCATCATTTCTTCTTTCATAAGTTTGGGAAGTCTAGAAGGGTCACTCAATAGGCCAGCAAGAGAACTGGGAAGCAATGCCTAGTCCTCTTGATTCCTAGACCAACACCTTGTGGGCACAGGGGCACTGTGGCTCACTGTGTCATTGCTGTGGGTCTGGGACCTACCGAGCTACCAAACCTCCTTCTGGGGCTGGAGTTTTTTAAGAAAAAGTTGGAGAAACATCACCTCGGGTAGCGTGGGGTGTGTTTGACTCTCTGAGCGTGGGGACTGGCAACATCACCTCTTGAGATCCGGACCTCTAGCCTAGGATTTGATGACTGATGTATCCTCCATGGTATTCGTCTTACATTTAATAATTGTATTAAATTGAGGTCTGCAGTCAAAGTGCTGCCAAAATGACAGTGGGCCAAGTATTACATTAAGCATTAAAATGCAGGCTCGGTGGGGTTTGCAGGGCAGCGAGGCTTGTTCTCACGGTTGGGTTACGCACGCCGAGGTAGCATGTTCCAACCCAAACCGACAGCAGCACGCAAGGGCCACAGCCTTCTGGTTCTGCTTAGCAGGTTTTGCTGACCAGTGAAAAGTGATGGAAATCCCAAGCTCTCAAAAAGCAGTAGCTCTTAAGCAACTACTTTTTTTCCCCCTTTTTTTTTTTTGCTACCCAACTTGCCAAACAACTGTTTGTTTAGTGAGACTGACTGCAATAACAAAACTGTAGACACCAACAGCAGTGACTCATTTCAAGCTAGAAATGTCATCTGAGGTTAGTGGTGGCCGGTATCAGCTGACCAGTCGTCATGCATGCGGTGATCCCAGATACACAGTGCTCTGAAAAAAACCCTGTGAACTGTTCCCAAACACAGTACGGATAAGAATGCACCAGGTTTGGCTCCTTCTACCCAAACCAGCCCTCCAACAGCCTTTGTGTCATCACACTCGTGCTCTAACAACATACCTCCAGGCATACGATGTGTGTTTGTGGGCGTTCTGTAAAAACTTAGGTGAGGTGAGGTGCAGCCATCAAGGTATCTCACACACTTCCTACTGAAAAAAACAACAAGCAGAAAGGAGTTATTTCTCTATCAGGACAACAGGAAGACCACATGGGCTTCAGAGGAGATCCAAGACCAAGCAGCATAGACAGGAGAGTGCAAGCCCTAGGCAGTATGGGCAGGAGTCAGGATGTGCTGATTGGTCTTGGCAGCAGTCCTTGCCTTCTTTTTTTTAGCAGTAGAGCTGTAATCTTATAGAGACTGTGAGGACAGCTTACTCATGCAGATGCATCTAGTCCTATCTGAGATGAGATGCCAAAACATATCCTGTATGGCTTTCACCTCTTTCTTCCAAAGGGAAAAGTTGCACATAAGACCTCTGCGGTATCTGATCTCTTGGGTACCCTCAGGGATCTGAAATGGCACAAGTCCGTGTCTAAAGAACAAGACCCCCCTGTGTGTCTGTGCTGCAAGGTGGTCCAGTTGCTCAAGCTCTCATTTGAGTTTTTGCAGCCTGAACCGAGCTCTGTGCTGTTGTTGCTGAGTGAGTTTGTAGTTAACAGCAGCAAGCACATGTCCCCTGCAGTCTCAGAGGTGTCTGTAGAGCAGGCCTACCCTGAAGAAGTGATAAATACCTCTGGCTAGTCTTGTTGCTCCCATAGGCCAACAGTACTACTGCTGTCCTGTGAAGTTCTTTGAGACTTAAAGTATTCATAACACACTGGTCAAAGGAAAAAGAGACTGTAGATGGCCATCCTTTTGTTGGGGGTTTGGAGAGAATAGAGAGGTCCTATGCATTCATGTCTTTCTGCTCAGAAGTATTCTTGTTAAAGCTGGGGGAAGAGAGAGCTACCCTTTGATTTCTTTATCCTCAGCCTCTCACCTCTGAGCCCAGAGCACTTCACTTTTTTGTTCCTTTTCCTCCAGCCCAAGCCCCAGCCTGCAACTTCCCAACCCGCCGTTCCCATCCCCACCTGCCCTTCGCAACGTGTCTTCACCACTTGTCTCAGAGTTTGCTCAATCCTACCTCTGCTGTACCACCCTCTCCCAAACCTCTCTAACTTTATTCTTCCATTCACTTCCTACTCTTTCTACCTACCCCTTCCAACCTTGGCTGTCCCAGAGCCTCAAAGTGAGAGTCTTCATATCTTCTGCAGCTCCCTGAGGTCCATACCTCTTTCTCCACTCTCTATCTATCCTTGAAGGACTCCACTGCTGCTCTCCCCTTGGCCAAAGTAGAGAAGTGACACATTTCCCCTTTACCTGGCTTTCCCAGGGATAGAAATCCACCTGGCCAGGTCTAGAGCAAAAAAGAACGTGTCTGGGTAGAAAACGGTGACCCTAATCTGGGGATGAGAAGTGCTATAACAAGATTTAGTTGTCATTATGTGTTTGTTTAGATAAGCTTCTAGAAAGTTTGGACTATGTTGGAGCATCTCCACAGCCATCTTTCTGTGGACAAATTGTACTGCTGTCACCCACCAAGTGTTTGTTGGTAGCAAACTGTAAGTCACAAGTCACTCCAGATTAGGCAAGAAAAGGTTCTTTAGAAGAGAACAGCAGCTAAAGGGATGAACACAAGCAATTGTTTTTCTAACTTTTGTTTTCTTTCAGTTCTCAGCATTACGCTGAGTTTGCTCTTCAAATGTCTGACTGACAAATGTCCTTTCACTTTTACTTTAAGTAGCTCAGAAGGCAGATTATTCTTCTTTCCTGTTTTTCTCCTTTCTCTTCCTCTTTGCATAATAAATCAAAGCGGTAACCACTGGCTTACGTAAGTATTTTTGTGGACTCTGGAACCAAGATTCATCCTGTCATTCAGCCTGTGCTGAGGCACTTAAGCCAGTAGTCTAATTGCCCTTAGATACCCCCACAAATCACTGGAGGAGGACAGGTACTTTTGGGAGTTCTGGGAGCACTTTGCCTTAGGCTGAAACATCCTTTAGATGTGTTTATGTCACTCTTCTCCCAGACCTAAGTCTACCCGAGGCCAAACGTACAAGGCGCATTTCGCTGCATGGTGCTTCCCCCCGCAAGATCTTTCTTCTCAGCAGATCCAGAAATCTCGATGAGCCTGGACCACAGGTGGCTTCACACCCTATAAATATACGTGCTTTTTGGCACCGCCGCTTTGCAGGTGCTTGGGATTTTCAGAAGCAGCTGTATCTCTCCAGCTACATCTGTAACCAGGGTCAAACCAAGAGGAAATCAGAAACCTGGAGGCAGTGTCATCCTTGTGAAGGTGGTCCTGTACCTCCTACTACGTGTACAAGGTTTTTGCCCTAAGATGTGCATGCCTGCTCCTCCATTAGGACAAACTTTCCTGGGCAGCCATACGACACTGTTTATTTCTTCCTGCACAATAAAGCATCAGAGATGTCTTTGAAGCCTTTGACTTCAATATAACTTAATGAAAATTTGGGCCTTCACCTTGATGTAGAGTTAAAAGGTTCCTGCTTCAGTTGAGGGAATATTTGAGGGTTATTTTTTTACCCACTTATTTCCACTGTCTCCAGAGAAGACAGAAAATCAAACAGTGTGCTGTATAATTGCTAACCTTACACTACCATGCAATTTTTAGCAATACTGGGAACAATAACTTACCAGGTTGTGTCCTGTAAGGGAGCAGTATAACTCCAGATCTTGTATAACTTAAACTTATGCAAACTTCAGCAAGATTTTTCTTCCACTAATTATAGAAGAACAAAGCATCTACTCTTTCATATTAAAAAAAAAATCACCTCTTCCTGGAATCTCAGGTCTAAGGTGTTTTTACTGTGAAAAAGAGCTTCATGGTAATGATAGCAGAATATCAGATTACTGACTCTGTATAACAGTCCTCTGTTTGGCTTCTGTCTACTTCTTAACAACATTTAGTGAAAAGCTGAATGCCTTCCAGAGACACCTTTAATTCACATGTTAAGAATGTTTATGCCTCTCAAGTGGTCAAATTAAATTGTATCAAATGAACCGTATGGGCTTGATGTAGGTTCTAAGGCCCTGTTTAAACTGTTGTGTGTTCATGAAACAATTAAAGCTGAATAAACATTGCCAAAAGAATTTCAGAGAGGATTAGTTCAAATGTTTAACTAAACTAATTTCTGCCACGGTTGGTTTCCATGGGCATCCGTTTGATCTGGCAGAAATGCTCTTTCCTTAAGCATTTAACCAAAGCCTGATTGTAAGAGTTGCATTTGTTCTGTCAGGGAAGGTAAACAATGACTCTGCCTCCCATGGTCACTTATAACTGATCAGCTCCATATCACACCTCTTGGGTAGGAGGTGTCCAGCCGCCAAGCCAGGAACTAAACACTGATTAGGACATGGTGATTGGAGTGTAGATACTCAAGAAGGCATTGAGTTAGTTACTGATGGTACATTATTTGGCTGGGTCTTAAAAATAGTAATTCTGTATGCATCAACTGTTTTTACAGACCACAATAGCTTAGGTTCAAACACCTCAACTTCAGACTTTGCAAACTAGGCATGGCTGGAGTTATGACATCTCTAGGTGATCCCTTTGACATTACAGCAGGTTTTGAGGTCAACAAGGATAAGCAAGGTCTTCCAAGCTGGTCTGCTGAACTGATTCATCTCTCCACCCAAACCCCATCTTCACTCCGTTCTCCAAAGTCTTCAGGAAACCCTTGAGGCTATGAGGTAGGAGTATGGGAGAATTTAAATGAAGAGTGAAAAGACTGGCTGTGGTGAGGTTATCCAATCCCTTCAGAGTACATAGCCCTCAGCCTGTACTCATTGAAACTGTAAACCTGAAATACAAAATTGAGGTATAGAGAGCTTAGAATATTTTGTGTAATCCTGCTTCAAATCACAATACCTTTATATAAGGTATGCTATCGGATACTACCGATGAATTCAGTTAGTAACCGGTATCCCAAGCTGCCTAGAGAGGTGCTCTGTCCCAAATTTGGCTATGATTACCAGAGGCACTCAGCTGGAAACACTTCTTCTGATTACCTGGCATGAAGGGTTCTCATACAGAAGATCTTCAGTTCTGGCATTTGCTCATCACTTTTGTCTATGAGATCTTAGTAGCCTAAACCAGGGGCCTTCTAATGGTGGACATGAGTTCTAGGTAAAGCCCAATAATTTATTAACATTTGATCCTTTTGGCCATGTAACAAACGAGGTCTTTTCTTCGTGCTTTTGAACAGGGAATAGCTTAAAGTTGGCTAGGTCAAACTACAGGGCAACTGGTTGGACTACTACAGTCATGGCACTGCTTGGGAATGTTGTTATCTTTATTTATCTGTTTAATAATGGCTGTGTTTTAACAGATACTGCCAGTACATGTCTGAAGAGAGACCTGCTAAGCATAAGCAGTAAATATTGATCCTCGATCCTCCTGTCTCTTCCCTGAGCACACCTCTCAATCCATCACTAGTCTTCAGTCCTGAGATCTGATACTCTTCTTTGGCACCACACTTAAATATCACAGAAAGAAACGGCTCCAACTGGTGATCTTTGCACTGTACTTAACAACATCGGGAAGTAATCATGGCTAATTGTTATGGCTGTAATTCCAAACCTGACAGCTGGCAGAGAATCAGAGGTCTCAGTCACATTTACTGAATGTCTCCCTAATACGTTCCACCAGATAGTTTATGGCAGCACTCCCCAAAGCCTTGCCCTTTGACTACTTGCATTTCTCCAGTACTCAGGTAGTTGCTGCCAAGGCTGTTCTCCTCTAGGGTAATTATTTGCACAGTGTAATTTCTTGGAAGCACAGCTGGCAAACGTTGCTTTCACGCAGGCTGAACTAGATCTATGTAGAGAAGGGTTGACAGTGTAAAGATTTTAGGAGCATCTAGAGTGAGTGAATAAATACTGGTTATAAAGAAAAAGCAGGTGCCATCTGCTCCCACTCAAATAACTCCTGTTGACTTCAGTGGGAGTGTGACAATTTTCACAGCCACTCTATTTGGTTTTCTGAAAATACTTTCTTTAATATTAACAATGACTCAAAATGACAACCCCCAGAAGTCTGAGGGGGTTAGAGAACTGAAAACACTGATGATAGAGCATGGATCCATTCCCGTGAAAGTCAGCAGAATGGACCAGTTGGCATTTAAGAACAGTTCGTATATCCCAGCAGCGGGTGCCTGAGCTAAGATGAGGTAGGTGGCATTTTCTAAATGGCTTTGTTACTATGGGATCAGTTCTCGTCACAGGATCCAGTATGGAGAAAGTGCCACCAAGGCAATTACTTCTAACAGGAACCCATATGCCAGGAGCATGTAGAAACAGATGAGCCTCTCCCTGCCAGAGGTGTTCTCCTTAGGAAATGCAGAACTCCAGGGGAGACTACTTGTGCTTCCTGGGCTGGCATCTTCGCTGGAAATCAGCAGATGACCTCATCCCGTAAGGCTCTCCCTCCAGCTGGAGCTCCTAGGCCACTTCAGAAAGCCCCACACCACCTCTGAAGGGGACAAACACTGAAACAAGGAAAACACTTCTGGTGGGACAGTGGGTGTCAGAAGATCTGCCTCCTGTGCCACCAAAGTCAGAAAAGAGCAAAACGCTTGACTAATCTTCTAGTGTCTGGGCAGATGAAGGATGACACGGTAAAATAGAACCGCTGGCGGCTCTAGGACAGTGGATAAAATCCGACTAGTGACCAAAGGGGAGCATGAGAGAGCACTGGTTTGTTTTGCAACGGCTGCTGCACTTAACATTGACAGTTGAACTGGAATTGCCCTGGAAGACGTGAAATTACTGCTCATTTTCCTAGCAGAGCTGCAGAACCATGTAAGCACTGCCATATATCATATCCTATCGTTTCCTGGTTGTGAAAGTAGCACATTTTATAGTACAACAGGGCTGTGACCTTGAGGGTAGAAGCTCAATTCAGAACTGAGTCCAGCTCTGGGTTCAACGTATCACCGGAGGGTTTCACAGGGAGCCATCAGCCGTGGTGGCTCTTCCAGCTTCTTCGGTATGTGCACTGGATGAACCCAGATTGCTTCTAGACTTGCTCAGCTGCATTCAGGGCACAGGTACCTGGTGAGGTTACGGTGCCTGAGTCACCACTTCACGGCTCCCCACGTCCCAGGGAAGCTTCGGTAGCTGCGTTTGCATGTTCAGCACCTGAGGCACGAGTGAGGTAATTCAACGGCAGAAGAGGCTAGAGATAAGGCATGGGCACTTTGTCATGTGTCTGAGCTTTTTATGCTAAAACCTGCACATCGGCAGGTACCGTACACCTCCCTTCAGGCAGTCTTGTTGATGTTGATGCTCCAAAGTCAATGGAGTGTACCTGAGGGCAGAAGAGGTTAAACTGGTGTAACCAACCCCGCACAATAAGACCACTTACGGGAGTATTCAGCAGGGTGCATTTTCCTTTAGCTAAGATGTCATCTAGGACATCGGACTAACTGATCTAATGACCCTCTCTTACAGACCACGGCTATTAAAGAAATGTACATCTAGTTTTGCCTTTTGGCTCTCCAGCATGCAAAACACAGCTTGCACGCTAGCTGGACTGGCGTAAGCAAACCTGACGGCCTCTACTCGCTGTAGTTGAACTGTAGTCACCCCCCAGAGCTGCCCAAAGCTCCTTCTGAGTTAAAGCTTAAAAGCTACCTGTTACAAACATAGCAAAGTGCTTTTCTCTGGCTTGCTGTATTGCCTCATACTTCTACTGCCTTTCCTTCCTTCCAGACTCAGTCCCGGGCATCAGTATTAAAAGATGCTTGTAGTACAAAGGTTTGTATTTCAGCGTGGCACAACACAGAGGGCTGGGGAAATCTGAATTTGTGATTGTTTTCACAGGCTTAGGAGCATCTGTAATGAACAAGATGCTAAAAGGAACCCAAATCAACAATAAGCGCTTGAGATTTATGTTTTTTCAGGAGCATGGAGAAAGTGAGGAAGAAAGGAAAAACTCTGGATGCTTATAGCTCGCCCGGTTCTATTCAGCATCTTCACATGGCTGTGGAAGAGCAAAACACAGTGCACTCCTATGTTGGTCCAACTAGGCTCGGCTTTGCCAGTGAAATTGAAAAAGACTAGAAGACTTCAAGATAAATAAGACAGCAGGAAAAAGTAATGAAGGAATTAAACTGACCTTCTTTAGAAATGGGTGAGACAGGGTAAACAGGGAGAGATCTTGTTTTGCTTTCATCCTGGAAAAAATAACATTTCTTCCTTTCCAGCTCAGCACAGTTGACTGATTTGGAAACAAATCTGTTTTCTCTGGAAAGATTTATTTGCCCAACAGACTCTTTTTTTTTTTTTTTTTTTTTTTTTTTTTTTTTGGCAAAAAGCAATAGGTTGAAAGAACAAGGCTCGTCTTGTTAGCAGGTTTAAAGGGCTCAGTAATTAACTGGTACATTTGGAGGCATGGCATGCAGGATACTTGCTGCAACCTACTTTATTACAGTGTCACAGGGAAGTGCTGTGAAACAGGCAAGAGCTTTAAAGAATACTGTTTATTTCTCAGGTGGTATCAGATAGCAGGATTATTCGGTTATGAAGTTAAGCCAGAGCATGTGCTGAGGTAAGGACACTCTGGCATGACCTCTGAGAACGTGCTTTCACCTGTGACAGGCTTTTTCTCTCTCTCCCTTCCTTTCCCTATTTCTTTCTCTCTTTTCTAAGTTGAAAACAAAGCGACACTTATTTAGTCTGGGGACAGCATGCAGTTTTTCACATCAGTCCTTTGCAATACATAGTAGGTGCCTTCAAAACACAAATTGACATCCTGTGATTTGGGGAAGTCAGTCACAAGGGTCATTTATCCCTGAAGTCATCTCCTTTGGTGCACAAAGCGTAATGACGGTATTCACAGCCAAACCTCTCTTATTCCCTCACCCTTTTTCTGCCTTTTTTTTTTTTTTTTTTTTTTTTTTAATTTGGTATGATGCTGCAGGCAATTGCTGGCTTGGAGCAAAATTTTTAAATGTTGGTGGCTCAAAATAGGACTGTAATTCCATGCTGCAGTGATTTAAGTCCTGGTGACTTGACCTTGTGTGGTCCTAAAGATCTGCAGCTTGCAGTAACTGTAAATAATGTGGAGAAATGCTCAGCACTCCTGGGATACAACTACTGTTAGCCTGTTCCCTGAATGTGGAAGCCAAAATAGAGGCATCCCTGTTTGGAAATGCAAAGCTAGTGAGTCTCTTCAAGTGCCAAACAGACCCTTGTGGGAGCAAAGAGAGTCTCTTCAAGCATATTTCTGGAGATGGAAAAGATAAACATTTATCTTGCAAAGTGATGCCTCTCATATCTCAAGGGCAACTTAAACACTGAAATCCCTCTGACTCCTATGCAAGGCCAGATTTGCCACTTCTACCAAGTTAATTTGGCAATTAACTTCTCGATTCTTTTGGATATACACAGAACTTTGGATACGCACAAACATTTCCTGACCTTGTACAGAACCCTTCAAATTGAGGGCAGGATTTGGCCCTAAATATCAGTGTATATTTATTGCCATATTCCTTTTTTTCTTTCCCACCAAATACCATTTACCTTTAGACTCTGAATTGCTTTTGTGAAGTATTAACAAGCATCTTTGTGCAGGGAAACATCAGGAGCATCTGAGTATATGGCTGTACATGCACAGGGTTGCACGGTACTTGGATCCGAATGAGAATAGTCGGAAAACTCTATCCTCCTTCTCATTTAAAGGCCAGGTCATCAATTTTTAGCTTAATCCAGAGCCCAGAGGAACAACCTGGGAGGAAAATTGTGACTTGCTGAATCATTGCCTGTTCCTGATCTCCCCGCTGCCCCGGAGAAGGACAGAGGCATCTGCAGCAGTTCAGTTTCTCTAACAGCATCTTGTTCGTGGTCGCACCAGTGCTAACGTTTTGACTATCGTTGCCTTTTCCCCATCTCCTCGTGTGAGCCCAGGGTGGCAGAGCTGCTGCTGCTGGCGCAGAGACCCAGCCATGCGACTCAGCGGGCAAGGGAGGACGAGCCGGTTGCAAATCAGTGTGATTCGCTTTCACGGTCTCCTCCGTAGGGAGAAAAGAAGTCCAGAGGGAAAGGATTATATTGAAAAGATCAAAGCGGATAGAGAGGAATGAGTTAACGGGCATGCTTTTCAAAAAGAAATAACTCTCCTGACATCTCAAGGGATGGGTGAAGGGCATATTGCCTTGTCAGTTAAACGCAGCCGTTAGTTTCAAGCCCATACTAATTAGCCAGCTTAGAAAAACAGGCTGCTCAGCATTTCTAAATGCAGACTACAGCCTCTGCCACTCCTCAGCACAGATATATTTGTCCACATCCTCTCAATGTGACATGCTGGTACAGAGGCGGCTTGGTTAGTACTTAAAAGAGAACCTAGGATTAAACGAGGCTTCGTCCGGTATTTTTCTCACTTGCTACATCCAGGTCAGCCCAGGACAAACCACTAACTGAGTAAGGAGTGGGAAGCCCGCTCTGTACTGGGATCCTGTTTGCACAACAGAGCAAACTGCAGCAGTGCCAAGACCCAAGTCACTTCCCTGTGACTGCACTGGCTCGCACCTGCATAAGCAAGAGTCGCGGTCCCTAATCTCTGCAGAGCTTAACTGCGGCGGAGGGGACGAGGGAAAAGCTTGCTTTTGCCGTGTACTGAAAAAAGGCACGTGGGGAGAGACGGTAGTATTACACCGAGGGCCTGGGGAACTAACCCAGAGCGCAAAATGGATGAGAGAAGGACTCTGCTTTGCTTTAAATGGCTTTTCAAAAGATTTGCTTTCCCTCCTGGTCCTTCACTTCTCACGCTGTGATTCAGGGTTGATAGACCGTCGCTAAAGCGAAGGGGCCCTGGGAGCTTCGAGTCACTTGTATTGCTCAGGTACAGCACTGAGAGGTGGCTGGGGGGGTCTGTAGATGTGTAATTTCCACTTGATAAAAGTCCCTCCGTTAAAGCGTTTAGTTTAGGGTTTTTTCCAGTGAACAGATATTAAAACCGCCTGAACAGAGGTGCATGAAGTTGTGCCCCAGACTCATCACCTGCTGCAGAGGGGTTCAGAGCCCAGATCTTGCCCCAGCCATGGAGTTTTCCCAAGGCGGCAGTGGGGGCTGTAGCCGTGCACGAGCTTCGCTCTGCAATATCCGTTTGGACCACAAATATGACTTGTTTTCTGCTCATGGGTACATTTAGCTCTAAGTCAGCGCAGGCCTGCGAGTGTCACTACAATAACTGGATTTCCATCTCCTCCCGCAGAGCCCTCAGTGCTAGGATGGCTCAGCAGAAACACCTAAAGCTTTATCCGCTCAACCTGCACCCAGAAATTGTAATGGTGTTTCTCACATCACCCTTTTGCTGCCCCACAGGGAATCACTGGGTTTTGGGGGTTTGCTTTTTTTCTTGCCACCCCAAACACAGGGATTGGGTGGTTTGGGCTCAGGAATCTCCCACAAATATACGTCGGCTCCAATGCCAGGAGATGGGATTTTGCTGCTACCGCATGCAAATGGAAGTCATATTAGAAAAAGGAGCAGGAGATGCTTGCAATGCACTTCTCTTGGTCCATTCCTGTGTTTGGGGCATTTCCACCATCCCCTGCTCAAACTGTTGTCTGCTTCATTTTTAATAGTAGAGTTGGGTCTACTCCGGGATGACAAACTGGGGTCTCCGGCAGGGTGGGCTCCCCTCCCGTGCCCCCCCGACACCAACTGGCTCTTGAGGAGACGGAGCGTGATGCTCTCCCTAGCTCTCTTTTACCAGTCTGTTTAAGCATTGCTGCTCCAAATGGCTGTAAAGGGCAAATCTCTAGTGGATGTAAAGCAGAACCATCTGACTTACTGTCTCATGAATGTAATCCATAACTTTACGCCAGAAATTTACAATCCCCTTTCGTGTATAAAAAGTTTCCTGTCGTGGTTTTACATCTACTCCATTGCTCTGCTCTGCATGGAAACACTTGGTGTAATCTCTTCAGAGATAAATAAGCCTTCTGCTGAAAGTTAAATGATGCCATTATTTTCTGGATGTTTATAGACGTCATCCTGCCGTGCTCTCATGCCTGGATCCAAGACAGCCTGAATCTTTGTTTTCCATTTCCGAAACCTCTAGAGGAGAGAATGAAGATGTCGCTGCAGGAGGGGCAGGCAACGCGAGCCAGCGCTGGGTTCACACACAAGCGTGCCTGCTCTGGATAAATGGCAAATGACGGACATCCCAGCTATTTCCTTGGCCAGGCAAGTGTTTAGTCTAGGATCCTGCCCCGGGCTGCAGCGGGATGGAAAAGGATGGATGCTGTGAGGGGCACAGGGAGCAGGACCTGGACCCCAGCCACAGGGAGGGAAACCTTCACCGTGAAAAGCCACCTGGGTGTAGTGATGCTTCTAAAAGCCACCCAGTAAGTAGGGTGCTGGGGAACTCCATCGGTGATTAGCTGGATGGCCCAGGAGCAGAGATGTCCAATTCAGAGAGATCATCATTTCAATGGGTGCTGGGAAAGGGACCATTTCTGGTTCTGTGACCGAAGTGCCATGCTGAAAGGAAAAGAGGCAGCTTGACGCCCCGAGACCTTCATTACAAGATATCAATAAAATCAGTAGCTTGTAAACAGATCTGATTTGCTAGAGGAGCATGAGGAAGAGATATCTGGTCTCCCTTCAAGAATGCTAAAATACCGTAAGTATAAGCTCCTGGTATAAACTATTGGCAATCTTTTGTTGTTTCTCATCTAAATGCAGGTTTAAGTAAATAAATGCCATAAATAAATAAAAGAGCAACCAGTGGGATAAGGTGAAAACCAGTAAGTTATTGCGATGAGGGAGAGTATGGGATCCTTGTTATGAACAGCAAGGGAAAAAAGGAAGGGAAGGGAAGGGAAGGGAAGGGAAGGGAAGGGAAGGGAAGGGAAGGGAAGGGAAGGGAAGGGAAGGGAAGGGAAGGGAAGGGAAGGGAAGGGAAGGGAAGGGAAGGGAAGGGAAGGGAAGGGAAGGGAAGGGAAGGGAAGGGAAGGGAAGGGAAGGGAAGGGAAGGGAAGGGAAGGGAAGGGAAGGGAAGGGAAGGGAAGGGAAGGGAAGGGAAGGGAAGGGAAGGGAAGGGAAGGGAAGGGAAGGGAAGAAGGGAGATTTTCTGCCAAAGTCATCTCAGCTAGCTGAGATGCCAAAGGTAGGAGCTTCCCATATTACCTCTAAACTCAAAGGAGTGAAAGACAAGTATCTGAACAGCAGCTCAGAGATCTGAATCACCCCCTGGAGATGCTGAGATGCTGAAGGGAAGGGCCTTGCTCTGAGTAAGATGGACGCATGTGGCTAAATCATACATGTAAATGCTGCTTTGTGTATGGAAATCGCAAAGCTGGATCTGTGGAGAAAGTAATTCGGCATTGTAGTGATCCAGGTTGCAGCTACCATGCAAATTTTTATTCTTTGATCCCTCCTCTCACAAGGTGGTCTGTGTGGTCTGTGATGCCAGTCCTGCTGGGTACTGGGCCAGTCAGGTGAAACCTGGCTTGAAACTTTTCTTTGGACAACTGGGAAGCTGCTCAAGTGGTGTGAGGATGAAAATATGGCCTCAGCGTCCCCAATTTGCCTTCTGATGAACAAATTAAGTTTTACTGAGGTTGATAGGAGCACTTGAGGAGGCTGAGGACAGGCTGAATATAAAATATTAAAATATTAAACTGCATAAATCATAAAAATAGGCATTTTTAAGAGAATAGAGACAACATTTGCTACCTTCCTAACAACTGCCTGGTAAAATGCCTGATTGTCTGTTGGGGGAGCACAACTTTTAATTTATGGGAGCTCTGTGGCTTATTCTCTGTATTACATTTTCCCTCAGAGACCCGAAGCAAGTGTGGAAGTCACTGTGTTAGATATCATAGAGAACTAGAAGTCCTTTAACGCTGAAAAGCCTAATAGTCTAAACAGCCAGAATTCAGTAAAGTGTGTCAACCTTATTTCACAGATGAAGACTTCAGTCACAGAAAGATGTTAAGTGACATGTCAGTCACAGGCAATTGCAGTTCTGGGGTTCAAGGAGAAGGCTAGGTTCCTACTACAGCAGTATGAACCATTTGGATGCAAATGTATGTGTATATTCAAACACTGGAATGGCGTGAACTCCAAGAATAAAAAAACCCTTAATAAACACCATCTTGATTTTTGTGGAGCAGAGTTGCTGCTATTGGTTCTGTGTTGCTGGAGAGATTAGCAGTGTATTTATTGCCTTTTACATTCGTGCTCTGGCTTCAATGTCCTGGTTTGTAATGTCAAACCTGGGTAGTTTCATTGCTCCATGTCAGCCAGGAAGAAAGGAACGCAGCACAATAACAGGCATAGCAGTTAGAGTGGTTACATGCACTTGAGTAACCGTCTGGGAAATGGTAAGAGCTGCTCCAGCCAATTAGAAGTATTAGACCAAGCCTCTATTTAAGCTACAGAGAAGGTTTGTAAGCTGTCCAGGTTTTCGGGTTTTGGGGTTGGGTTTTCCTCCCCTCCCTCATATTAACGGCTTGCTAGGAACTAGACAGTCACAAACTCACAAAAATGTTTTTCATCATCTTCCTGTGAATACAGAGTATTTGGCAAACAACAGGAGCAAATCCAGAAAGCTGGCTCCCAGCTCCTGTATGGCTAAGCCCCCGTTTACATCCCAGCTCAGCGGGACAGACCTTTCCCATTTCAAGCCAAACCGAGACTTGGGTGCGAGGGTTGCCAGCAGGCAAGCAGCCCCAATTCCCATGCCCTGGGAGAACGGGCAGCCAAAACGAGCACGAGACAGGGGTGAGGAGATGGGACTCTGGCCCTGTGCTCGGCGCTGGTGAGGCTGCACCTGGAATACTGGGTTCAGTTTTGGGCCCCTCACTACAAAAAGACATTGAGGTGCTGGAGCATGTCCAGACAAGAACAACGAAGCTGGTGAAGGGTCTGGAGCACAAGTCTTATGAGGAGCAGTTGAGGGAACTGGGGTTGTTTAGCCTGGAGAAAAGGACGCTGAAGGAAGACCTTATCGCTCTCTACAACTACCTGAAAGGAGGTGGTAGTGAGGTGGTGTTGGTTTCTTCTCCCAAGTAGCAAGCGATAGAACAAGAGGAGATGGCCTCACGTTGCGCCAGGGGAGGTTTAGATTGGATATTAGAAAAAATTTCTTTACTGAAAGGGTTGTCAGGCATTGGAACAGGCTGCCCAGGGAAGTGGTGGAGTCACCATCCCTGGAAGTATCTAAAATATGTGTAGATGTGGGGCTTAGGGACATAGTTTAGTGGTGGACTTGGAGGTGCTGGGTTAACCATTGGACTTGATGATCTTAAAGGTCTTTTCCAACCTAAATGGTTCTATGATTCTATGACTTTTCATGTTTTATGGGGCTGCCCTGGACACTTGGTGCTTGGAGAGCATCCACTCTTTCCTGCTGGTCCCGAAGAGGGGTGGTGATCCCCCATGAGTGACAAGGGAAGTCCTGTTGCTGGCCATGGCCAGGAGGTTGCTCCTGGCAGATCCCGAGCAGAGACATCAGCTGTCTCTAAGGTGCTACTTTAATGCATGATGTTACAAAAGGAAGGAATCGATTCTGCAGATGAAATGCAAAGCTGTTTTGACCTTTTAGAAAACGCAAAAGGAAGACATTTAAAGAAGCAAACAGATCCACCGCCCCCACCTGCAAAACTAATTTGCCAAAATATCTGCACGATGTTTTGTGAAAACTATGTGGCCTGTGTTGCCCAGCACTCATCAGTGTGCATTTCTGACTTCCTTAAGAGCACAGCTACCTCATTTCTGGGTAATTAGGTAGTCGGAAGCACCAACTAAGCCTAAACAAACATCCTTTACTCTAACAAGGGAAGTTATTGTGTAGCCTTTCAGGACACAGTTTTCTGTAGTATGCAATGACTCTAATGTCTATTAATTATTTCTAAATGGTTTAAGCATTATCTGCCTTTGGGTAAATTCTTTCGCTATAGCATAATATAACCTGTGGGAGGGCAAAGAAAAAAACCCAACAGTGTTTTGCCATGTCACCGCCCCAAACATAACAGACTCTTCTTTTAATCATTATCACCCTCACCATCACACACCAAGCTTAAGGACCTGGAAAACGTTAGCGGGATGGTTTCCCAGATTCCATCCCCCATGTCACTGACTCACTAGTTTTAAAGACCATATGTGCGTGTGGGCCTTTTGGGTCTCACCTCTCCTGCCATCGGCAGCAAGAAGGGAGCATGCCTGTTCACTCTTTGCCTTTACAACAGTTTAAATATTGTCAGTATCTCAAGGCTGTTGTCACTAGGTAAAGAGTTTGGTGAGATTTTACTTTGTGAAGCTATCTGAAAAGTCTCATGAACAAGACAGCCTGGAAACCCAAACATATCTACTCACGTAGAGTAGTCAGTTTTGTTTTAAAGAAGAAAAATAGAGCTACGTTGTGTGAGTCTGTATGGTTTACTCACGCTTCTTCTCCTCCATGTTCTGTAGCGTCGAGCCCAGACCCAGAATTTTGTAATCAAGTGTCCCTCCATTAGCTGAATTGTGACTCATCACTGCTGAAGAGTGTGTTAAAGTATCATTAGAAATAAAATAGTTCGGGAATATGTTTTTTCTCTATTACTACGCCTTCTTTAGCAGCCACAGGCTCACAGGAGATGCCATTCCCTTTGGCAGTACAGCGTGATGGAATAACACAATGCAGAAGACAGAAGAAAACCTGCAACCCACAAATTGGCTTCAAAACGAGAACTTAAAGTCTTCTCATGGTTACACAGATGAAAACAAGCTGAAATTGATTTCTATGTACCCAGCATCTTTGTGTTCCTCAGATACAGCTCAGGCAGACAGAATCAGTGCAGCAAATGTTACCTAGCTGATTGCAGAGGACAGAGCTCCTGTTTACTATCGTCAGTGTCTATCAGCACTTTGCCATGGAGTGACGCTAAGGCAAGCGTTTCAAAACCCAGAATAGTATCTCTCAGCCTCCTTAAACCAAAAGGGCTTCCACCTTTTCATGGGAGTTTTCTCTTGAAACAGTGCAGCCACAAGGGTTCTCTTATATGGCTGTAAAGCACCAAGCACATCTGTCAGCACTCAATAAATTCAAATTAATAATAGGTCCTCAAAGAGCTACATACTGCTTCCAAGATACCTCAACATGTGGGCAGGAGAATGGTCTCCCCACAAATAATGAAGCATGTTCTCGCTTAATGGGACACTTATAAATGAAGCTGTTTTCTCCTATGAAAGACTGGATTTACAGCTTAATGCGTGCACCCCGCAGGCAAGTTTCTCTGGAAAAAAAGCCCTTGTGCAGTTTTTACAGTTTATAGCAAGAGTAGCAGTCACATAGAAAAAAATACAAACAGGCTTCACGTTTTGCCTCCTCTACCCACTACCACTTGAGCAAGGAGGACTGCGGAGACCTGAGTCACCTCTGACTCATCCTCCGGGTCCTGAGAGGGGATTCACCCCCAGCAGCAATCCACGTACCTTGTACTGACACAATGGGAAGGGCAACCACCTGGGGAGTTGTCTTGCGGTTGCGCAGGGAATGATGCACTGATTCACTGCCTCACCCGACTTGCCTGGCTCAGCCAACTCCCTTGCTAGTCCTCCCCTCTCCTGAGGCTGCTTCACACCCCCTTCTCCAAGGGTTTTCTGCTGCCAGTCCTGACGGGAAGGTGCGTCGTTACAGTAGTGCTTGAACCTGACCAGGTCCATGAGTTTGGGCTAAGCTGAGTTTGACTCTGCACGTGGCAGAAACAAGTCCCATTTCTACTGCTCTAGCTTCAGACCTCCATGCTGGACATGATACCCAAGAAGATGCGATGAGAAGGAGTGCATCCCTGGGATCTTTACCGCTCACTAACTTCAGAGGTTGTGTGAATTTTTTGATGTGGATGAGCTTGATGGGATCCATCTAAAGACGTATATGCCCTAATGCATAAGGACAATGCACCGGTCCAGCCTAGGGCATGCCTCCCTCCTTTTTGTTCCAGGCAGTCCCAAGGCTTTTGTTTCCCTCAGGACGATGGCTTCCCCTAGTACAGCTTTGCCTCCAGAGAGGACCCCCCCTTATGAACAGTGCCAGCATCTGACCCCTTAGCTTGTAGAAAAGGATGGGACAGACTGGAGCTTACAGCAGGATGAAGTTGAGCAACTGGGTACCTGCCTGAAGAGTAAAAAGTAGTATAATAACCAGCTGACAGAGTTACAGGGTGGCAGAGCAAGTGTAGACCCTGCTGAAGCGTGTTTCCTGGGTCAGAATCCTTGCATGTTTCTCAACTCATGTTTCCAGGTGTGTTCCTTGGCCAAATCCCAGCTCATCGCAAGGATGTGACTCAGAAAAAGGTGTTTCCGTGGAAAGAAGCTGAGCATACACTATGAGGGAGTTAGGACATGTTCAAAAAGCTCTCCTGGCCGTGGTGACTTGGGGGGAACCAGAAGTGTAAGATGTCTCTCATATGCCTGCCCCTGTCGTCATCTAACAGGTCTTGGAGGTCCCTGAGGGGAAATGGGAATTGAAAAGATTTCTTTTCTTCACGTCATCGAGTTCCTATCATCACAGAAGAAGTACTTATTAAATCTTCATTGTAATAGCACAGGGATACAGAGGATATCTGACACCTGATGAGAGTGTTGTGTGAGGCCAGGGTAAGACTATCTATATCGACATGGCTGTAACTGAAGTCCGTGGAGATAAATCTGAGATAACGTCTTCCCACAGGGCTTTGGTACTGCTACCACTTCAGCTGTGGCAATATGATGTTTGTGGTAGGCTGCAAAAGCCATTGGAGAAGATGAAAATATTTGCTTTTGAGGTTCAGCTTTGGTCAGAAGGGATATCAGGGCCTGACAGAGCATTTGAACCTACCTAGGAATTTGCATGAGGCTGAGGAAACAGGAAAAAGATGAGAAGAGCTGCTGCTTGCAGTGGTTCCTGGGATGGGAGTGGGAAACAGGTTGTGAAACGGCACTCGCCTTATTTTCCAACTGTGTCCCTAGGGAACCATTCTGCCTTACTGCTGTAGCTTTTACTGCAGCTCTGGTAGCATCTCACCTCCCATGCTCACCTTAAACCTGGATTTCCCAGGTCAAACCAGATATTTCTCCAGTCTATCTGGAAGCCTGTTCAAATGGCAGTTCTTTGGCATATAGGAATGGGATGTGACTCATAACTACACAAAAAAAATACTTAGAAAACTCTGTTCTCCAGATGAGAAAATCACCTGGCAGATCTGTATTTTTTGAGTGTCTCTTGGAGCCACAAGTAGGAGCAACAAATGCATCTGAATTTTTTTTTAACTCTTACACCAGCTCTGTACCCTCTCCTGAACTCAACCCTTGTTAACCTCAGCAGGAGTTTTCTCTGTGAGCTCTGCAGAAGTAAGCAACTTCATTAAAAATCAAACAGGGCCATGACCTCAAAAACAACCTTCCCCAGGGCTACAAAACTACATCACCAAATGCTAACCTTCCCCCTCTGCCCCTGTCCTGCCCCAGGATGAGCAGGGATTCCAGCCCTGTGATTCATCACATTTGGATACTTATCTACTCATGGGAAACAGGTCACGGACAGCCTTCTAACCCATCGCCCTGCTCCTTGGCTCTGACTGAAGTGTGACATGTTTCTCAAGCTTAATCTTAAAATCGAGTGTAACAGAATGTCTACCATCCAACTAATGTACTCCAGACCCCCACTATCTTTCCCATCAGAAATCTTTCCCTAACAGCTAACCTTTGCTGCAATTTTAATACATTGCTTCTCATCCTACCTTTGGTGGCCACAGAGAGCAATTTATCCCCCCATTTTGGCAGAAGTCCTTCACCTAATGACAGTCAGGATATAGTTCTTGTGTCTCCTTTCAGTTTTCCCCCTACCTTTGGCTCTGTACAAGGGAATGACTTGTCCTTCCAAGTTTCAGAGAGGTGAATTTATTAATTTGCCTGCAGGATCCAGCACCTCCTTGCAACGAGGGGAGGTCGTCCCTTGGCAATACCAGCAGTTGCACCACAGGACCCACCAAACCCCGCTGGGGGTGAGGCCACTGCAGCTCCAGTATTTTGCAGAGCAGGTGTGCTCTGAGCTGTTTTCAGGATCAGGATGTTTGTCCAACCTCAACTGGAGGAATGCTCTGCGTGTAGGGAGTGGCATGGAAGAAGTGACAAAGTCCAGGCGTGAATCAAAAAATGGACCGAAAGGCAAAGGGAAATTAAACTATTGAAGCGGGAGCAGTGTTGTTAAGCTTCTTTGCCTGAAGCCCTGGTGAAGAATGAAGGCAGGGCACACCAAGGCATGGAGACCTTGTGTCACCTGTCACTGTATGTCTATAACACAACTATTTATATCTGAGCTAATCACTCTTGGATCCCTGATGAGTCAGTGCAAAGGAATATATGGCGCATTCGAAATGTCTACCTACAGATGAGAAGTACCACCTTTAGTTGCGCTTATTATTCCTGCTGATGCTGGGAGGCCTAGGATGACTAGCTGCAGATGTCTTTATTTGTTCAGAGGAATCTGACCCAGAGAGATTGCCTTTGGGTGAGAAAACTTTGACGTCACTCTTAAAATGCTCCTCTCTGCGCCTTCCTTGTTCTTTATGGAAAAGGAGGATGTTTATCCTGCACCTTTCCTCATTCCAAGTTCCCCAGCTGTCCGCATCGCATGGGACCAACCTTCTGACGGATGTCTGAAAACATCCATCACAAAACTGAAAACTCTGGCCTGCGTTGTCCATGAGCGCAGATCCAGATGTACGCAGCGAGGAGGTTACGACCACGCTGCACCCACGTGTCTTGCCCATGCCGTGATGGCAGGACCCTCCTCCAAAAGTCCATCCCCATTTTCTTTCAGGAAAACCTTAAGCTGAGTTGTGGCCGTCTTACAAGCTGCAGGTGATGAAGGGCTGTGATAGCCGGTATCGTTGAGTGATGACGATACGAGTGATCTTGATACCTCCTGCGTACTGTGATAGCCCGGACTGTCGCCATGCTATCAAACTTCTTGGAAAGAGTTACAACGAACAGAGAGCTGCTGAAGAGGGGCCTACTGCTCATCCTCCGGGACTCCCACCATCTCCCCCAGGAGCTTAGTCGGCAGTCTATAGCAGCTTCTGGGCAATTAAGCTGTAATTTTCCTTTGCTCCATTTTACGCTATTACTTCAAGCTTCTCCTCTTGCCCTGACCTCAGCAACTCTCTCCTGACCTGGTGTTTTCTCTCTGCTAACTCCTCAGCTAACGTTATTGCAATCCTTGCGAGTACCGGTCACTGTTTTGAAAACACGTCCTCAGGACCTCAGAGGTGTTTACTCCTTTCTGCTATAAAGCAGACTTGTGGGGAATGTGACGTATCACTTACACAGTTCAGAGGCAGGGCATTTCCCACATTATAAAAGAGCGGACTGCAACCACAGAAGTTGAAACGTCACTTAAAAACACTGCTATTTGAGAAGGAGGATTGCTCATTGCTGTTAAAAAGTACAAAAAAACAATGTTACTCAAAAAAACAAAAATAAAATCCCCTGGCAATTTATATATGTTTCAAAACGCTGATGGTTTTTAAAGCCCTTTTTAGATACAAGGATCTCTGTGCCAAACTAAGATCCAGCAGTAAAAACAAACAGATAATGAAATAAACACTGTGATGACAAAAAAGAGGAATTGTTGCAATAATGTACTTTTCCAGGAAAATTAACCGTAACAACAGTGCTGGTGAATCACTGGCGTTTTCTGAACCATAGCGGCTCCTGCTTAAAACACTATTTTGAAATCTTACAGTGTTATTATTTCCAGGGTAGCATTGGCAGTAGCTATGTAAAGGTTTTCTGGCATAGAAAGAGGTTTCTCCTAAAAACCCTGACTGGGATTTTTTAATGCTTCCTAGAGAATTACATTAAATGAATGGGAGTTATCTGCTTAAATTATTTACAAATCTTTAAAAGTCTTATTCCAGCTCCAGCATGTGCAAATATTTGTGAGCCATGAAGCTGTTTCAGGGAAATAATGAAGCATAAATACTCTTGTGAGGAGGGGACAGACCCATAACTCGGATCTCCATGGGTAAAGAGGGAAACCTTCTGCCTAGTGTATTGCCTTTCAGTATCAAACTGTGCAGAGCAAGTAGAAGAGGTTTAGGACTAAAGGCCATATGCAACTTTTCCCCCAAAATCTTCCTAAACCCCAGTTCTGTTGGACTTTATGATCTTAAATCTCAGAGTAGTCTGGGTGATCTATTTTAACCCTGTCAGGGAACTACCACCAAACCATGATGCCACCCAGAAGGATGCTACGCTGTGGGCATCGGAGTGGAGGCTCTGACGCTTTTTTGGGGGAACAGGGATGGAGATTTGTCACAAATTAAGCCATCCAAACGCGGCATCCGACTGCAATGCAAATGCAGGCTGGGCTGGCGTCAACGGCAGGGTGTTACTGACCATCACCGTGCAGTAGCTTTCATGGAGGGAGTTGTGGTGATCTAAGATCTCCCAGCTCAGTTTTCGCCTACACACACTGCCACAGCTGGCGATAGGCAGCATTCTGCAGGCAATTACAGCGGAAAAGTCGGGATAGACGTGAAGGATTAACTGTTCTCACTCAGCCTTTGACATGCTCCCTCTGGATCGCAGCTTTTGGCACATCTGTGCTTCTATGAGCAGTGGTGAAAGTACTCTGCTAATGTGATATCCATCATGAGCTGTGCCTGTGATCACACACACATAAACACAAGCACACTCACGGATTCAGGGTGATTTTCTCTGTAAACAGCAGCACGTTTCCAGTGGGGTCTCAAGGGCCACATTGCCACTACAGTGGAAATCCTTGCCATTAGCCACTGGGTGAAGCACGATGCTACCACTCCAGTGTTTCGTAGACCCTACTCTGTTTACTCACAAGGACTCAAACCTCAGCTAATCTTTTTCAGCATTCCTGGGCTGGAGATTCTTCCCTACATAGTTTTTTGCTCCAGTGTCTGCTGTATCTCTGAGACTAAAAGTACAAATGGTTCTCGTCAGTCTAAGAATACAGGTGGTAGAAATCTTCAAGTCCTCATCACTGAGTTATTTTTTCCCATTGTGGTACTACTACTCCATTCACTGTTTTCGCCTTTAAAATTTTATTTTTGCAAAAGCATAAACATGCTACTCTGAGCTGGACATGTTAGTTCCACAGTAATTCAGATCCTTATCGTAAACATTCCCTGGCTTAGTGACCTGACTAGGTGTAATTGCTGTGAATCAGCAAGAGTGATATTAAAACAGCCCAATTCCTGTTAATGGAACCCAGGAATGACACCACTCTTTCCCCCTTAGCTCAGTAAGAAGTTGTAAGATGGAAGCAGACAAGTCTAGAAAACATCCTGCTTTCTCAGTAAGGAGAGAAGCAGACCATGGAAGTGGTTTGGGTGCTAAGCTGGCCAGAGTCGGATGGGAAGAGGAGGAAATTCTTCTAATATGTTTCTTGGTGTTCTTGGAAAATGAGAAGCTTGGGGAACTGTGAGGTTGAGGACTTATGTCTGGGGGAAATGATGCTTCTTTCCTCAATTGGAAGCTCAGTCACCCTTTCTGGAATAGAACGTTTGCCCTGAAATTTGCCAGATTAGCTTTCTTCATCAACCATTTCATTGGATATGAAATCCATATGAGGAAAAGAGAGGGACACTGCATAGGCAATGGCAGGCCCAACATCACCAAATGAGCAGTTTGGAACAGAAAAACTAGCAAGGATGTGGGATACAGCTTGGCTGTCATAGCAAGACTTGCATAGTTATGAGAAAGGTATAGAGTTAATTTTCTTTCTAGTAGCTGGTATAGTTTTATGCCTTGGATTCAGTATGAGAAGAATGTTGATAACACACTGATGTTTTCAGTTGTTGCTGAGTAGTGTTTAGCCTAAGTCAAGGATTTTTCAGCTTCTCATGCCCAGCCAGCAAGAAGGCTGGAGGGGCACAAGGAGTTGGGAGGGGACACAGCCAGGGCAGTGACCCAAACTGGCCAAAGGGGTATTGCATACCGTGTGACGTCATGCCCAGTATGTAAACTGGGGTAAGTGGGGCTGGGAAGAATCAGCACTTGGGAACTAACTGGGCATTGGTCGGGGGTGGTGGGCAATTGCATTGTGCATCACTTGTATATTCCAATTCTTTTATTATTATTATTAATGTCATTTTATTATTGTTATTATTATCATTATTAGTTTCTTCCTTTCTGTTCTATTAAACTGCTCTTATTTCAGCCCACGAGTTTTACCTTTTTCCTTTCGAATCTCTCCCCCATCCCACTGGGTGGGGAAGAAGTGAGCGAGCAGCTGCGTGGTGCTTAGTTGCTGACTGGGGTTAAACCACAACACAGCTAAAGCTGAATAAGTTGAATCCCACCTGTGAATGCCTACACGGATAAGAGAAACGTGAAAATGGACTCTTTAACACAGCTGATAACAATATAATGAGATCCAGTGGTTGAAAGTGGAAGCTGGGCAAATTCAGACTAGCAGTAAGGAATGTTTTTTAACCACAGAGATAATTAACCATTGGAAGCACTTATCCAGGCTTGTGGTTGATTCTTCCATCACTGGCAACTTCCAAATCAAGATTGGATTGGTTTTTGGAAAGAAATGTTCTTTGCTTCAAGCAAGAGTGAATGTAGGAAGTTCTCTTGCTTGTGCCTGATACAACTTAGGCTGGAAGTTACTGTCAAGGTAGGTAGAACAGGCCTGGAGGCTCAAATAGAAGAAGTCTCTCTGTTACAGAGACACTCTTTTCCTGCATATGTTATTGGCATTGCATCTTTGCAATGCCAGGAATCAGCTCTATTGTATATCCCAGCATATAGATCCAGACAAAACTCACTTAGGGTAATTTCCTTCAGGGCTCGTGTCAGAACATTGCTGAAATATGATATTAGCTTGAGCTTCTGTTTCTAATGGCAGCTTAAATGCTCCCAAACACCAGATTAGTTTCACTTTAATTGTATAATGATGATCTCCTTATGAACATGCCTTGCAATCATTTTCTTGCATAACAGAGGAGCATAATGGCGTCTGATGGCCCAGACTCCGTGTCTTCTTTGCCTTCCCATATTGCAGGAGGAATCTAGGGGGACCTGCAGATGGGAATGTATCCAGAACAGTTTTGCTTCTTATTTTAGTATTTCTTCATATATCATTAAGAATATCAAAGAATTCTTAAGAACAAAGTCAGCATAATAGCTCCCCCCATAAAACTGCTGGTTTTTAACCCCATCATTCCCAGATGTGTGCTGAAAGACACTACAAAGAAATAAGCCACTATCAAAGATTTGGTTTAGCTGGTATCTGTAAGGGGGGATGGGAATCAAAACCCTTAGAGCATAACAGCAAAACAAACCAGAGACAAAGGCTAAAATCCTCTTTCTAGTTACTTATTGAAAGGTAGCTCCTCACAGATTGCAGCTAATCATGTGGCTAAATCAGTAACCACTGTTACTGATAGGCGTTAGCTCATCACGAGACATTCCCTATGTTAGTTAACATTCAACTCACTCCAGGATCTGCACCTCAATTCAAGATTTAAATTGACACCAGAGTTTGCAACACAAAGTAAAGTTTATTAGTAGAGTTATTATAGCTGTGATGATCCAAAAACACAGACAAACAATGTTTATAGAGAGCGGTCACATCTTTTGTTAAGACAGTTTCCATTTGGAAAGACTTCTTTGGCTCAAAAGCCTTTCTTTTGGTCTGAAATAGAATGAAGTTTAGTTACTTTTAGGGTACTTAGCTTGTATAGTGTAACAGCAGAATTTGGGTCATACTTCATTGAACACATTGTCCACACACAAGAAAACAAGGGTTGTGTTTATTCATTTTCTCCTACTGCCACAGCTTTGGAAGTATCAGCCAAGAAACCTCCATAATGTAAAATGGGAACTGGTGAGCCTACAAACACTGCACAAATTCTGCTGCTACTTTTATGGCGAAGTGTCCCCGAAAAGTCGGTCAAATCTGAGAGCCTGTTTAGCTGGAAACTACCAACTACCCTACACTTCACTGAGCAGAGAGCTGCTATTCCAAGAAGAGTCTGAAAAAAACCCAGTTTTTAAAGTAAACAAACCAGAACAGCTATATCAATAAGTGAAGTTAATTATCAAAGCCAAGTGACACCAGAGAGCTTAAAGAATGTTACCCCAGGAAGAGAGGCTTTGCCGTGCTTGAATGGGCACGGTCTATAAGCAGCAGGACATCCAAGAGTGGTTTTGTGTTATGCTTCACTCTGTCTCCAAGATCTCTGGACTTCTTCGTGAAGTTCATTGTTTATATGGCTCCGCATAATAATACAGTCATCTGAGCATTTCCAGTATCACAACTAAGATCTTGCTCCTGAAAACAACTAATCATGTGTGTCACTTTATGCTACAAGACTCATTGACCTGGATCTGCAGAATGAGAGGACGCATCCAATCCGCCCTGTCAGAAACCGTGCCGTCTCCTGTCAGCGCACCCAGGCTGCAGACAGCAGTTGTTTGTAGCAAATTTAACCAACTTCCCACTTTTCCTCATGTTTTTATATTGCTCTATCACTTACGACACATTTAGCCAAACCTTGGATCAATTGAAGTCTAGGGGAATGATTCCAGAAACAATATTACTCTTCTCCTGCTGTGAGCGATTCCTGAGAACAAAGCAATGGGAAAGACTGAAAACCTCAGGCATGGAGAAATTAGTCAGGGATTGGTGCCACGGCCAGGACAAGTGTTTAGTCATCCTGACACAGCCCCGCTGAGCCCTTGACCAATAAGTTCCAGCCTTGCTTGTTGTCCTCACCGAGGAGGACAGAAATATATGAGAAACTCGAGTTCTGTGGTAGACATCTGAGTCAAGCACTTACCACACGGCTGTCACACCCACTGCTGTTTGGTTTACTCAAACTTAATAACTCTTCAGTATATTACGTGGGTTACAGAAATGCTGTAACTTCAGACGGGTTGGCAGAGCAGCATATAGCTATAAAGGAGCGGACTGTAATCCTTCCAGCGGGCATGGTGGTCTCCTCATCTGTCCCTTCATACTGTAGGTTTGTGGGTCTCTGCCCACAGAAATTATTCTGATGGAATTATGTGACCATCCCTGGCCAGGTCTATATAAGAATTTCCTTTCCCATCAGAAAGATTGACTAGTAAGGGATTTACTTTCTACTTCAACTAATCATTCTCATTTCCCTCTTTCTCCTAAGCTTGGGAAAATCTGTCAGGGTTTTACAGGGCTATTATGCTATTTACCAACCTACCAAGCCCTTTTTACCTGAAAACTTTGAAACATGAATGCCATGAAGTTGCATCTTCTTCGAAGATCAGTCTGACTTGGCTTTGTTTGGACTTCCAGCAATGTGCAACCTCATCCCACTCCTTTCCCTGCACACCTGCATTTATGGATGCTCTTGCAACCAGTGCAGACATGGCCTGCAGGAAGCCTGGAAGGTCCTGAGGCTCCTCCTGGTTCATGACCGTTATTCTGTAAAGGCAGCAAATTCAGAAGCCTGTTTTGGTAATTTCCTTCAAGAAAAGGCAGGAAGAAGTCACTCTGGGTGCCCCTAATAGGAATAGCTCAAGGGAAAAAGAACCTATTTTTGGTTGCTGGCCTTCATAGTGTGTATGTGTGTGTGCATGCATGTATGTAACTGTCTAGCTATCTTTCTAATATATCAATATATCCCATAATATCATATCACCACAGATTTTTTTATAACATTAGGCTAACACTGAGTAGAAGACAGATGCTCTGCAAGAAACTACAACCTAAAAAAAGCAAGAAAGATAAAGGAGAAGGAAGCATAGTTACCTCTACTGAAATAAAGCATAAAAGATCGCCCACTTGTTTCCAAGCCATCTACAAGAACCACCTGACTTAGATGCCTCAGTGATAGCAATGCTTAAGCTCAAAAAAGGAATGAGTTTCCAGGCACATAGGGAGCCAGCTCCCTGCTCGTTATACTGCCAGTGGAGACAGGTAGTAGGGAATATGAGCAACCGGTAACATCACTTGCCAAAACAAGAATAAAGAAATGAACACTGATTTCTGTGTCTTTACCAAAAACCTGACTTCATGCCTCGGAGGTTATATTTCTGTGGCTGCTGAGGCTGGGAGTTTGGCAGAGAAAGGAAAACAAAAAGCACGTCGAGTGATCCGACTCTGGCACGCTGTCAGGGAAGCGTCATGTGCACGGGCTAGATCTTTCGTACAGACATCCACATATGAGCAATTTTCAGCCGAGATTCTCCAGCCTGACAGAGTGGCTATAGCAAAAGAGGAGCTGATCAGAAGGCAGAACACAGAGAGCTCTGACCTGCCAGTCACCGGCAGCCTCATTAGCAATGTGTCACGAAATGCCATGAAGATGATGAAGGGACTGGAACATCTCTCGTACAAGTTGAGGCTGAGAGAGCTCAGCCCACAGGGGAGAAGGCTCAGTGGGGTCTTACCTACACGCGTAAATACCCGATGGTGGAGTAAAGAAGGCAGGACCAGGCTGTCCTCAGTGGTGCCCAGTGACAGGACAAGAGGCAACGGGCACAACCCAAAATACAGGAGACTCCTGTAGATAATAAGGCTACGCAAACGGGTAAATCAACCGGCTGCCCAACCGGCTGAGCTGAAGGTTTCCCCCCTAGAAGTGTTGGCTAAGGGGAATGGAGAGGAAAAAGAGCTCTCCCGCTCCTCTTGCTGTGCTTTCGAACACAAGAGCAGCCCAAAGGAGGCATTAAGAAGTGCAGTAGCAATGTCATAGCTTCACTCCAGCTCACTGTTGCCTTTTATTAGCTCCTCTGAAATGCAAACAATTTAAAAAAGGCAAAAAGAAGAAGGGTCAGTGCCCTCAGTCAGCTAATTAATAATGTTCTGAATGCAGTGGAGACTGTGTCAAAAAGCATGGGGACACAGGTGGAAGGAAGGGCCCTTCCAGAGATGTTACAAATGGCCTTACAGGCATACAACGGTGCGTGCTTCGCACTGGTAAAAAGCAATTCGTTAGAAACAACTGCTCACCAATGGGGCTGTGCTGCAAAAAAAGTGTCTTGCTTAGGTTTCCTAAAATGTTGCTTTGATGCAATTTGCCGGCTTTCCTGCTTTGCAATTTTCTATTCTGCATCTTGTTTAGCTGGGGGGGGGGATTAATGAGAAGTGCCTGTAGTCAGCTAAACTGCTTTTCTGGCGGAGTCTCACGAGGAAGCTGTGGAGATCAGTAAACAGAGCTGAAAGTGCGGGTGGCCATGAGCTGCCTTGTTTTTCTCTGCATGTGTGAAAGCAGTAAGAAGTGCAGGGGAGATATTTCACAGGCAATAACAGATGGCTTCAGGCTCCTATTTCTCTTGCAGAAAACCATGCTCACGTATCTTGAAAAATGGATGCTTCGGGCTAATTTGTCTCTTTCTTTTTGGTTACGTTGAGGAGCTCTGTGTCTCCAAGAAGGGTGAGCCTACTGTCTCAGGAGCTGAGCTGAGTGAAGCCCAAATGTGACTCCGGAGACAACCACGTTGCTAAAAAGGTCTTTCTATTACGGGTAATGCGCGTCAGAACAAGACCCATGTGCGTGGTGAGCAAGAGGAGCTCAGCATGTGAATCGCCATCAGCGACCACGGCGTGGGGCCAACCCCAAGTCCTCACTGGGTTATCACACACGTGGGGACAGTCAGGAGCAGGTGCGTGTTACTGGGAACACTGGGATGGTCATTTCCCCACCCACGCCCTTAATGCCTGCCTAGTGACCTGTCATTACACCCTCCCAGTGACAGAGGTGGTGATGCGCCCCAAGAAGACCTCATCGTGGCCATCCATCCCTGCCAGCCCTCCAAGCCCTGCCGCTCACACTGGGCTGCTCTTGCCACCTCAGAAGTCGTCACACAGGACAGAGGGCGGAAAGCCTACGTAGCTGACACGACGTGATGAGGACACTCAGGACAACCCAGCTCCCGTGATGTTCCAACCCACAGCAGACCCAGGAGCTGACAGCCTCCGCTGGGGAAGGGGCAGCAGAAGAGGGCAACGGGTGAGATATCCCACCCTCTCTCTCCGCTGCCTATCTTGGGGCTGATTCTATTTTGAAAGCCCTGCTTTTACACACAGCGGGTTGCAGAGACGCAGCAGCCCGGAGAAAAGCAGCTCTCCATCATTTTCTCCTGACGGCTAACATCAAGTGACTTTCAGTCATTTGCTCTCCTGCTCTCTGCTCTACCAGATACTTACTCATACCACGTTGCTTGCCCCATGGACGTAACTGGAGTGGTTTGCAGATGCAGGCACCAGAGAACGGCACAGCCCAGTCCTGCATGAAGTGCTGCTCCAGTACTACTACCCTTGTCAGATCTTGCTGATTTGGTTGTAGAACTAGCCCACAGCCACCCGTCTGCCTGTTCTTAAACAGTGTTTTCCTTTTGATTGGTTTAACAGTCACCACATATAAGTTCTGTGTTTTGTTGATGGTTATATTGATTTTTTTAAAAAAATTGATTTGATTCACTGATTTAATCAAATGCTTTGGGAACCCACCAGTTCATTATGGCTCCCTTGATTTTCAGCCTGTTTGGTTTAGTCCTT
Organism: Buteo buteo; assembly: GCF_964188355.1. Classification (NCBI taxonomy): domain Eukaryota; kingdom Metazoa; phylum Chordata; class Aves; order Accipitriformes; family Accipitridae; genus Buteo; species Buteo buteo. The sequence goes on along the minus strand of NC_134184.1, from coordinate 29,954,111 downwards.
TCACTCACTTCCATATCTTACCTTATGGCTTTAAGGAGTAGTATCCCCCTATGGTCCATTTCCCTATGTATTTAACTCTACCACACCCCCAACAGATTTTCCACCCAAACTGACTCCCACTTTCTTCTTCATTCTCCTATCTCTTCTGCATTTTTCCAAGAAGAAGTTACCCTTATGTCCATGTTAAAGTGGAGGGATTCAAATCATGTCTGTTCAGTACTTTCATTAACAAAATAGATGGGAGACTAGAAAGGCCACACATTAAATTTGGAGATCAAAGTGATGGCAAATATTTTGAAGGAAAGAGTTAACATTCAAAATTACCTTAACAAATTGAAGAAATGGTCTGAAAAGAAAAATCCAAATGGTATTCAGCAGATACAAAAGGTACTGTACTCAGACTACAATAATCAACCATATGATTATACAGTGGTGGAAAATTGATTGGTAGCAGTTTTGGAGAGGAATATATGAATGTAATGGTGGATCACAAGCCGACTGTGGGTCAGGAACATTATGTTGTTACAAAAAAGGGTGGCATGATACGGAAATCACCTGAGACGAATATAGCTTGCATGAAATAATACTTCTGGAGCTCATTGGTCAGGCATCAGCTGGAATACTTCAGCATTATATTTTAAGAAATCCTAGAGAAGAATGCAGGGGAATAGACTAAATCATCTTCAAACACTGCTGAAAAGAAGATACGATCAATCTGTTCTCCTCATCCATCTGGGAAAGAATGGGGAGGTTCAACACTAGCTCTGAGAAAAACATGTTAATGAAGAGGGGGGTGAACCGCTAGAAGGTCTGGGAAAGTCCTGGAACATCTGCTGCTGGAGATCTTTAAGAACGGGTCAGGCGTGCATCTGCGAGAAATGACCCTGACGGGGGGGTCCTGCTGTGGGCAGAGGAATAACTGTCTTGATTTCTCGAGGCCCCTTCCAGCTCTTGGGTCTGCCCAGACACGAACCCTCATCCTCTGGTGTTACCTCCGTCCTGCACGTCTCCCACGGTCCGACCTCAGCCCAGACTCACCCATCCTTTCGCAGGAACTCGTTTGCCCGCTTCTAGCAGATTCCTGAAAACCACCTTCAGTTCTCTGCCTCTCCTCTTTCTCTTGTCCCTCCCCCCATTGCCTTTTTCCCTTTCTTTCCCCTTGAAATTTCCCTCTTCCCACTTGCTGTGACCCCCCCCATCCTGCCCCACGACTGACCCCCCCAGCCTTGCCCCTCTCTGCAGAAGATCAGCCAGGGGATGGCAAATATCACCTTTCATGGTAAAGCTCGCACCAAGGAGATGGATGAGAAATCTTCACTCCCAGGTCTCCGCATCATCACTCCCGACTGTTTGCCTATTCACCCCCGCTTTGGTTACGTTTGGTTAAGACTTGGTAGCTCTTTTTCCGAGCTCCTGAAGACATTTCCTTCCTTGGTTTTGGAGAGGGCTTTACTTCTGCAGCCTTTGAGCTTGATGACCAATCCAGATGGGCTGAGTGTTTTAACCCAATCTCTGCTCTGTTTGTCTCATCTTTTAGCATTTTCTCTGTGCTTTTTTTTTTTTTTACACTTCCTACATGTGCCTCCAATCCAGCCCAAACCCAGAAGACTTCAATTCTAAGAAGTGTTTTTGAGCACACAGTGCTGAAGGACTGGGTTTAAAATTAAGCCAAATTAGCAAACACATCCATAAAAGGAGAGCACAATGGGCCAAGACCATGTGTGGACTTGCAAATCCGCCCTGGGATTTCGATTCCAGTAACAAACCCATCTGAGATTTGCTCTCACAGTGTACACTCTCCTCCGAAAACAAGCCTATGGAGAGCGTGATGCAGCAGTTACCATAGCAGCCAGCACAAGAAGAGTCCATTAAGTGATCACAGTCCCGTCTCAAAGTGAATTACCAGGCTGCAGGTGAACTTTTGCACCTCCAGAAATGTCTCTTGGGGAAAATATGTTGTCATGCGTGGTGGAACAAGAGAATGCCGGTCTGTTGCACCAACTTGCTGCTGCATTGTTATCCTTAATTATGTCTGTGCTGATTTTTAAAAAGTACGGCACACGCTTTTCCTTTTTCCTGTCAGGTGGATTTTGTAATTTATTTTTTTTTTCCTGAAGAACGAGACAGACTATCCCAGTCAATAACTACTAATGAAATGAGCTTCAGGCCTCCCTGCATTCTACCACAATTAGATTGTCAGCCATCCCAGGAGAGATGCTATTATCTATGTGGGTGTGGAAAATGATCTATCACTGTTAATCATTTCTATTACAGTAGCAGGTAGTGCTGCAAAGATATCAACACCTCATTATGATGGTTGTTTTTCACATATGGGAAGTTGAAGGTCTTCTGGTATGCTCAGACATAAGAAATAGATAAATGGAGCTGGTCCTGCACACCAACTCGGGATCCAGACCTTGCATGATCTCTCCTTTTTGTCTCTGTACCACAGGGCTCTGTCTTACTCATAAGAGCAAGCGCTGACAGGCGTGCAAGCACCTTTCCCAAAAGCAAAGTGCAGCTGCGGATGTTGACATCTTGACCCACAAAGGATGACTTCGGGCTTGCAGTAGCAAAAGTCCCAGGTTAATTAACCCAACCTTGATGCTCTTCCAGAAAGTCACTTAAAGCCTTTGAACCCCTCCCCACTGTGACTACCATAATATCCACATGAAAAGCTATTAAAAATTTCCTGTGAAGGAAGGTAATGAGAAAACTATAATGGCTGGGAAAAGCAAAACAAACAAAAAACCAAACAAACGAACAAACTCCAGTCTTCCAGAGAACTCGAATTGAGTTTGACCTCCGTAAAGTATCATTTGCTTCCTGTTTGCTGCCAAAGTACAATGAGGTTTATATTCGGGCCCCACCTTTCAGTGTCTGGGTCTAAAAATATAACAATGAACTTGTGACACAAAGGTCCTGTCTCCTGGAGAAGCAGAATTTAGATCGAGCTGCAAAGCACAATTTTTTCTCTCTTTGAGGCAGACCTAATTTTGAGTAGGTGGATGGCTTTCTTTTTGTTTGTTTGTTCTTTTTTTTGTCTTTCTATTTTTAGGTTTGCCAGACTTGGGAGGATTTCAGTAGGATCAGGCCAGACTTACGCAGCTGTTTGTTTTAAATGATCGTGACTATAACCATTTTAAGGCACTTGTCACTATGGTTACCTCAACGCTGTTCTCCCTCCAAGGTGTCTGAGCCGAGACAGGGCTGGGAGGGAATGCAGAGCTACCTGAGAGGGAACATACATGGATGTCTAATCTGTAAATCTTTTTATTTTCTTGAAAGTGTTAAGTCTCAGCTGCATGGATAAGAAAAGTATGTGAAAGCTTACATTTAATCCATGCTCAAATGCCACCACGCTGACTGCTTGATGGTCTTCAGACAGCTCTTGCTTTCATATAAGAAAAGCCTTGGATGACAGTGTGGGAAACGCAGTGGAGTGGGGGCAAAATGACAGTTTGGGAGATGATTCAATGCCTTAATTTTAATTCCATCTGAAAATTTACTCTTAAACCTAACTCTGCTTCTTACTGAGCTTTCACTCCTCCTGTGAAACCTACCACTTATGTCTAGTGGGAGTTAGACCAGACGTATTCTCTGTTCCTCTGCAACAGACTGACTAATACTGATGTTTGTATGACTCTGGCTCACTTGTTTCATCTTCTCTTTCCAGAGTTTGCTGTTTTGTTCTCTTCCTGTTTTTTCTGGAAGCATTTCTGCTTCCCTCTTTCCCTGTTAAAGTTCAATTTTTCTGTTATTCCTAAAGCAGTTATATTCTTAGTGGTTATTGAAATAGTTGGATGTGGTCTTGCTGATTCAGTGGAGCCCCTCAGAAAATGGGGGAATAGGCTGGTTATTTTCTTATTACATTTGTCCAAGAACCAGAGTCTCTCTCAAGCCTTGTCTCATGCCATGGGAGATGCCCAAGCATGGGCCCTCCTTTTGTGTGCACAGGAGTAGCTCTACACCAGCCAACCTTCCTAAAAAGAGATCTTGGGTGATTCCCCAGACCATTGTACAAGAGGCTGTGAAAAACAGAACATTTCCAGCTGGGAGACACAAGGGCTGCTCTATGAGGGAGGGATCACTGGGGTGCTGCTGCCAAAGGGTCGCATCATGGAAATCCAAGAGCCCTTACCTGTGAAAGGACACAGTCACTCACCCGCTTTCCATCCAGTAGATCCATAAAACACCCAGGGTAGCCACTTGGCTCTAGGTCTTGTCTGCAGCCCTTCTCAGCTCTGGAAAATTATTGAGTTATTGAGAGCCTGGGCTAGAGCAGCAGAGAGGTTGCGTGGTATGGTTGGATAGCAAAAAGGTTGCATGGTACAGCTCAGTAGTAAAGAAAATGCATGGTATGACTGGATAGTAAAGAGGTTGTAAGGATTTGAGGAGCCAGTAACAGCAGTAGAGTGGCAGTAGGGATTTCTGCATGGTGCTTATTTGCAGTATGGCTGGTGTTAGTCATTGCTTACCCCAGCAGGTGCAAAATGTTCCCATCAGGTTTGTACATCTTACTGAGATGAAAGTTTAAGGTCTGGAAAAAATTCTGCCAAAGCCAGCATTTGTGTGAGAGGCAGAAATGTGAATATCAGAGGGAATGATTTTAGTCAGATCTATGTGCCAAAACTAGCTGATTCCCAGAGCCAATTTTTCAGAACATTCTAGAGCCCTTTCTTGCCAGCGTGGGTACGCCAGGACTTCTGAGACGGTGATGGTCTGACTTTCTCCAACATGTCCCAGCAGCGGTGTGAAGGGCATAGTCTAAGTGACGATTCGTATACATCCAGCCATGCCACAAGGCCTCTTTCAAGCACCGATTAAATAAAGATCCTCTCTGTCCTGGAAGGCTCACAGAGATTCAATAACTCCTAAATAGGTCTAGATATCACCGGAGTTAGTTACCCCCAACCTGCCAGTCCCTTGTGTTCCCCATTGGCAAAGCTAAGGGTCAGGAGCCCACCAAAGACAGCGTGCTGATGGCTTGGCCCCTCTCACCTCCCCCAAATTAGTGGTTACAGGTGGTAAAGGAGAGCCGAGAAGGGGAAACGTGGTCTGCAGCAGGGATGAGCACGGAGCAGGAGCCCCTGTACCGGGCTGTCTCCGTGCCGCGTCACCTCGATGCCCTGGGACGTGGGGGGCTACTTTCTGGGCTTGGGGCCGTGAGAGCTGATGAGGAGCCATGGGCAGGGATGGATGACGAAGGTGGCCTTTGGGGTGGTTAAACTGGGGACACTCACCAGCTGTACCGCTATAACACAGCTCTCGGATATTTGCATGCATACAAAATTAGAGTTACTTCTCTGCCCTGAGCTGCTATGCACCCTGCGTTAGTTTTCTTGGGGATCTTTAAAAAGCAGTGAACTCAAGGTAATTACAAAACTGCTGTGTCGAGCACTGGCACATGGATTTTTCTCTTTTCTGCTTCAGTCTTGCCATTCTCCCTCTCAGAAACCCCAAAAACTCTTTAACAAAAAACCCAACCGTCTGTAAAATGCAGTCTGTGATGGGAGTGCAAGAGCAATTGGATTTTGCTTGTAAATAAAATACCAATCCAAAAATCCAGTAGATGTTGTATATTTGTGTAAAGGGGTCTTGCAGCATGTTTGGACAGCTGCTGCTATTAAAATTTTTTGCCAAGTAAATTTAAAAAAGCCACCTTCTAACTGCCATTTTCACAAATACGTAAGGAGATTTACAAGTACTTCAATGCCAAACTGAAACCTTCTTGGAGTTACCTTTAGAGTTATTCTCAAAATATTCTGAACTTTTGAGTAGCGTGTTCATTTTTACCCTATATATCTGGCTTGGAGTAATACAGACAGTAAATACATCAGTAATATACAGTCTGTGCTTGCATGTACTTATATCCAAGAATGTTGTTTCAGGGTTTTTTTTTTCTATCTTGGAGATGATATTGAATAAAATACTTCACTGATTAGGGTTTTTTAATAATTTATTATAAAATTATAAATCTCAGAACTGCAAAGGTAGATGAAGAATATTTGCTGCCAATCTGGGCACAGGGTGAACTTAATTCCTTATTACTGAACAGCACCAGGTGGATTTAGGACATATTTGTGGCTAAGAAAGATCTCTTCAAGACGTGCCCTGCTCGTGGAACACGAAATGTAGATTTAATTCCATCGGAAGCCCAGGGGCCTTTGCACTGGTGCTGGAGGCAGAGGGTGCAGGAAGACATGCCCCCAGGCTTTTTTCCATTGTGTCACTCAAGCGATTCCCTGGGGGAACAAAGTTTATTCTTACATTTTCCAAATGCTAATAATATTGCTCCTTCTGTTTTCCTTCGGAGTCTTAGTCACCAGTTGCAGTGCCAGAACAGGGCAGGGACCCGGAGTGGGAGGAGGTGAGACTGCAGCTAGGGGCATTTGGAAGCATATTGCTTTAACTCTTTGCACGCTGAAAAAGAGAAGTTATAGCATCCCGGGTTTGTCTCTAAACTACAAAGGATGAGGCTGCCTCTCTTCATATTGCAAGGATTTTTCTCCTGACTCCAACCTGAATATTTATTTGCAGTAAACATATGGGTTTTTTCCAGGTACAACTATAGTCCAACAATTTCCTCCCATAGGAAAGTAACGCCGAAACTCCAGAAGAAACCCACCCCCAAGAAGAATTTGAGGGTTTTTAACCCTGTGAAAACTCCAGGGGCGGGAAGGTTGCTACGTACCATCCAGTATCCAGTACCGACATGTTATTCCCAGCCAGGGACATTGCAAGATCTTTGTTAATCATGTTAAGAGCTGCTTTGGAGACCAGCATTTTGTATGACATGTTTGCTGTCAAAGAGTATTGTGTTCAAGCAGTCTCAGCACCGGACCAGGGGTCCATGCAGGGGCCCTCCCTGGGCTCTGGCACTCATCTCCTACGTACACTTTGATCAATCTATTTGCACAGTCTCCCCCAGTTTCATCAGATGTGGAATTGCATTTACGGTGTGTGCTAACAGCTATCAGTCCTCTGCGGAGGGGCTGAGATGTTTTGTTCACCCTCCTCTGTGGAAAACGCTATGAACAGGAGGACAAAGGGCTGGAACATGTTTCTGAAAGCATATAATCAAGGTGATTTAGATCTGAATCTGAGGAGAAACTTCTTTTGGCAGTAAATATTCCACTTAATCTATAAATAGCTATTTGGACTGCAAAATACTCTTCGTAAGTTATACCCCTGATTTGGCCTGAGTGAGAAACAAAATGTGGTCTTCAGAATGGAAGAGAATAAAATAAAATGTTCCCTCGATGGAGCTGACACGACCTTGGCCCCAGATGGCGTTTTCTGCTTTATGAACCACCAAACTAGCTTACCATGTGGTCAAAATTACATTAAACATTTCTGCAGTCCTGGTGTGTACAGTAAGACGTTCTTCTTCCAAGGGAAGTAGCTCATCCTTTGGAGATGTTTGTATTGCTGTCACCACGGCAACCAGAAAAGATGAAAGTCAGACACCCCCCCCCAAAAAAACACATTAGCTGAGGTATGGATGGGCAGTCAGATTGTAAAACCATGCACAGATTTTTAAAGGAAATGTCTGTTCTGTATTAAACAAACCTAGCAGAATTCCTAGTGCTGTAGCCTAAAAATAGCACTCCCAGCTTCATTAAGTGCAACGGCTTTTATAAACCCCCATTAAAGCAGATATCAGGAACGGAGGATGTTCCCTCTGATGGGGGTGAGGTTTCTCCATCCTGCTTCACCGGGGATCACGTCCCGCAGCACAGACTGCTTCCAAGCCAGATCATTTGTGGTCCTGCTTTTGACATGGGTTTTATGAAACATGGCTATGAACAGCTGTGACATTTGCTCTGCCTGAGCTGAGCCATGAAAGCGAGACTTTAAATAAACCCTAAAATCTGAGCCCTGAATACGGCACTTTGGATCCAAGTAGACTTGGTTGAGGCTCATTGTCTAACTCAGTTTAGAAGAAATTCTTTGGTCAGACAGGATTTTGGTGTCATCCCACATGGAGAGTACCTGTGCCCTGCCACCTAAATTAGGAGAACAAACCAGTAGAATTCCACAAAAATTATTTTCAGTAGAAGGCATAAGCCTATATTTTCCACAGAATAGGACAGAAGTCTAATTATTAAAAAATAGCTAGAAAAGCTACACATTTCCCACAGCAATATTCCATTAAGGCATGGTTTGGTCTTAGATTTGAACTACAAGTCCCTGTCTAAAATTAAACTAACTCTGGCTCAAAACAGTGCCTCCTCACTTGTTCCTGGGTTCCACCACAGATGAGTCTGGCAGAAATGGTAATTTGAAGACAGTTCTCAAATCCAATTGCAAACCCCAGGAGAGACAACTTTTACCTCTTTCACCATCGTATTTGAGGTAAGAAGATTTGCCCAAATCACTCTAAAATATTGCTTCATCTCATAAAGGGAAGGCTGTGTAGAACAGGCTCCTTTGCTATTAAACAGAATAAATTCAGCAAGCTTCTTCCAGGTCCTCCTCTTTACTTATTTATCTTAGGCTAACAAAGGGAGTTCTTTTTCCCTTGGTGAATTTAGGGATTAGATAAATAAAGCTCAACACCACTGAGTCAGAGGAGGACTCGCTTGTTAAACATTAACAAGCACCCAGCCTTTTCAAGTGTCTGCTTACCCATGTCTCCGCGGCAGGCTTCAGGGTTTGCTTTTGCACGTTTTTTTTGCATGCCATGTTAAGCAAGCACGGCTGTGTGCGATTACTAGGATAAGACTCCTTTGGCTCTGTGGGAGCCAGCCTTTCTCTCTAGCAAAGGCAGGCTGCTGGTTTCATGGTCTCACCATCTCATACAGCCTTCCTGGAGCTTGCCTTCCCATGCTCCACATGCTCCTGCCTGCCACAGATTTTTTTTTGTTTGTTTGTTTTGTTTTGAAACTCTAAAGTGCAGTTTATCTCCCGTTCTCTGTTCGCAGGTGACATTGCAGGACAGTTTATTAATGAAAATGGAGTACAGACAGACCTGTGTTTACTCTCCCAGCAAGGAGCTCATTTAAATCTGAGGTTCATCGGGGAACTCTGTAGGGGCAAAATAGAAGCTCGGCTGCAGTTGCCTCCAAAGCACTAATATTTTCCAATCTGAGTGATGGAAGGGAAAGTAGAAGGAATAATAGAAAGATGCAAGGAATAGTGAGCCTGTAACCACACCTTCTTAACTGACAATGTCCTTCCCACCAGTTTGCTCTCCGTGGATCTAGCTGTGGATGTGGAGGAGAGGTGGTCCAAGCGGCTAGGGAAAACAGCATCATTACAAAACCTGCAGAGTGGAGGAGGAGAGATAACAGGGGGCAGTGATACATACTGCCTTGGATACAGGGTGGTCCTTGTGGTCAAGGAGCATCCAGACTGCCTTTCGTGAGCTTGGCTTGGCTTACAAGGCTTAGGGAAATCTCTGGCTGGATGAAAAGATGAATGGAGGATGTGTCTGGGCAAACAAGTGAAGATGGTCGCTTGCTCATTCTACCCAAGCTAGCCAATACAAGTCTGCTCGGGTTGGTGGACATTTAGGTACATATTAATGTGATGGTAAGCTCACAAGGAGCGCTAGTCCATCCACTCCGGATTACAGAAAGAACCAATACTCAAGTATCTGCACCATTTTTGTAAACATAACTTGGGACAGTAGCAGTTCTTAAGGACCTTTTGTCCATAATCATTCTTTACACACAGATTACTTCTGGTACTGCCATGAATGAGAAATACTTTTTTTTTTTTTTTCTTTTTTCTGAATGCATCCACCACAGTGGGCAGGAAGAGTTACCCAGGCTCCCACTTGTCTTTGATGCCAGTTTACACTCTATGGGACAGCAATACCTACTGCGTAACCTACTGGTACCTGCCTCCAACTCTGTGCCCAGAACACAGAACACATGAACCTATTGTAGCTGCTACGTAGGGGTGTGCTGGTTTCAAATGCAAGGTGTCCACCAAAGGCTTGGGTACACTCAAAACTCCGATAGCCTTGCTTTAGCCCTAACACCTACGGCCAGCTTCACAGATGCAGTAACTGGCCACAGATAAAAGGTTTCATTCGAAATCCAAATAACATCGCGCTTCTGATTACTCCGCCACAGTCTGTTCTTGTGTGTGTCCTCCTGTGGTATAGAAGCTGTGGTCTCCATACACAGCCCATAAAGACAGAGACAGTAAAAGAGGAACAAATTATGTCAGAATAGCTGAAAGCTTAATGGGAGCGCAAATGAGGCAAAAGTCACTATATTTGCATTTATTTTCACTAGTTCTCAGATTTACAGGAGATCCAGCAAAATGTAATTTGATAGTAAGCCCAGCTAGTTACAGTATCCAAGGAGAGTGAAAATCCCCTCAAATTGGATGAAACTTGATGCTGCCAGCATACTGCTGAATCCCCTCCAGTGTATTTCCAAATCACATTCCTCCTTTACTCTGCTGAGTGCTGCCCAAAGAATCAACAGTAAATCAAGTAACCTGCAATATACTTCTTTTTTATAATGCATCTATAAATTTCATGGAACTATGGATTTCTTCTTATGAAATTTAATTTGAGTCACTTGGGGAAACATTTCCATACTGAGAGGAACTCCTGGCTTTCATTGTACTTATACTTTCCTTTTACTGAATTGCAAATGCTTTGATTTAAAGGGACATAGCCAAGGTAAAGCCTGCCTGCACGAAAGCCATTGGGCCCATTTCCACTTGGCAGGAAAAAAACCAGGCAGCTGCTGAGCTGAGCAATCTCATCTCCGCCAACCACTTGAGGATGGGCACAGCGAACACAGGCTTATGAGCGATGCTGGTTTTTCTGCCTCCTGGATTGCTGTGTCACGGGGAGGACAAGGCAAGAGCCTGGCCATCATTTCCAGTAAGGCTGACTCATGGAGAGAGCTGCCGCCGACATCTCTCGGGTCCAAGGAGCACCCGGCACCAATCTCTGCATTCTCATCCCTGGATTTCTGTGAATGAGGCTTTTTGAAAATGCGTGGGTCTGAGTAAAATAATGGGTGTATGGTGTATATTGGGTAAAGCCTTCAAGGCATCAAAACTGATTGGAAAAAGCTTGCTTTTTTTTTTTTTAAAGAAAAAAAAGACTGTTCTGTATAATTTCTGGATTCCCCAGGCATTTTCTGACAAGCTCTGCTCCTATGGTGTTTTGTAACACACATAATCTCAGGTGCAAATAAGTCAAATTTTGCTGTTAGTAAAACAGAGAGAAGAGGGTAGTGCAGCAGCTTTCAGCTTATGGCTCATAAACTAATATCACACAGTCTGCAAAAGGTAGTTAAGGAATGTAGCTGTACTGCCAGCCGACTCCAGTTCAGTATGCATAAATGCAACACAAAATGTGAAGATGGAAAAAAATTAGAAATGACTGAAAACATCAGAGTTGGAGAATGAAAAGGGAGTACAAAGGAGGAAGTGAGACTGAGGCTTATACTTAAAAGCCACTGAAAGGAAATAAATTCAAGAAAAAAACCTCAGTTAGGCTTGGATATCAATGCAGTTTTCTTTAAAGAAAGAAAAAGGCACTATTAGGTGCTTAAACAAAATATAGACATAGACGGTGACTAAAATAACGGAAAAGGACATCAGAAGTTTGCAAATGCAGGAAGAATAGAATAAAGAAGAGACAGCGATTAGAAAACATTCTGGTTTGAACGACCAAGCTGACCTCCTGCTGTGTCTGTCTTTATGGTGGTTGGTCCTGTCCCTCCACACGGACGTGTACCATATCTCGCAGCTTTCTGAGAGCCAAGGCAACGTGCCACAAGTTCCTCGAAGCACCCACTAAGCCCTGGGGTTGCTGCTGCTGTTGCCCACCCATGGCAAAGACTTGTCACTGCCCGGTACCTCCTTGAGCCACTGCACGGAGCCGCTCTTTGACATACTAGCATTTAAATATCACTATGACCAAATGTAAATTGAGGGACCTCTGGGGAACTCACTGACCTGAGACGGTTTTCCAGCCCTGAGAAGTGTAGGCATTGGATCCAGTGACACGACTGAAGCAGAGCCCACGGGAACCTGGGGCAAAGAAGAGGGAGAGCAGGGAAGAGCCATGACGTGGGCTGGACAGGAGACCTCCATTCCTGTCATTGCAGAGATACCAAACCAGCTGCGCTCAGTTGCTCACAGATGGATGAGCAGAGCCAGGAAAATTGATGCGATCCAGGCAGGCTCTTGCAGAGAAACCTGTTCAAGCCCCCTGCATCACACTTTTGTACATCAAGCTCTAAGAAATAGGGCATCAGCAGGGAATGTATTCGAAAGAAAAAGGCTAAAGTAATACAGCCGTCACCTTCCCTGGGTTTTTTAAGAACTGATTAGGGACCAGTCTCCTGAGAGATTTTGGGGTGGGTTTGCTGGTGTCACAACAGTGTCATGAGCAAGAGAGTTGCCTCTGGCCTTTTATCCTGTTGTTATGACATATACCCACCCAATTCAAACTAAGTTCCCAGTGCCATGCTCTCTAGTTTCCCACCACTCTCCCAAACTCCCAGCATCTTTAATGTTGCCCATTTTTTCAGCATTCTCTACTGGTTTTGTTGCAACTGCCTACACAGATAAGTTTATCTCAAGAAAGAGGTGAGCTGCCTTCATGAACATCCCAGAAATGCCTTTATATATCATTGGTGGTAAATGTCCCACAATCTGGCAACACCCAGCCCAGAAAATGTCTTGAGATCCCTTCCAATGCTGCGCATCCTGGTTTCCATGAAATAATGGCATGCATCCACATACCTGAAAATATGTCCAGCTACCTATATGGTCTTTTTATTTTTCCAAGAAAGGCTTCAATATTTTTATTCTACACACTGTTTGCATTTCCAATATTTTATTGTTACTTTTCAAGAATCTAGTTTAAAAAGGAGAAATGTTGTTCCTATGAAGCAGATATGGGATTGCCAGTACAACCTTGGTTTGGCGCAGTTTTGGAAATCTGGAATTATTTGCTAAGTAAAAGGATTTTACTGTTATATAATACATTAAATATGCCCTTAAGAAACCTGTTAATCAAGAAAATGCATTGTTTCAGGGTGGAATTGGTTTGTGGGCTAAATCGTCATATAAGTTAACTAGAATTTTAAGTGTCAAAGGTCTGAAATGCACAGGGCATCATTTACAACTGATAAAGGTGGCTTATACTTTGCTCTGGGTCATAAATTATCCTCTACCTACCTACCATCTGTGTATCTGTTGCTTGCATGCCGCTTAAATATTATTTGAAAGTATTGCAGCATAAATAAAATTAGCAATGGGTGAAATGGGATGAATTTAAATTGGCTTCTCTGCTACAAATCTTAACAGGAGTTTAAAAGGATTCTAGCAGATGACTTGATATAACCTTATTTCTCAGTCTTCTACAGAATGCCGTGTTTTCTCACAGGAGTGGGAATCACAGGTCATCCTCAAATGAAGGGAATCACTTAGCTAATTTGGTGCCTTTCCACTTCTGACTTAATATTTATACCATCAGCAGAACAGGCGATGGAAAAACGTCTCGGTGCTGAATGTGTTAATTAACATAACGCAGACGTAGGCACCTGGGCCATGACAGAGCAGCCGGTCCCTTCTGCAAACCCCTGCTGAAGTTCCTGGGAACCCGGAGGTATGAGGAGGTCAGGACCAAACCGTAAACTCCACAGTAGTTTTCTTTATCGCGCAGGAAGTCTGCTCCTGAACTGGGCGAAATCAAGCCCTGAGGCTGTTTGTTTTCATTCCTTTCCTTTCCACAGCGTAAGTGGTTTCTGTGGATGTGTTCCTGGCTGCTTTGGACGCGGGGGCGTTCCGGGTGTTTACAAGTGGACGGTTTCCCCCAGCCACTTTTCTAGCACACGTTACACAACTCCCAAATTTTTGTATGGCTGTAAATTCCCCACGTAGCTGACTTCGGAGAAGTCCTGTACGTCTTTCCATCCTGCAGCTCTCCCAGCGCTGCAATGGAGGCAGCTCTCCCATTGTATAAAGAACCGACAAGAACAAAGTGCCAGGCAACGTTTCTCTCGGGGCTGACACGATCGCCTTTCCAAAAGGCAGATTTTAGGCAGCTGTGCCTCTGCCTGCACTTTCTGTGTGCAATGAGCTGCATGCACATTTTCGGTTAATGCCGGAGCGAGATTGCAGATAATTTGTGAAGCGAGTGCTTCCCTGCAGACAGGCTGGTCAGTGGCTCGAGGTTTCCCCTCGTAGCACATGAATTGTGGTCTCGGAGGTGGGAAGGAACCTCAAACGATCGTCAAAGCAGGGTCAGCAGTGAATTCAGACCCGAAATTAAACAACTTGATTCTTCTGCCAACCATCGTGAGACCAGACCCCGCCGGGGCTTCCTGCCACGGAGGGGGACAGCTATGGGAGCGCTTGTGAGAAAGAGGAGGGGGGAAGGAGATATGGTCCATTTTAGAAACAGAGATAAGAAACGTTTCAGGCAGCGGAGCCCAAAAGGCTGAAGGGGAGGAAGGAAGGGAAGAGAGAAATTCATCTTGGGCATTTGAGATAAGAGTCATGGTTTCGGAAAACATAATTTTTATTTCTTCTTCAGAGGCTTAAGACTGGAACAAAATGTGATATATAGCCTAACTCTTCTGACTTTTATTTTATACGGTCATTTGCACTTAGACCAAATGAGTGAAGAAAAGCTGTGCTGCTGCTTGGATAGTCTTGTACCTCTGCCCAGGGCAGGTACAAATGGAAATCACACCAGGTACAAGAGAGTAGAGGAGCCACCTCATGCTTAGTCAATTCTGCATAATACAAACTGGTCTTGAGGGAAATCCCACACACAGACAGATTAAGCCTGGCGAAGGATCAAATGCATCTTTAGCCACCGCCAAAAAAAAGACTGCGTCTTTCCATGGGCCCCTTTCTTTGAGGAGAAATTGCTAACTGCTTTGTTTGACCTCCACAGTCATTTAGATTTTACTCTACTCGGGCCTGATCTGCCAGGTTACCAACTGAGTTAACGTTCTCAGGATAATCACAAATTCCAAAAATACATTCTTTTGAAAGGTCTGAAGCACTTGCAGAAATACGACTTGCCACTTGCACCTGCCCAGATCCAGTTTAGGGACATCATTAAAATAATTGCACCCCCTTTAAGACACTCTTTTATGCAAGTGTATGAGCATATAATAACTTCAAAGGTCAAGAACATTTTATTGCCCGCTCTCTTTGAGTGATGCATCGTTAGATCTCCCTGCCTTAGGTTTGGCCTCCAATGCTGATCTCACATAATGATTTGCGAGTGGTAGTGCCCCAATTTTATGTCCCCATACCTTTTTGAGTTGGGCAGTAAAGATGAGGAACTGACACCAGAGGTTCACTTCATCACCTCACTAACTCTCATTTAGTCCCATTTCAGTGGGACTTATATGTGTATAAGGATCTGGGCCAAAGACCCTCAAGGTCAGGTCTTCAAAGCTCACTGGCGCAGGCAGGACTTCCCAGCATGCCCAAATGTTTCTGCCCTGGTTCCTTAACTTCTAAGGGATTTTAAGTGGGATTTGGGTATCTTTGAGGATCCCCTCTGCTCTTTGCAACCCTATAGAGTCTGCTGTAGGGTAGATCAGAAGCAAAAAAGGGCCTTGAACTATACCTACTGCCATCACTTCTGTAACAAGACCCTTTTCCTTGTTGTTTATAGCCCCATATGGTTTGCTGCACTAGCTCTCCCCTTTGGTTACGTGGGTGATTAGCCGTACATACAAATGAAGACACATTTTGAAAATGCAGTGACTTTTGTTCTGGTGAAATAAAAATCCACAGTTGATGTTGCAAACTTTACCCCAAAAGTAAGTTGCTGGTAATTTTGGGCCATCTTCATAACCAGTAGGCAGAGTGCCACTAGCAAATAACTATCTGTTCTGCACAATTAAGTTTACTTTATAGACACTGAAAAAGAGTTTTGTGAACTGCCAGACTAATAACTCCTGGGAGAACAGAAACAGGGACATGGAAACACTTGTACACCGAGAAGTCTCTAGCTGCGGGTTACTTTTGGGTGGATGGATAGATAAATCGATAGGCACATAAACAACAACAGACAGAGAAGATACACAGTTCACTGAAGTTTACAGTTCTCTGGAAAACTAGCTCTTGCATAACAGCCCTGGGTTTGCACACAGCAGTCCACTGCCTTGTTATTCCCTGTGCAGTGCGGCAGGTACATCAGTCCTGAACACAGCAGGGCTTTACAGCGTGAGCCACAAACTCAGAGCTTCTCACCTGATTGTTGGCAACCATTCCCTGGTGGTCACAGCTAAAATGTTAACAACGACAAAGGCTTTCCAGATGAATTTGGGAGCACTTTTTGTCGAGATATGCAGAATTTCTGCGTAATGATTCCTCTGAGGAAGAGGGGGGGTTTACAGCTAAAACATCAGTTCTGAAGCCTCAATAGACCTGTATCTGTTCCTTGTCACCCTGTGCCAAGGGGATTATGCATTTTCCCCACCGCACAGAGTTCTCTCTTCTTTAGCAGACCCACTGCCAATGGACAGAGCCTCACGAGGGATGGCATGTTGGTTTGCAGGACCCCAAAGATTGCTCCGCTGTACTTAGGTGCTTCCTCCTATTGGAGTATCCATCTGCAATTTCCAAGGTTCATTCCACCTCAAACATGTTTGTTAAGTAGATAAAAGTTATCCACATTGATTTATATAAGATAGACGAGCCACAAAGGAAGAAGTAGCTCTACAAGGTCACTCAGAAAGCTTTTTGCTCAGCCAGAAAGAAAACCTTGATTTCTCGGTCTCTGTTTAAATGGGCCAGTGGGATAGTGTGGGGGACACTGTGGAACCATATTCCCTTGGAAGTGCAGATGAGAGACTTTTTCAGACTATGCCAGAGCTTTTGTCCAGCCCACACACCCACTGGGGACACCAGACCCTGAAGGGGGTGGGTGGCAAATGCCCGTGTCTCATTTCGACACAGAGTGGGAGCACACACCTCAGAAATGCTCTCGGGTACCCCAGTACAGATATAGGTTAAATTCCTTATCAACATCATTCCTCTTCCCTCACACTCATTGCTTTCAGGAGCAACATCCCAAACTAGACAGGAATATATTTTTTTCTGGTTTGATTTTCTATTAAACAAAATATATGCTGTGGTGCTTGTCTGATTCCTAGGGCTGCAGACTCATGGGTTAATGTATAACCAGTATATTCCTGAAGTATTTAAGTTGCTATTTCCCTTCACTTTGCCAAGGTAATGAGGTGTTTGATGAAGGTTGTTCAGCTGCAAACCTGCAAATGTACATTCTGTAGGCTAGAGAGAAACCACAACAGGCTCTTGCGTTTAATATTCTGATAAATCGGGCACTTCTGCACCTTACATCAGGCAGTGACACAATGCAGCCTTGTTAATCCAAACAGAAAGTGCTCCTTCAGTAATGGAGTCTAGGTCTGTTTCAGCATAATTAGATTTGCATCACTAATTCAAAACACCATAAAAATCCAAAGGATGCTCTGGAAGTAGAGGTTATCTGCTCATCTGTTCAGATAAGTAAAGCATAAAACCTCAACAATGTGAGGAGGTAATGGAACAAATCAATGCCAGCATACAGCGCTGGTTAGTTAGATTAAAAGAGCATATCTGGTGATGATTGTCTTCTGTTTTTTTTCTGAGAAACACATCAGGGGAGTGTATTAAACCAGCTCAGAATCACTGATGGGTTCTGTTATCTACTGCCTGGTCTCAGATTGCTGATAACTCCAGAGAGTCCTTCTTTTTCAAGACTTTGAACAATGTAATTAAGGTTTCTTGGAAATAAATCAATACTTGATATCACCTCCGAATAGCATGCGGGCCAGACAATCTGCCTTCCTTATTGAGACATGGCTAGGAGTCACCGGTGTCAGAGTTCAAGCTCTCACCTTCTTTGCTTCTGTGTTTTGTTTGTAGGGGAGGTTTTCTTGTTGCATTTAGAGCTTCAAACCTTTCTTTCATGGGCCACAGCTGCTGAACGGCAGCACACAGGCACTCCACTCCAGAGGACTGTTGTGGTCGACTCTGATTTCTTTAACCCTTGCTGCAGGTCTGGGTGGAAAAGTGGGCTGCGGCAGATTGACTGCAGTTTTCGACTGTCATCTCCAGGAGCGGTTCATCACACTTTGCCTCTCCTTCCTCCTTTATTCTCCAGTAGGATACATAGAAAAGCAGAATGCAGTAGACTCTCAAAGAGTGTTACTCAGTGGGGATGGAAAGGGTGCTCCGTGGGGTGTCGAGGGTGGTACTACCCCATTGCAATTACGCCTCTGCTGCCCCTGGCAACATCTTTCAGGCACCAGGATGGGCAGTCATTTTAGTAAAGATTATTTACCTTTTTTTTAACATGATTAATTCAGAACCTGGCAAAGCTTAGGTAAATCCTCTGGAGGCTTGAAACTGTTTAGTCTGAATTTTAAGGGAAACGATTGCACTTTTGAGCAGTTAGGTCATAGGTAAGCCCTAGGACTCTTACTTCTGCTTTGAAATGATGCTGAAATGGGAGGATTTACTAAAGCCTCCAAAGTCTGGAGGTTTGGTTAAAAAAAAAAAAGAAACCACAGAGGCCTTGGTACTGAGCTAATTCGTCTCTTTATGCTGCTTGACGCTTTTCTCTGCAGTGAGGGACAGAAAGGGCCAAAACCTTGATGCTTTCTGGTTGAAGTTTGCTTGGGAAGAACCCCCAGCAAAGAGAACCCACCAGAGAGAGGCGGCATCATCGTGCCGTACGTGCAGACACAACCCAGCTCCAAGCCCCTCCAAGCCGAGCTCCATCCCACACTGGCACTTGGACATCTCAGCCTCCGGACACGCTCTACCACCCAAGGAGCATCTCCTGGGAGCAGCAGGAGCCTCTCTGCCCCTTCATATTCTTGATTCGGAGAAATCCCGTGGAGTTTTTCGCACCGTCGGCTGATGGTGCTGTTGGCAAGGGCTCCTTCTGCGGTGAGGAGGAAGAAGAAGATGGTATCGATGAGGTTGCATTATGTTTCCAGATGTAAAGAGAAAGAAAGGGCTTGTTCAGATACTCAACATCAGAGTTAAACATCCAGTGTAATGAAATCCTCTGGCTGTTCTTTGCCAGACCAAGCTGAGCTGTTTCAGCTGGGACAGATTGGATCTGAAATGTGTCTTCAGGCAGAATGGGGGAAAAATAATCATTCTGATGACATAATGGAGGAAAATCAGGGTCACAAGCCTGGATGGTGATCGCTGCCAGGCAGAGGTTACCCATAATCTTTCTTGGCCACATCTACCCGCGTGCTGTAGGGAATCAGTTCCCTCTCCTTGGTGCACGCAGGGAACAGGGTTAAAACAGCTACATACTTAGGATTAAACAGTCGCTACTGTCATATGCATGGTCCTAAGAAGACACTCCTCAAAGAAGCGAGTCTGATGAAATCCTGGTGTAATTTATGGGGTGGGGATGCACTAGACCCCTAATGCTGTCTCTGTTCTTGTCCTTGCATGATTTACCGACTTACCTCCGACACCCAGCTCAGCTGCCTAAATTTGGCCTGTCATTTAAAGACACAGCAGCTTACAGAGACCTCCAGAACGCATCCTCCTCTGTCATCTCCCACCACTGACCACGGCAGGGACTGCAAGGCCACTTCGGCCACCTTCAGTGTCCCACTGGGCTGTAGGGCTGAGATGAAGAAGTCTGGGCCTGAGTGTCTCTTCATCCTCATCTTTTCCTGTGGCACATACGTATCGTAGTAGGTAGAAGTACCTGTTTTAAAGCCCTGATGGTGAAAGCTGTGATGTACTCTTGCTGCTATAGCACCTAACAGTGGATGTGACGGCTCAGCACAGAGGTCGCTCAGCCTCCTGAAAAAAATGCATCTCTTGTGGCAGAGGAGATTTGAAGAGACGGTGAGCATGAACTGGAATTTTTCTGTTAAATACAGCATGAAAGTCTTTCTTCAGAAGCTAAATGGATAAAAACAGTGCATGAAATTGAAGTTGATAATTAGCAAGTGAGTCCCAGTGAGGGTCTCATAACTGCTTTGACCTTCGGGCTTTGTGCAAGGACCGAGAGGGGAAGCACATCTCCCCAGCTGTGCAGCACAACACAGCCCACGCGGTTTTACCTGAGGAAAGGGCAATGCAGCGAGCTAAGCCCTGGAAAAAAAAAAAATAAAAAAAAATTGCAGATCAAAGGTAACGTATAGAAGAGAATGGTCCTAAGCTGCCTGCCAGAAAATTAACGTGAAGAGCTAATTCCCTCAGAGCAGCTCATAGTCTTGTCAGCAGAACCCCAGCATGCCACCCAGCTATCTGCGAGGGTTGCCATAGGTGGGGTGAGATTTCCCAAGTCTTTCTTGGTTGGAAAGACAGCCCTGATCTTTCACAATCTTAATTTCGCAGCCCTAGAAGCACAGATACTTTCCAGGCCACTGCTGTTATTTGACACTTCTCTGAAGAGTTATGACTTCCCTCTGTATGTCACCACGATGTTGTGGCCCTGGCCCACAGCCCCCGAAGTCAGTGGAAAGCCTTCCAGAGGACTTTTGCTCCGTCTTCTGGTGAGGGATGGGAACCCTGAATGGAGAAAAGTCTTTGCAGTACAATTCGAAGATTCACAGAATTTAAGATGAAGAGGAACCATTAGATCATATAGTTGGGCCACCTGTGCACCCTGTACACCAGTTCACCCATATACACTGGTACTGGGGTCAGGGACCTGCGCTTCTCCCAAGTATCTCTTCCCATCTCATGTCGCAACTCTATAAAAGCACCTTTTACTGACTCCAGGTAATTGCATACTCTAGTACAGTCACTTCCCGGTCCTTTCTTTGCTAAACTTTCAACCTCTCATTTGCAGGCATTTTTTCCCAGCCCTTGAGTAATTTTTTATTGCTTTTCTTTATTGTCTCCTCCCTTATGACATCCACGCTGAAGCTGTGACTACCAGCACCAGATATACTTTCACAGGGGTGAACCGTGTTCCTTACTCATCGCCTGCCTGTTTGTACAAGCAAGAATTATGTTTTTAGCTCTCCTTACCACGCACTTGCAATGGGAGCTCGTCACTGCTTCCAAGAGACTGTCCTCTGTTTCTTAGGTGGGGTCTGTGTTTCTTGTAGCTAAATTTTGCCAGGTTTTTCTCTTGGCTTCTATTCTAATGCTTTTTGTTTTAAAAAGCGTGGTGTACCAGAGCCAGACCTCTGCAGGTAAATCTCCTGTGACTTACCTTTACACCAAACCTTGTGCCAGCCATTAATATCATCCGCAGTGATTTCATAGCTATTTCCAGCCTGACTTCAGGAGTGTCAGTTTAAGGTCTAAAACCTGAAAACATCCTTTGTCTTTTTCTTCTACGAAGTTATTCGGGAACAGCTAACACAAATTCACGCACTAACCCTTGGTAGCAAAGGTTTTAGGATGGGTTTATGATGACATATCATCAAGTCAAACAGTCTGCAAAGCCAGCCAAGGTGGATTTTTTTTTTTTTTTTCCTGCAGTGTCATATCAGGGTATGATGGGTGAGTGAGATAAAAGGAGAAGGGCAAAAGCCTGAGTGGGAACCAGCCAAGCCCACGGCCGCTAGCATGCCTCAGATGCACTGTAATCTGCACCCCCCCCCCCAATGCAATGCGTAGGAGAGGCAGGGATGCTTTTAAAATAACTTTCGCTGCAGTTACAGATATGAAGTGTCACTCCATAGCTATGATTTACCGTTACCCAGCCAAGTCACGGTTGGTATCTGGGACATAAAATCCTGCACAAAGCAGAGGTGGGACAAAAGTGACAGGTTATCACCAGTCTGTGTCAGCAGGACTTACTGGGACGTGTGTGCAAAGGAGAGAATCTGAGTCACATGAAGAAAATCGGGCTGAGTGAAACCACCCTTGGCTGAACAAACACATCTAACGTGCTGTAAAGCACCCTGGTCACCTGCTCTAACTAAGCTAAAAAAAATCCTAGTTGTAGCTAATTGAGGTATTGCACCTAAAATTTCACTAATATCTTTTACAATGGCATACTTACTTTCCTATTTCTTTTTCAGACATACTGATATTTTTAAGATGACATTTGTCTTTTTGATGGGTTCTTCACTTTGGTGGTTTCTAGTCACCTGGCCTTTCTCTCAGCCATTAGCTTCAGAAAAGCCCTCAGCTGGCAGCAGAAACTCTTGTTATTAGAACCTAAGTATTCCTGAATCACATCCCATTTTATTAAGATACCCTGATTTCCCTCTGCATTGGCAAAAATTAGTTAAATCACCAGCCACATCAGAGAGAGTGCCTCCCTTATTATGCTTCTACTTTCAATACTAGCTCAGTTTTTGCCTTCTCTTTAGCCAGTTCTCTATACCATTTCTTCTGCTAATCCCTTTCTCCAGCTCACCTAATAATTCCCCATGTAGCCCCCGCTCAAATGCTCCACTTAAGTTTAGATAGGTATGATTTACTTAATTTTCTTTGTCTTAGAAAATGAATTATCCTGTCAAGGAAAGGTCAGTTTACTCTGGTATGATGCATTTACCTCATTTACATGTTATCCACATTCTTTTATTTTATTCTAAGGACCTGTGGTTGCCTGAGATTAGATTAACAAGCCTATGGCTTCCCATGTCACGTTTTTCACATTTCTAAAATGCAGGTATTACCTTTGCTATTCTCCATTTCTGTAATATCACGTCTAACTTGAGAATTTTATTGAAAAACTTTGCTAGGAAGCCTGGTGTCATTTGCCAGTTCTTTCAAAGTCCTGTGATGGAGGTTTTCTGTTCATTGTTTTATAAGCACCTGAGCTCCATGCAGATAACCTCATTCGCATTAACCACTGCCTTTCTCCCAGAGTTCTTGAAAACAGAGGCAACACATTCACTCTGGTTTTGGAAACAAAGTTATAAGATCTTTAATGTTGACCCCATAATGCTCAACTTCCTTCCTTCTTCTTTTTTATATAACCAGGGAACATTTCATCTTTTTCTCACGAACTTTGAAGCCTGCAGTTCACTTGGAGCTTGCAAATTCTTGCTTTTACCTCTATAACTTTTAAGATAATTTCCTTGCTTCTATTTTCCCATTTTTCTTTCTGTGTTCCCTGTTTGTTCCTAGGATTCTTTACCCCTGGGTTATTCATCCAGTTATGTTTGTAGTCCTTCTCTACTTGTTTTTCTCTCTTCTTTCTTGGAATAGAAGTCTAAGATATTTTCCGTAGTTGATTAAATTTCATATACACACACACATTCAAATCCTGAGATCAGCTGTCTTTGCTGATTAGTTCCTTCAACTCATCAAAGCTTCCTCTCTTGAAATAAAAAAATAATCTTAGTTCCCAGCCTACCTTTGTATATACTGTCTTTTAACTGAAATGCATTTGACTCATAATCCTTCAGGAATATTTGCCATGACCAGCTGTTTTATAATAACCCAAGATCCTGTACAACAGCTCCATCCCTGCTTTCTTCTCCGTCTTCTTCCTCTCCTCATTCACTCCTCCATAGAAACACCATTTCACTGGAAGCATCCGATTTCGACAGCCGAGATTCCTTACTCAGTTAATGGATGCTCTGAACTGCCCCCTCAAAGCCCTCCATCCTAAACTAAGCACGTACCCCGACATTCAGCCTCAGGCATGGGTTATTTAGGTGCCTTCAACGTACACACATACGTGGAGCTGGGTGTCAGAGCTCCTGCCGTCGCCAACACAACAGCTCCTGTTGCTCGTTAATACAGTCGGCGGAGCCTGCAGAGCTCGTTGGAAGACAGATGTAGGTGCCTGGTGTAGGTGACCTGAACAGCCCTGTGCTCTTTTGCTCCGATTCCGTTAGTGAAACATAGGCATCCAGGGTCACTGAGATGCCCTCGAGGATACCACCTACTTCTGAGATGCTTTTCCAGAAAGGTGTGGCTTTCTTGTAGGTCCTGTGCCATATCTCTAAGCTTAGTGAAGGTGTCTTAGATGACCTCTGGCAACATGAATAGTATCAGACACCCACACTTAAGAAACTGAATCAAGCTCCGGCTTTCCATTAAATATATAGGGAGCTATGTTACCTTGTTCTTGTGAAGATAACTACATCCATATGCCTTAATTTTTTATGTCAAGACTCCCACCTCCAATTAAGAAGGCTGAATTCACATGACGTTATAATTCCCCAGTGGATAGAAACAATTCAAATAGAAACTTTGCTAAACAATGCAGAGCAGGTATTTTAAGTAATAATTTCCAGCAGAGGCACACATGCTTTACTTGCTGAGTACTCTGGCTTCCTTGGGTTATAATCAAGAACAGAGAGATTCCCCTGTTCTTTGCCTCTCCTGTCCTGAATCTGGGGCAAGAGTTTTTTCAGAGGGGAATTTCTGTATGAACCCATTGTTAGAGTACAGTACTAGCTAGGAAAAAAAAATCAACTGAAAATCACAATAGTATAGAAAGATGTGCTGACCTGCCTGGTCAGTTGTGTGTTGGCATTTGAGAAGATATATAAAAAGATCATCTGACACCTGATGATGCCCTTTAATGCAAGCCCCAGGTGTTCTGGCCTCACCCAGTGGTAGGATGTTGTGTTCTGCATCTAAGTAATACTACAGCCCGTAGCTGATCCTGCATTGACTCCAGCCAGCCCTGATATGATGTTCCCAGTCAATGCTGGGCCAAGAGTTCCCTCCAGATAGCCTGACACAGAAAAAACATAAGGATAAGGTGAGTGGCCTTTTCTCCCGCTTCCCCCACAACTTCTGAATTTAGCCAAAGATGGATGTTATTTGGTAAAGCTGACTGGTATGATAAGTGTTATGTAGGGTTCAATTATATGGAACTTAGTTATCGGGCCTGAAAGTAGCTCATGGTCACAAGAGTGTTCCAGACACCTTTAGAAGGCTTTGAACAGACTAAACAAGATAGAAGAAGAAAGATCCCAATTAGAAAAACACAGGTGCGCATTCCACGATAAAGGGAACTTGGCACAAACAACCTCAATTCAAGGACTTATCTCGACCAATTGGACTAAGACAAGCCTTGCATGCTCTAATTAATACGGCCAATTATGTCCTATGTTTATGTGCTTGTATAACCTTTTCTTACGTCTGTGCACGTGGACAGTACCGATGTAACCAATCACCGTTTATGCTTGTGCGCGTGGACACCAAATGCTTGCATGCAGCAACCAATTAGAATTTCCAAACAACTTATAGAATTGTATAAAAATGATCGGCTAAGCTCAATAAACTACTACTTTTGATCATCATATTGGTGTTCCATCATCCGGACCCCAGATGGATTAACCCTAAACCCTACAGTGTTACAAAGATTTTAGCTTGTGGTAGAGCTTGTATGAAACAAGAAGTTAGGCCAATTCATGAAACTGTACATCCTTCTTGCCAGGAGATTTGGGACTGTCATAGTCCACCCAAGGAGGAGAAGAGTTCTAACACCCTCAGGTGCCCTGTAGTGGAATTCTGGTCTGTGCAGACAGAGGGAAAAGAAGGCTTATGGAATTCTGAAGAACAGGTGGTTCAAAACAACTTGTGCTTTGAAACAGGTCTGGAATGTTCCTAAAAGTGATCTTTTCTGCGTAAGAAAGTTTCCTTCACTCACCTTCAGCTGTTGTTTCTGATAAGAAGAAATTTAAACTAAGAAATGAAAGAGCAAGACTGGAAGTGCCTTTCCTACATGTAATTTTGAGCAGAGTGCAAGAGGAAAACAAGGCAAAGGAAGATACGGCAATGGAAAAAAGAAAAGTCAGTGTTAGGATGAATATCCAGCCAAGAGATGAAGAGTACAGGTATTTATGAGAACAGTGGGTCAAGCACTTGGTGAAATGAGTCTGCTGAGCCCTGCTAGGGAGGTGGGGGTGCGCTGATGAGACATTCTTTTATAAGAAGGGTCTAGAAGAGTTTAGTTTGTTCAGTGTGAAGTCTTGAAAGGGGATATACCTGATGTCCTTGTGTTTCAAGCCAGTGAGGAGGAGGAGGAGGGGGCAAACATGAAAGAGAGAGAGACAAGGGAACTACTATGGAGAATCCTGGCATAAGAACACATAGGTCAATAAAATGCAGACTGGAAATTAAAGAGATATCCTTGCTCATTACAGCTCTGAAGGCCTTCAGATGAGAATGGTGGACTCCAGAAAAGCCTACTGACTTTGCAAAACAGAGCTTGACCAGCTCAGGAAAGGGAGTGTAGGATGCGATGGTAGAAGACTCACCTTTGACAACCATTGATTTACTTTAGGGTGCATTTTGTAAGCCCCCACATCAGTCCCCAGTCTGGGGAGCATGAGGGTGAAGCAAAGCTTTTTCTCTTGCCTGCTTTGCACAGAGATGCAGCGCAGAGTCTGACCAGGCTGGCAACTAGCATTGCTGCTGGCACCTTCCCTCTCACTGACAGAGCAAAAAAAAAATCATGAACAGCATCACTGACAACACATCAGGCCACGCACTAATGTTTATTTGCTTTTTCCATTTACAGTACTCAATAAGGAATGTTAATGGAAAGTTGTTTAAGCTCAACAGGCAAAAGCTAAACTCATGAATAAGAGGTCTTGGAACATTTTTGTTTGAAATTTCCTTCTTCTCGTTCCTCTCACCCCCTCCACCCCTCCCCTTCTTTCCTATTAAACTGAAGTCAATTTCCCTAATAAATTCCAAGGCTTTTAAACCCAGCCTAACGTTCATGATTGCTATCTTTCCCTGAATAAACAAAATTCTTTATACCTTCTGCTGCAGGCACAGACTTCTCTTATTTGCAGGGGAGAGTGGTAGCAACGTTTTAAACACTGCTTTGTGCACAAAGGCTGATGAAAGCTGAAAACTGTGAGAACTGGGCTGCTCAATCCTCATCCTTTATCAGGAACCCGGGTGATAATGAAACCTGACATACTGCGCTGCTTTCCTTGATCAGCTCCTGATTGCAGGGTTGCACAAAGAGGAACCCAACAAAGGCAAAGCGGGACCTGTTCATAAACCCAGGGACTGATCCTGCAAAACCTCAGGTAGCTCCTAGGTGCTTTATACAGAATCAGGCCCTAAGTGCCACTGCCAATAACAAAGAGATAACCCACTCAGATATAGACAGCCAGAAGCCCTGGGCGATGCAGCAAACCTGTCCCTTGAGTAGCAATGGGAATGTGACTCTGACAGATACAATATCCACAAAGTGCTGCCGAGAAAGGCTGCTGTTTCTCATCAGGTATTGCCCTGACACAAAATGCTCCCCTAGAGATGAACCCCCTTTTCATGAGCCACTGGAAAATGTCCTAGAGGGAGGGGATGCTACCCTGGGCTGCCATTCGAGTTGACTTAGCCAAGCCAAGACCCTCTCTTTGAACCTGTAGCAGCCCTCAGTTTGCTCCCTCCCCGATACACACGCCTGCAGCCCATTGAAGAAAACAAAAAACTACAAGAGCACCCCAGCTCCTCATTGAAATGTCTCCTTTGGCCCGTTAAATCAAAACAAAACAGAGTAAAAAAATGCGCACTGAGATGCAGGAGTTCAACGTGCCCTTCTAGCCACACATGTTTCCAATGTATTTTATAACAGCCACAACAAAATGCAATTACTCGGTGTAGGCAGGCGTGCTTCTGGATGGCTCAATAAAAGTCCAGACAGGGCTGTGCAGTCCAAGGCTGAGGCGAGGACTTCTCTCCCCCACGGTCCCTGTCACCATGCATCGTCACCGAGATGGGGCTGGCGTGGACAGGGGGATGAAGACGGTGAGACTTGGAGGTGATGGAGGGCAGATCAACGTAGCTGCTCGCTTTACCATCCGGCACCTTCTCCGGGCACCTTCTCTGTGGCTGCCAGCAAACTTGTGCTCTGCAGAGGCATGGTGAAGAGCAGGAGTAAAGGGTGTTTGAGTTTACGGGTGAGTTGCAAGGGCTCAGCTGCATATGGGGTCAGCCCAACGACCACAGTCCTCTTTCTCTTCCCTACATCAGGGAATGAACATCTGCATGCAGCAGAAACAAGGGCTGCAATTACGTCCCTTGGGCACCAGCAACTGCTCTGACATGATCTCACCCTGGTTTTCCAGTAGACCAAGACTGTGACCCTACACAGCTCCTGACTGCTGCAGTAAAGCCACATACGTGTCCAGAGTACTGGGGACAATGATGGGTTGGAAAAGGAATCGAGGCATAGCCCATGAAATTCTCTGTCCGTGGCTGAGGGAAGGAAAGGACTTCCCTTCCCCTCTCCCCCACATATCGTTTCTTTACTTCTAAGCAAAGTGTAGCTTAACTCAAATCAAGGGAACACAATCAGCAGCAAATCTTATGGTAGCTGCAAATCATGCTACATTACACCTGCAATGCCAGACTCTGAGACAGTTTTAGTACAGAACCCGGTTTTCTAGAAAAATCAGATGCAATCCCAGGTCATGCTGACTTTCCAAGTGTTCTTGAGTGCTAAGAAGTGATGGTGTGCAGTCATGAATCACATCCCGCTTACCGCCTCCATAAAAACCCAACCCTTCGGTGATCTGAAGATTAAAAGACCTCGTGCCCCAGGATGAAAGTTGTATTTAGCCAGTATGCGCATGGGCAGTACTTTAAACTAATTTCTAAGGCCTGCTTGTTAAAATTAGGCTTGCAGGACAGGACCTCCCAAGGCTTATCTTCTTGGCTGTACTTGGACTTGGCATTGCCTTTTATTTCAATATTTAGGTGATGCTTTAACCAACATGCCTCCTGAGAAATTTTTTAGTCAATAAAATCTCTTACATTTTCCTGCTAACTAGGCACTGAAAATCCAGTTAGAGTCAAATGTTCACCTCCTAACGAGAGCTGTGCTTTCAAGTGTAACTCGGTATTACGCAGCCGCTGTGCACCTCGGCCTTTTTAAAAATTCATTTAGGCGCATCATTCAGCATCTGAATTCCACTCAGTTCTGGGTAATAATAATCATTCATTTCATCGATTTCTGCTGCATTCCTACTCAGGGTAAATAACAAGGCAGCTCTGTGTCATGGATTCAGACCGAGACTCCAGCCCTAACAATGATTGAAAGCCCCCACGGGAGTGTAGAGAAGTCAAAGACAACAGCACATCAATTATGAAGCCCTGCACTTCATCTACTGCTGGCAAAAGAAAAGGTTAATTATCTAAAAATAAAGCAACTGTATGCTGGTGCAGGAGGGCGAACTGGGAGGAGGGCTGTGGAACAAACAAGATAAGGTTGTGATCTACAACACTAGAAGACTGAGGCTGAATAGAGAACTGCCCAGTATAACCTGTCACCCACAGGCAAATCAAACTGCACGGCTGAAAACCCTCGACCAAAATAAATGGACCACGTCATGTCTTTTAATAAGCTTTTTCGGGTTCTGACATTGAAACCAACAGGTGCCCAGGAGCCGCAGACACTCTCACACCCACTTAGTTACTCCAAGGCTGTACGTGTTCCAATGACTTAGCACACCACAGCGAGCCTGAGATGTGAGGGCTGAGATCAGAGCTGAACTTCCCTGGTGTTTCTGCTGCCTTGTAAGAAGACGAGGCCAGTTACTTTCTGCAGATGTGGATTTGAAACCTCGTCTCCAAAGCACTGTTGTGTTCAGGGTCTTACTCCCCATGAGCATCCGTGAATCATGAAAGATCTAGGGAGCTGGGGAAGCACCCAAAATTTTAGGGGCGAGACACACAGGCAGGCAGCTGGCATCTTTCAGTGTTTGTGAGGACCACTGTACTAGAGAAAAACTCAGAAACCATCAGTAGATCTGCTGTGGGAATCCAAACAGGCAAGGCTACACAAGAAGAGCAAGGAAGAAACTACACTCCTCCAGTTTGCCCTCCTCATTTTGAAGGCCTGCCAGGCAGCCAAGGACCTCACAAGTAGGCTACAGCTACATATTTATGGCAAAGAGGAAAGAGCAGCAACTCCTCCAGCCTGGGATAATAGCTAAAAGAGTACAAGGCTATGATATGGAGTCAATCCCACTAAGTAAAAAGAAAAATCACCAATAAGACCAATAGGACCTTAACAGAGTCTTTAATATAGACCTTAAGTACAGTTTAGAGAGTGGAACACGCACTTCCCAATGTTATTTTTTCTCAGCCGTTCATTCCATTGAGCCAAATTTTCAAGGGTCCATTAATACGTTGAGTTTTATAGCAGCTGAAATGATTAAAGGCCGTGGCAGGTGTTCCCTGCATTCTACACAACCCTCTCTGACAAACGAAGGGGAAAATACCATCTCTGAATAAATAAAGGACCTGAGGCACTAAGATGCTAAAATTACTCAGTTAATTGCATGTCACCTATCTATGTGGTTGGCAAATCTCTTATCTCCTGTATCCGAGCAGGTCCCTTAATCACATAACAATTCATCTGGGTTAAAGAAGCTGCATTATAAAAAGCAAAAAAATCCCAAACAACCCATAACAAAATGACAAATTTGGATTAGGTTTTCAGGTCATTGTACTAAATTCTGCTACTAACAGTATTAGATTTACATAGCTTTAGTTGCACTGAGCTAAAAATGGATCCCATTATGTTCTTCATATTTTTGGTCGGGGCAAATACACACGGGCATAGGTGGGTGCTTGAGAATTCCCATGGGGTCACAAGAAGAGGTCTGCAGGAGGGGATGGCTGCCTCTCACGTCACTCCTCTATCTGCCCTCTTAGCACAAGTGGCTACTCATACTGTTGCCATGAGGAGAAGAAATCAGTGGGTAATACAGTCACGTGTCACTTTGATACAATCCTACATAGGCAGTCTTGCTCCACTGACCACAGGATGGAAGTTCTCTCTCTCCCACGCGTTTGCTTTAATTTCTAAAGTACTATAAGTTGGCTTTCTGAACAAGGGCTGTTCCCAGTCAGTCATCTGGGAGCATGACGAGTACCGCACTCATTCATCCAGGACCAGATGTACCATAGCTGGTGTGGTGGGCTGACCTGGGCTGGCTGCCAGACACCCACCCAGCCGCTCGCTCACTTGCCTTCCTCAGCAGACCAGGGGGAGAAAACAAGATGTAAAAAACCTCATGGGTCAAGATAACATCAGTCTAATGAAAAAAAAGGAAAGGTTGTGTGCAGAAGCAAAGCAAAACCGGAGGAGATTTATTCTCTGCTTCCTATCAGCAGGTGATGTCCAGCCGCTTTGTGGGAAGCAAGACCCCAGTATGCGTAGTGGCTGCTTCGGAAGACATTAATAACAAATGTCCCCCCTCCCTCCCCTTTTCTCTTAGCTTTTATTGTTAAGCACAATGTCGTATGGTATGGGATATCCCTTTGGTCAGCTGGGGCCAGCTGTCCTGGCTGTGTCCCCTCCCAACCTCTTGCCCACCGGCCTTTGGGGGGTGTTGGAGAGACAGCAGCACCCAACACATGGGTCGGTTATCCTCACCCTCTGAGCCACAAATGCAAAGCACAGCACTATGTGGGCTGCTATGGGGAGAGTTAACCCCATCCCAGCCAGACCCACTACCCGGGTTTCATGGGTTACACCATGTGGGCTAACTTCATCTGACACGCGTTGATGTGTCCCTGCCAAAAGGGGCAGAAGGGAACTAGGATTAGTTTGAAGTTTTGGCTGGCTGGGATCACGATGTCAGTGTAATATCACACTGTGTGCATGCACAAACTCACAATACAGGTATGAACAGTTGTATTTTTTCAGAGGCATTTCCATGTGAGCTGTATGTACTCCTCCTGTCTGCAAATGAGAGTATTTTTATTTAGAGACATTCATACAGAAGTCATGCCCACCTTAAAGATGTCATACGCTTGATGAGCTAAACCATGGCATCACGCAGAATTGTTGTCTGTAAAATTGCTATAGAGAAAGGAAATCAGCCAATCTTCCACTTTTACATGATTACTCATTTCACTGGAGTCTTGTTACTTGAAATGTAATGTTTTTTGCTAACATATATCTGTTACTAAAACCCTGGGGGTCTGGACGCTCTCTTAGTGTTTTGCTGGAGAGCTATGCACTTTCCTGGCTAATACAAGTCATTGGAAAGCTTTTCTTCCAAACAGATCCTCCTCCTTCTCATTCCTAAATGTGCAGCCTCTGCACTTATGCGGGGAAGCACTCTTTTTCAGTCTAAATGCCCACAGAAATGAATTTCAGCCCACAGCTGGGGCACCAGTGTTTAAGGTTGAGGATTGCAGCAGCCATGCAACAGGGAATAGCTTGCTGTTTGCCAGGTGCCTGGGACACATTCTCATCAGCCTTAACACCAGTCTAACACATAGCAGACACTTGTGCTTATTTACAGAGCCTAAATGCAAACAAAATCCTGAAAGGACCTAGAGATAGGGGAAGAGGACAAAAGCACAA
This sequence comes from Buteo buteo, assembly GCF_964188355.1. NCBI lineage: Eukaryota > Metazoa > Chordata > Aves > Accipitriformes > Accipitridae > Buteo > Buteo buteo. The sequence goes on along the minus strand of NC_134184.1, from coordinate 29,921,890 downwards.
GCACTTATTCGCTTATCTTAAGATCAGCTCCAAGAAGACTTCTTTCACTCCCACCTAATGAGCCATACCTGAGGACCCACTTCTTACCTAAGCTTCATGTCTTTAATACTCTCTCCTGACAGAAAACCTCAGTTCATTTGCTTCCCCTTCCTTGGGGTCCCCTGGGCTTCTCTTCAAGTCACTCTTCACTCCCGGGATTATCGGTATTAATTTATTCGGGATGCATCTTCCACGCTCCTGCCCCAAGGCTAGTGTCTGCCTTCAGCTCTCTAGGGATGCTGATGGCTTTTTTGGTGGGCAGGGACCGTCCTCTCCCATCCTGGTAGCAAACAGATATCGCTGATAATGACTTGGCTGAACTGTCAGCAAGTCATTAACCTTCGTTAGGGTAAAATGCTTTCCCACCTGGTGAAGTCATACTCCAATCTCATATTGCAATCTGTTCAATTAATAGGGCATTTCCAACAACACACACACTGACAATCACGCTTTATAAAAAAGAAATCTAAACCGCTTCAACAGATATGTCTCATTACCAGTCCTAGACATGACATTAATTGTTATTTTGGGGTGTTAATGGTGATACCATTCTCATCCGTGATGAGACTTGTCTCATCTAGGTCAGGAAATTTAGGGGATTTTTGAGTTTGACCCTTCTCCCTGCTGAAAGTCATCAGCATCTGTCTGTGTGCTGGCTGAGCATCAGCTGACGTGGGAGTTGCTTGTTCCTAAACGAGTTTCTTTTTCTTTATGGAAACTGTTTGTTTAGAAGCCACCGGCAACCCATCAGGAGGTTGCTGAGTGATGGCTAACCTTTGCTTCAGAGGCACGGCTGCTGATTTCATACTCTGTAGCTGGAGGTAGGAGTAAATCTGCGACATCTTGGGGCCACTTGAGCTACTTGTATGTAGTGATATCTGTGATGTTTGCAGCGGTGCTGGAGAGGCATTGCGACATGAGGAAAAAGATCCTTTTTTTGCTCTCTGTATTTTAACTAGACTTGCCTTCTTTGGTGTATGGTGAGTACTGAAGTTACAAACACAACAGTCCGTATGCTTCAGCCATATGAGCTAAATGTTTATATACATGGGAGGGTGGGTTCATCTCACCTAAATGTGGTCATTTAAAGACAGGTATTGGCTCCTTCCATGTCAGCATCTAGGACGGGCCCGCAGAGAGGGATTCGGTCTGCTACTCCTTAGATACTACGCCAAGATGGGGTGAACTGCCCTTGGGGATCCCTGTGGGTTGTAGAAGGGGTCTCACTGACAAGGTCAGAGAGAGAAATACTCCCAGAGGTGTGTGTCTTTTGCTTCTTTTGTAGGCTACCAACAGCAGGGATCAGCACCCAACATGCCATGCCTGCTAAAATGGCCAGGATTCTTTTACAGAGGATTTAATCAACCACATCCCTCCTTTTTTTTTTCTTTTTTTTCTTTTTCTTTTTTTTTTTTTTTCTTTTTTAATTTCTAAGATTTGTGGCACTTGCCACAGGTTTGCCAGGAAAATAGCAGATCCCTGGAACAGCATCTCCGGCGTGTGACAAAGCGTTTGCGAAGAGAAATGCCCCACGAGCACACACTCTCCCGGCTGTTCTAGTGCTCGCTGGCGATGCCGGCTGCTCGGGGTTACGTGCTGAAGCTACGGAGAGCAGTGAGGCAGGGATTTTCCAGAGAGCTACCAGGGAATTAAATGTCTGGATTCCTTTTGCATTCCACAGGCTCGGCCGCTGACTTGTGCCCTCAGGTTCACTTTCCAGTTCAGCTCTGGTACTGGAAAAATGCTCCATTGAGAGGACTATACCCACTTGCCAGGCAGCCGGAGGGTGCCAAGAGCAACATTAGCAGGGCTTATCAGACAGACAGCCGGGGCACTAGCACAGAACTATCTTAGGAATCTCAGCACTGTTACCACAAACCTATCTTCAGTTTTGATTTTGAAAATATGTTCTTCTTACTCAGGAGAAACATCAGATAAATTATGCAGTCCTGCCTCTCCCAGGAGTGAGCCAACAGCTACAATAGCTAAAGGTACCCCTTGGCTATATTTTTCACATTTCAGCATGGTAATAGCTTAACATTGAAATTCGGAATTGAAAAGAGTTGGGGAGTTAAATGAAAATGCCTCCTGATGGGCTGTTGAGTTACAAGCCCTGTCCTTATCGTGGTTGAGTAAAGAAAGCAGTGGCATCAGGTGCTATGCATACCCTTCGGCAGCTCGAGGCATTTTTAGGAGGCTCCTAAAGCCCCACGTCTCACCTCTCAGAAGCTCTGCTAGCCTGGTGGGGCAGCACCCAGCAGCAAGAACTACCCTCAGGGTGCTTGTGGGCTGTTGTCCTGCCTGATGCACGGGAGATCAAATCAGAGAAAGACCCCAAATAATACAGCTCAAGGTTGTATCCAAGGCTCTGTGGCTGGGGCCGTACGACTCATCTCCTCTGAACTGGCAGGGAGGCACATGCAGCATCTGCACTGCTGTGTTTTACCATTTTATTCAGGGAACAAAACACATTAAGAGCAGGGGAACGTAAATGCAGGCAGGAGAGGATGAGCCAACGCGCGGTACAGAGGTACCTGTTTTTCTCCATCAACTTTAAGAAAACTCACTGGTGAGCCTGGAGATAAAATCCTGTACTATAGACATCAGAAATCAGGTGAGACGAGTCCCACTCCAGCTGCTCATGGGCAATGTGACTTATAAGCAGAGGTCTGTTTGAAGTTGGCCATTGAAAACATGATGCAAAATCAATGGGAAGCCAGGGGTAAAGAGGAGTCAGGCTTCTGGTACTTTTGGCTTGGTCTTACAAAAGTGTTTCTGAGCTTCTATCATGTGAATGTAGCCTGTATCTTTGTGGCCAAAGTCTTTAAATATGATTTATATTAACTGTGTTTCCTCCTGAGGATGACTGCATGTGTAGTCCAGGACAGAAGGAAGGCTTCAGTATTAAGCTATGGTCATTTCAGAAGGGAGACATGAAATGAGCTTAACTTTTGTGTGTGAGAGTATAAGGTGCTAAAGGGATGTTAATCAATCAAAAATATACAAAAAAAACCTGAAAAAATCAATTTAATGAGTGGTGAATTTACCATGTTTTCTAATAGAATGGATTGTAGAACGGTTTGGGTTGGAAGGTCATCTAGTCCGATCCCCCTGCAATGAGCAGGGACATCTTCAACGGCATCAGGTTGCTCAGAGCATCATCCAACCTGGCCTGCAATGTTTCCAGGGATGGAGCATAAAGAGAGTCAGGTAAGTACACTAGCCGCTTCCAACAAATATTTGCTCAAATTTTATCATGCCTTTAGTTCGGCCACACTCATACTCTGTTCTGTTTGCCATTCCCATGCTCTTCCGTCCCAGAAGCTATGGAGGGATTATCAATTTTAATTTTTTCATAGAGTTTACCTGATAAAGCCAGGATAAAAATGGCCTAGGAGCTTATGACATTATCTAAGCTACATAGGTAATGGTAGCAAGTGAATGCTAGGAAATTGGAAAAAGCTGCTACCAGGTACACTCACATAATTCATATTCATGCACCTAACTCATATTTTAATTAAATAAGAAGTTAAAACCCCTGTAGATGTTGTGCTCAGAGCTCATCTTTCCCTGAGCAATGCAACAAATTATTCTTTGCAAATCAACAGGAGACACTAACTTCCAGAATGTAAGGGTTTTTTATTCAATCATAGTTATTTACACTCTGAATATTTTATAATATTTTGACTACTATAGAATAAGTTGTTTTCTAAGCAAGTATTGGTTTTGCATATAAAATGTCACAAAATTAGAAGCCATATGTTTAAAATCTCATGAAAGAATCTAAAATTAAGTAACAAATGTTAAAATAAAATCCAATTCACTTGGAAATCAAGTGAATTGATTAGGGAGTTTTTAAATGGATATTCAAAATTTTCCTAAACTACATACTTCTCCAACCAGTGGCGAATGTCTTTAATGGAAATTTCTTTTTGTGAAATTTTTACAAAAAAAGATTTGTTTTTCTGAATCAGAACAAAAAAAGTTAAAATATGACACACACACACACACACACGCACACCCCCAGCCTTGGACTGGATATCCAGGCTGTGCAGCAGAAGATATACTGAAAAATACTTTGTGTGGTTGTTAGTACTGTATTATTCACCGTCTAGTCCTCTGGGAGACCCAGTGTTATATATGCACTGACATTTGTCCTTGTTTTGCGCTCTGTGTGTGGACAACATCTGTGTACCTCCACTGTTAAGTCTACAGAAATGCAGACACAACTGAGGTCCATGCACCAGCTCTGTGGACTCTAGATCCTACTAGTAAAGAGCATGTAACCCAATCTCCTTTCATTTCTGGGGAGCGGGGGAGGAAATCGGTCTGGAAATTTGATTTGCCTCAAATCAGCCATAAAGCATTAAAAAGCACAAGCTTCTTAATTTACACAGTCTCAAAACTGCAGGCATTTCTAATATCATTTTTACCCTTTATTCAGTGGTGACAAGTCCTGAGGGGGTAAAGGAGTAGGATGAAGCAGTGACTGTTGGCATACTCTGTAGCCCAATTATCACTTTATCAACCCTAGCAGTGTCAAAAAAGAAACGCAGAAATGTCAATCCATTTTCAACTCTTGGCTCCCTTGTGTCCCAGAAGCTCTCCTTATTTTAAGCATTTTAAAAACAGTTTGTGAGACTCTGAGCTTTTTCTTCTTATTATTTTTCATCTTTTACTACGACTACTAGTTTCCTCTCTTCAAAACCTTTTGTACACAGTCTCATGGAGCAACCTGTTAAAACCCCATGCTGCTTCCAAGACATTTCCCAGACTGTTTACCTCTTTACTAGAGCAAAATAGGAACCCTGAGCATGATGAGCATTGAAGATAATTGAGCAAAGAAAACCCAAGTATTTATTTATATTTCTTTTGAAAGAAAATGGAGAGAAAATTGGATTTGGATCAACTGGACCGTAAGAGAGAGGAAGAAAACAGAAAGCCATGCTTACCCTGGAGATGGAACTCCATCACAGCCCCAAATCCACTGGCTTGGAGGAAGGTCATATTTGCTGACGAACTTTGCCCCTGACCACACCAGTAGCTTCTAACCACCTACTTCACTTTTCTGGGATGCTTCTCCCAGTTTCTAGTCCTCACACTTAGAGTGTTGAGCTACCACTTTTTAAACATGTAGGACGACTGACGGGTCCCTTCCTATCGCTGTGCCGAGGGAACGTCTCTGCCCTTGGACACGACAAGGGCAGTGGTGTGCGAAGGTAACACCGGTGTTACCTCTTCAATGGCACAGGCAGAAATAGAAAGGCTAGAGATTAACCACTTTTTTCTGGGATGGTGCTGAGGCGAGAGGACTGGAGAAAAGAAGTGCTCGCACTGATTTGGGCCAAACATCTAAGGGACACCTGGTAGAAAAGGTCTGGATGCAGAGGCTGGCAAGGCTAGCAGCTGGCAAGGTAATGCAGAATTCCCTGACTGAGCAGATTTACATTGACACTAAATGAAATGAGTATCCAAACACAACCTTTAGCCTTGTAGGTGGAAAAGCATCTTCCCAGTTCTTAATATCCCCATTGAAAAAACCAGGTTATTTTTGGAATGTATAATATACAGCAAAGTAAATATTCCCTTTCTCAAAAAAAAAAAGAAAAAAAAGAAAAAAGCGCACCCATTTTTGGCTTATCTTCAAACACCTTAAAGTGCAAGCAAGAACAGAAAATTATAGTTTTTCTTTCGGTAGTCATCTCTCACGCATACAAAAAGCACATTACTTTTGTGAAATACCCACATGAAACCTGGAGCTCCCCTTGGAAAAGCACTAAGCTGGTCCAATATCCTCACAGACAGGATCAAAACCAGCACTCTGTTGGGAAAGCCGGTAGACTTGGCAGATCCGAGCGTGTTTACTGTCATGGGCCCTATGCATACAGATTCAGGTGATCCTGCCAGGAATCCAAAACTCCTGCAATGGCAACTTGGTTTTGAGGAATAAATAGGGACTTAGTTTGCTGCTGGGTTCACTGAATAGTATTTGCTTGTATTTGTGATTTTAAGAGATTCCCCTAACACCATGTTAAGCATAGTCATTGGTTTTGCTTATAAAATGTCCCCTTTTTCCAGGGAAACCCATTGTTCTGACTGACTGATTTCTTTTTAGATGGGAAGTACAAAGTTTACCTGAAAATCCTTGGATGATAGAGGTAATTTTATTTTCTAACTAGCAGTTCTTAAGCAAGTAGCACCAAGGGTTTCACTTCCAAGCTCATCATTCTGCAGAGGGAGACACTTCCAGAGAAAAAGATATATTTAGCCTTAAGATCCTCAGAAAGAAGTTTTAAGAGCATCTTTAGTCACCCATAACTGCAACATACTTCCTAGCATCTTCTCTCTGTTATCATGTTCCCTTATTGCAAAAAGACGACTCAGAATACAGTCATTTGGGGCTCATGAGACTTTCAGAAAGCCTAACTTCATATTGGAACTGCTCAGGTTCACCGTTAAAATCAGGCCTCTGATTTTTAAAATTGGGCAGTTTTTTTTCTTTCAGGCTGGACACACAGCTTCAAAGGCATAAAAAATAACTGGCATTGACAGGATGTTTCTATATTGTCAAATTAAAATGCTCCCCTACTACTTGCCAGGTTCTCAGTCCCTATACATGTCATTTTGCACACACTCTACTTTCTAAAGTGAACTAAAAATTACACTGGGGTGAATTGGATGTGGGCTAGTAGACTGTCCACACCGTGATGTGGATGCTACAGAGCAGACATGAGCAGTGCCCCAAGGAGCTCCTTCACCCTCTCATCATCCTCCATCACTGTTCTGGAGGCTCCTGGGTCTTCCAAAACCTCATGCCAAGCCCCTGCACATACATGTACGTCACTTAAACATGAGTGTGAAGGGTTAAAATGTTATCTAGCCTTGAAACAGACACTAAGAAAAACCAAGATCTTATTGACATTTGTTTGGATATGGCCAACACACCTGGCTGCTGCTACCAGGAGACCCTCCTGGGCAGCAATACAAGGAGACAGTGCTGCAGGTGATTCAGGACAGAGTCGTGAAGCTGGGGAACAACGCCTGCTGCCCTGCTCTGGACCTCCAGCCTGAATTATCCCACCATCGTATGAGCCTACGAAATGCTAAGGACCAGGTACATACAGATTTGGGACAGAAGCTGGAGCTCGAAGGCAGCTGCATGGATATGACGATGTTTCCAGGTTATTTTTGCCTCTGTGCTGAAGTCTCTTCTCCTCATACACGAAGTGGAGCCTGAGAGCCTGTGTCTTAGCCATGAAGGGACCAGACTGGTGCTACTCAATTCCTAGTGCACGACAGGCTCAGGACACAATCATAGTGGCAAGGCAACAAGACAGAGAGTTGGGATGTTTTCTACCTACTTCTTAGGGTCCTCCTGGGATGCTGGGCTCCTCAAACATTGTGTTCATCATCTGCCCAGGATGGATCTGCTCAGAGGAGGTGATGGAGGCAAACCAACAAGATATACCTTGAGTTTACGGTGTGCTCCTGGCACTGTGTTGTGTAGATGCCACTTGTTCCCTCCAAAAGGAGTTTTTGACCATTCGTCCACCACTTGTGGTATATGGGCATACAGGTGATGCGAGCATGACTGTCTCAGACAGGGATTAGGCAGCCGTAACAATTTATTTTTTATCTGACACGCACGTGCAACACTTCACCCCAGTGCAGGTCACCCCTGGCAATGGGTCCTGCAGTTGGAGTGACCCCTGAAGACCCTTCCAGCCATGAGCATGCAGTTGCAGAATATCATGCCCTAAAAGTCCAACTTGCAGTCAGGTTTACATATGGTGCAAGGGGGAATCCAGTGCTACAAATTGCTTATTGGAAATCAAATAGCACCTTCCAGAGCCTCTGAGTACTAGGAATTACCAGGTTCTTCCCCCAGAAAACCTCATGTGTGTGTGCTGCCTGGGTCTGCTGTCAGCTCCATGTCTGCAATACAGAATTCTACTTTTTTCCACTATCTACAGCTGGGCAGCGTTTGAGTCCCAGACTCATTACTGAAAGGGAGCTGGGTCTTGGGACACTTGGATTTTGCTCTGCCATCAACTGTTGGGATTTCTCCAGGCTTGAGAAGTGCAGTTGAGGTGGGATTTCTATGTTTGATGTGAGAATTAGCAACACCTTCAAGTATTATATATACAGGAGCCTCCCATTTCCAGGATGTGGAAATTTTTCCTTCCACGGCTATTGCTGAAGCTTAAGCATACAGTCATTGCTTTAAATCACCAAAATGAAATCTTTGTTTATTGCAGACTATCTCCGTGCTCGGGACAACAGCAAAAGCAGAAGATGATTCATCGACACCTTCTACTGTGTCTCTCTATGACAATTTGTCATGGACAGAAACAAAGGAGAGGCTGTGAGGGCAAATCTCCTCAGATCTCTTGAACACAGTAGACTTTTCCTGGTTCAGACTGATGTTTCCAGTGGCATTTTCCAAGGAGTGTTCTATATACACTGCCTGAGTGTGCTAGTGATATGGCAGCCATTGCTCAGCCCAAATAAATCTTCATCTCCTTAGAGCCTTAGAATCAAGCCAGAGTGATTACGCCTGCAGAAGAGGGGGGTGTGGAGAGGGGATAGATGTGTGGTAACTTGTTTCAGTGGCTGGCAATCACCCCTCTGGAAGATAATAAATACAATCTCTGCCAGGCAAGTAAGACCTGAGGAAAAGAGTTTATTTTTCAGAGTTTCATTTTGTTTCTTTACAACCGTTAATTGCAACTCTCTGCGTGGAGTGTGTGGAAATGAGTATTGCGAGGCAGGAAGTTAATATTACTATTTTATTTGCTGTACTTCTAAGATGAAACCTCTAACAGAGTCGCATAACCTGGCATCCTGAAGAGCCAGGATGAAGCACAATCCCTGGTCAGGCACTGGCTTCCCACCCTGAGACATACAGATAGCTGGTCAGGTCTCCTGCCAGCGTGGAGTGGAAGAAGAGACTGTCCTGCCTCGCTTTAATCCCAACGTTTCCTAAAGAAGTAATGACATGGTGGTTCCTGACCCTCTCCATCCTCATTAGACCCTGGACAAAGCACTCCTGAATGCCTAGTTCCTGTGAATAAATGATTACTATGGAATTGCAAATTCTAATTACCAAAAAAGAGAAGAATTCAGAACTTCTGTGGGTTTATTGAAGAGCTAAAGATATGGCCCAATAAGCCAGAAAAGCTCTAAAATGAGACAGTAAATAAAACCATAAAACTTACTCAGAAGAAAACTCTTTACTAAGCCTTTACAGTTACTTTGTAGGTCTGTCTCTTGAGTGTTTGGGTGACTGGAATAGCACCGACCAGACCCATTAATTGCATCAAATCCAGGTGCTTGCTTGAAGCCAACATTTAACCATGCAAATGAACATTTTTGCGTTCAAGGTAAATTCCAGCAGCTACTCATGTGTACCAGCAGCTGCTCCGAGTCTGTATCTACTCTTTGTTTTCACCCAAACAAGTTTTTGCATGTGCATCCGTTGTGCCTGTTTATGAAAATGTCATTTGTAAATATTTACTTTACATTTTAATAACTTTTATTAACATCCCTCAAGAAGATGTTACCACTGCAGCAACTGCCTCAACATGGACAAATACTTAGGTTGAGATTTAAGAGATATTTCTCTGCGGTGAACGCCAGCTTAAACTGCTCCTACCCCCTACTTCTTGAAGTATCTGTGTCAATCCTATCATCTTATCATTTCCTTTTCATCTATAGCCAAGTAAATATCTTCAATTAGACTCAAGTAATGTGGATTGTGCCCTACACGGAGGCCTGAAATTGGACCACATCTCAGCAACTTCGATCTTCTTATCATTGTATCATAATTATCATTGATGCCTGGATTTGCAAATTGGTGCTGCTAGAGCTTAGATGACTTCTCAGATTCATGCAGCAAGGCAGTAACAAAGATAATAAAACTCTTTGTCACCTCAGTCACTTTAAAAAACCCCACCTTTCTGAAGTTATGTCCAAGGGGAACGGCCTTAGCAGTCAAGCCGTTGACCCAGAGGCTATTTTGTTGTATCTTTAGCCAAGCCGCCTTCAGCTTGTCAATTCATCTTTCCTGATGGATCAGTGAAACACAGAGGGCTCCACATTTTCCTGGGGTTTCCTTTGGAATAACAAATGGCTAGGGTCAGCTCCAGCGATGCCAGATGGTGCTGCACGTAGACATTCATCCATCGCCGGTTATCAGCAGGTGCCCTGCACGGGTCTGCCACCGTGCAGGTCACGTCTGAAGCAATTACACGTTGATAGCCTCTTTGTTAAGAACTGCAACAGGGCACAGCTTCACCCCACAGGCTGTTGCATGTGTTTCAACTCAGCGCTCAGGTGGGAACCATCCAAAGCACTCGGTGCTTATATCTGTAGCCGTGACTGACCGCATCCGACGGTCTCTGGGTCTTACACAGGGTTTGTAGGGACTTCAGGTCAAGTCTTGTGTGTTTCCCATGAACTGTCAGGGGTGTTCTGCTAGAGCTATGGTACTCACATCACCAAACTGTCCTCGATGGGGCCTTCCCTTGTTCTTGGTGACATGAAAACCTTGGTTAGCAGAGCAGCAGAGGTGGGAAATTTACACCTACCATGTAGTTTTTATTATACCAATACCAACTCCCATTTCCCGTCCACGTGGGCTTGTGGGATAATTCATTTCAGTCTACATGGGTGTGTGTGATAATTCATTTCAGTCTACTGCACAAAGGTACTTGTGGGAGCTTCTGGGACACAACCCGTTGTCATCCCCTCACAAGCCAATTTGTCCAGCTCCTTGTGGTGGGTCAAAGGCTTCCCAACTAGATTATTTTCTAGCCTGAGGATACTGTAAGTGCAAGCTCCCCTTAGTGTAGAGGGCACTTTTAGCAAACACTTTTACTGCTGGAAGTAACCAGAGATTATTGCTCTTCTGGGCATTCTGCGAGGGGGGCTGTTCATTGAAACAGGCTGATGTACAATGCTGAAGGTTATTTGCAAGGCTTGTGGTGCTGCTTTTGAGAGGGATGATATCCCTAAGAGTCTGCTCCTGGTTTTGGTTTGGTTGTTCTGCTAGTTCAAATAACGCCAACGGCTCCCAGGGGAGAGGATGGACTTAGTTCTCCCTGTTATTCATTGCCACTAATAAATACCAAATGGCAAACAGCAGCTAGACTGGAGGATACCCTGCCCTCCCCCAGACTGTGAGATCCCCCAGAGAATGCCACCGCTGCCCACTAAAGCAGAAATATCAATCATTGCCGAAAAGAGTTTATTCCAGCCATCCTGGGTTTCCCCGTGTAAATGCAGAGCAGCTGGACCAAGAGCAGCGGGTTCCTAGCAGCGAGCCTACGAGGAAGCTCCGGGATGACTGGTGGAGCTACTGGGAAATCACGAAGGACCAGCTCGGTGCTGTGGTTTCACAGCCAGAAGAGAGTTGCAGGGCTGAGAGCTGCGATGGGTAAACAGAAACGAGCTGCTCTGTAAGGAACGCATGACCGTACAGCACATTTGGTGAGTCAGATTAATTCCTAGAAAGAAAAAAGGCTAAAAAAACTATCGACGTGACTCCTTAATTAGGCAGCTTTTGCTTTCTTTATGCAGAAGGCAATTAAGCCAGTGCTGGGAAAGGCTGTTCTGGGTCTCTACAAGAAACCAGAGCGAACAAAGGCGAGCTGCCCTCTCCCCTGTCTCTCTGCAGAGCCTCGGCATTGCTCCCCTGACGTCGGAAACAAAAACAACACTTGCGGGAGCTGAGCTGCCTGCAGACGCCATCGACTCCGCTTGATTTGTTTGCTGGCTCGCAGGCAATCTGGCAGAGCCCGTCCACCTGCCAGGCTGCGGGGGTTTCGGCGTGCCGCGATACCTGCCAGCATCCTCCTCCAGAGCAGAAGTGCTGGTGCGGAGCTGCCCACGCTGCTGAGGCTCTCCAGTACGGTCAGAAGCACGTCTTACCTCTAATTCCCCTCCGGTAAGCACGGGGATGGACGCTGATTGTCTTGTGAATGAAGAAAGAAGAAGACCGGAGGCAGGTTCCCTGCTTCGCGCTTCCTACCAGCGCCGTCTCCATCTTCCCCAACTCCAGGAGATAACGTCCCTCTGGGAGCTGCCACTCCTGCTGACAGGGAATGACCGGGGACAGGCGTGCTTGCCTCCTGTGCGGGTCGGATTTTTGTGCTCCAAACTCAAGTGTCAACCGTGACAGCTCCAGCTGAGCCTGTGGAAGTCCCTCAGGTAGTAACTGCGACTTAGAGCACAAAAAGATCAAGATCGAATGATTAATATAAATAGTATTTTCCCTAATTTATTAAATGCTCCCAGCTCCCCAGATGAAGCTGAAGGAGCAGCCTCAGCTATTTTGCAGCTGCTGTTGCAGCCTGGTTCTTCAGCAGCCCCTTCACGGTGAAACCAGTATCCTACAACGTTTGAGATTTCAGCTCCCAGATGACCAGCCAGTTGCTCTCCCATGGTGAAAAGGGAAGAAGGACAGAGAGAGAACTTCGTGATTTCATCAAATCAGATTGATGTCTGCCTCAGCTTTTGGGCTTCTTTGCAGAAAAGCATCACCTGGAAATCTGACATTGGGGCTATCTGAGCAAAACCTTGTGTGCTGCGGTTTTGATAAGGGATTTGAAGTATTACAGGGCATTACCTTGGCCTCTGAAAGGCAGAATGGGAAGTTCTGTAGCCTTCCGATAGGGGCTGCAAAATATTCAAAGTATTTGGAAGCAATATAAAACTCAACAAACTTCAGAGGCATTGGCAATACAGAAATGTAATGTTTCTGGCCAGCCTCTGGTCAGACAACCACGAGGTGTTGGCTCCAGAAGCACAGATTCCTCCCCACCACCTTGCCACTGGGCAGCTTTGGGAAACCTGGCTCCCCTCTCTCCGTCTCCCTCTCCCCTCAGGCACATTTTGTCTCGTCTCTGCTGACTCTAGGTTCTCCTGGGTAGAGATTCTCTCTTCCCTGTCTTAATACAGCCTCCAAAACTGCACTGATTGCAGCTTCTTGGTGCTACTTATTATAAATGAGTCAGAGAAAACAGGGCTAGAAAAGACCTTGCGAGGTCACCTGGTCCATCTGCCTGTTCCACAGTCGATCAACAGCGTCAGATACTGATCTAATCTGTGCTGGACCTCTGCCACCTCCTGCTCTGGCACCGTGACGGAGGCTACACAATTTTCCCTGATAACCTATTCCATGGCTGCACTATCATCTTTACCATAAGAAAGCTTTCCTGAGTACCTAAGCAAAATCTTTCTTTTGATAATTTAAGCCCCTTCCATTTTGTCTTGTCCTCCAAGGACATGGAAAGCATGCCCTTCTCCTAGCTAGCATTATTTATTCTATTTGAAAACTGGTACTATATACCCACCAACGCTACCCTCACCACCACCTTGGTCATTTCTTCCATAGACTAAACAATCCCAGAGACTTCCCTTACAGGTATCCGTGCCAAAAGCAGCAAAGTCTTGACAATAATTTTAGTCCCACCAAAGGGAACCTTTGAATATCTATATAAGTAGCCAGTGAATTATCCAACAGCAATACCCAACCTGGCAAGCAGAAGTGACTGAACACATCACTTCCACACATGTGCTGATCTCCACCACTGTCTGGCTCCACATAAGCCCGAAACCTAAAGTGAAACTCAGCCCTCACAGAAAGCTTGCCCAGATGTATGCAAATCCACTGGCTTCATGTTGATTTGCTTAGCGGCAGTTGGATGTGGGCGTGATGGCTGGCTAGGAAAGATGAGGGAAGAGCAGCCACCTTGCACCTGGATGGGGAGAGGCTGTCTTCCCCGAGCCTCTCTTTTGAGTTGCCTGGGGCCAGCTGGCAGGGATGGGATGGGATGGGATGGGATGGGTTGGGATGGGATGGGATGGGATGGGTTGGGATGGGATGGGATGGGTTGGGATGGGTTGGGATAGGACGGGATGGAGGAAGGTCTGAAGGGCAAGGAAGTAGCAGCATGATGAGGAACATACAACTGGAAAACCACAGGAAGAGCTGCAAGATGTCTGCGCAGGCCATCGGATTGTGAAGGAAAGGGAGGACTGACCTGGTTTCCTAAATTGGCTGGACAAAGGGCCCCATTTCACTGCTTCCTCCAGTGCCCACGCTGCCCGTGATGCCTTTTTGCTCCTGCTCCTGCTCTGAAGCAATGGTGTGCCTTGCCAAGGACTATGACAACTCGCAGCGACTTCCCTCTCCTGCCTTCCTTGACAGCGCAGACTCGGTGCCTGGTAAGGGCTTGGGAGAAATTAGGAATGAAGCAAAACAGTCCTGCTGCCAAGGCAGGGGAAGCAAAGCCAAAGATTGACGTAACATTGAAAGAGTACATAAATGGCACCATTAAAATGCCCTTCTTTACCTTATCCCAAGATCCAGGAGCTGCAAGACACTGTGTGGAATTTCAGAAAAGCACCTTTTAAGCAGGATTGGGAGTGACTAATAGTCAGGATGTTAATTCACAATTACAGATAGGCATCAGACACAAGAAACAGCAAGCTTGGAAAGGGCCAGGTCATCTCCTGACCACCAACAGCATCCAAAGGGATCCTAGGGCTCAGGACACATGGCAAACTACCTGCAGGAATGTCTCCCTGTCTTTTAGATGGTTTCAGGACAGTGTCATTAGGCACTGGCCAGCAGCACGTAAAATCAAACTGTTCTGAGCTGATGTGCAAGGCACACTCCTTTTTACTGGCATTTACTCTCTCCCTTATCCGGAATACACCAGGTAAGACCTGAGTTATCCCTAGTGTATCCACCACAAGTTCAAATAGAAAGTCCTTTTACTGTCTACATTTTGTAATTCTTATCTAAGCATTATATCTAACACAGCTAGGACAAAACTGCACTGTGGAAATCCTGTGCTAAGCAGAAGTCCTTGCTGATGAGCAGCTTACAAGCATCCGATTTCTTTCAGAGCCATGACCACTTCTGACCTTTTCTCCATGTAACTTTAGGGTACGCTGGGTTCTCAGGTTAAAAAATCTGTACTATCAGAGAAACTCCAGATGGAAGGCTGTTTGTTTTCACCTTCCTCTGAACGTCCTGTCAAGCAATTTGCTGCTACTCAAAATCCAGACAAACAAGATAACCGCACGCGCAAATCCTGTTTGTGCTGTTGGGCTTCTTCACTCTAAATATAACTGGGTGGAGGAACCCTGACCGATAACACAGTGGAGTCCTCTGCTTATCTGCACCACGGCCTTGGCACCTGCAGGGGCAATAAAGCCATTTTCCTTGAGTTGTTCCAGCAGACTCAGATTTTAGGGGTATAAAAGCTGAGCAAACAGTCAAAAACATTGCTCGTGCTTCTCTTGCAGTCAGTGGAAAGAGGAAGGGACTCCACAAGGGTGATTCATCCCACCTCTTTTTTAAGGATGGGGTTCCTCACTCTTGGAGGTGCCTCCCCCTTCGGTGACAGACCCGACCGCTCCTCCGTGTCAGGAGACTTTCCGTCTCTCCCGCTGGCTGCAGGCTGACGGAGCCCACGCTCTTTTACTGCGAACTCTCGTCTCCCTCACTCCACTTTAAACCTGGAACCGCTCCATGAAAATTAAAGGCTCGTTTTCACCGGCGTCTTCCAGCTGCTTAACACAAATCCTCTGTCAACAGGCTTGGTGAAGTTGGGTTTACAGCAGCCTGGCTCCAGCTGAGCAGGCTGTCCAGCCTGACCCAGTAAAGCGATTCACACTAGTGTAGCATTGACCGAGTGGGCCAAATTCTCCACTTTTTGGGTTTCATTACCTTTTTTCCGTAGCATGAAGTGTTCCCTTGGGAAGCTCACTCTTCTGGGGTCTCAAGAAGTTTGGGCATGAGTGTGTGTTGGCTTTGAAATCCCTCAGTGCCTCAACTCCTTGATAGACACCAATAGTGAGGGAGGACTTTGGGTGGTTTTCTTGTTGGGTGGGTTTATTTTGTTTGGTTGGTTTGGGTTTTTTTGATTTATTTTTCATTTGCACTCTATACTTTGACTCTGTTCCAGCAAGGGGAAAGCCAACTAAAGGTGGCAGAATTTTCAATGTGTCTCCTCCAGAGAATATTTCTATGTAATACCAAAGCCACACAAACAGACCAACTGTGCAAGAATGGAAATCCTGTTCAGGGCTCAGCTAGGCTCTTTCTGTAATGTCCTCTCTGGGAGATCTTGGAAGAGATTGTCACAATGGCCAGGTTTTTGTCCTTTAACAAACATGCTGTATCTTGGCTCCATTTCCTCCCTTGCTTATCACTATTTTGTTAGCTTGAAGATAACTTCCAGGAGATCTGCACTCACCTTAAAGTCTGATCAAAGCAAATTCCCTGTTTTTTAAGAAGTTGTAGGGGGAAAGGGTGGGTGTCTTTTTGTCTGGTAACAGTTTATTTTAATCTGACTGTTTTCTCCTTTTGTAATCCATAAGCACTCATGTTTTTAGAAGGCTTGCCAGTTATGATAGGTTTCCTTGACGTTACTGTAACAGACAAGGCTAAACACAGCTGTCTGGTGCCTGCAATCCTTAGGAGTCCTGCAGGACCCGAGTCAGTAAAAATAAACTGAACTTTAGACATACTCAAGCCAAGGGCTTTTTCAGCCAAATCCTTTGTAAATAGACAAAAAGTCAAAGCAGATACAGGGGGACAAATTTGTGTCTGGGGTCAGTCCAGTAGCTTCACTGGCACTCTGCTCAGGATTCATTTGCTGCAGTTCGTCCTCTACAGAAATCCTTGTGCTAGGAACAGGCAGTACGTAAATCAGAAACCAAGGCTCAACTCCTCAACTTTTGTGTTCATGAAAATGAATAGAGGAGAACTACTAATAGAGACAGCGTGCACCTATGTGTCAATATAATACTGCATTTGATGAGTTTTCATTAACTGCCGGAGCTGAAACAAACATTTCAGGAGAATACGTGCCAAAACACTTTGAAATATTCAGAAAGCATATGAAGATGAATGCTTGTGAGAAGGAGATAGGCACCATCCTGCATCATCTTTGATTTTCAGTCCACATTTTGATTGTTCATCCAATTTTTACAATAGGAGGATTCAGCACAGTTGAGTCATAGGCTGGAAGGGCATCCCAGACGTTGATTATTATCCCAGCACACCACCAATGGAAAGTGTGTCCAAAACTCCAGCAAGACAAAATGCCCTACTTCTCCTGACGGCTACGTTATAGTGGGTTGTTACTGTTTTCCTCCAGCTTTTAGGCTTAATTTGTAGCACAGAAGGAAAGACTTTCCTCCAGACGGTAGTTCAGAATAGGAGCTTAACTTAGATACTCTACGGTTGTATCTGTATTATGGTACGCAGGCACACTTCCAAGTTCCTCACCTGGAGGCACACTCCAGACGTGTCCTAGTCCAGGTGCTCACCAAACCCTGAGCTTTTCTGTCGCCCAGCTTTCCGCAGAGAGGCAACCCAAAACCAGATGGTAGCAATGGTCTACTGTGAACAGGGCCATTCCATGGATACCAACCCATGGATAGGTCTGGGTTGGTCTCTGGAATAGCCTCTCCTCCTCCAGCAGGGAAGGGGATTCTGAGGACACTGTGCTCCTATGTGTTAATGGCAGGTGATGCAAATATCCAGCCTGTGCATCCCCTTGGCGCAAGTGTAAATGACCATCTGAAACCCTGCAAGGGGCCTTAGAAGAAACGTGTCGCTTAAACCCTGCGTAAAGGCGGGGAGGACAGCTGCAGAAAAGCATTGCAACACAGTGACATGTCGGGGAATGAACTCAGAGACATTAAAGAAGGACAAATGATGAATTGGGAAAGCTTTAGGAACTCTTCCAAGCACCAGGGTCTTGTTTTATTTTCAAATGTACCACATCATAGGAAAGAGGCACGGCTCTGTAATGTTTCTCCTGGAGAAACTGGAATCAAATGTTATTCTTAGGAATAGTATATGCAGGTGTTCACCAGATATTAACAAATGCTTCACTATTAATTGCATGAGAGTTAGTTGCTATAGCAAATACTTCATCTTGTGATTCATACAGCACCTATTCTGTTGCCTCTCTACCTTTTAAAAAATGAATGTGTCAGTAATGCAAAAAACACACTATGCACAACTTTTACAAATGGATATTCTCCCAAAATAGCAGCACATATTGTACGTGTGCTTCTCCTGAAAGCTTCTAGATGACTTCAGCGAATCCCCATCAGGGAGCAGACATACAACCACATGGTTTAGGTGATCAGTACAGGACTTGACATGTAAATCAGTGGATACTCAAAGTAATAATCACAGCAGAAACTAGGAGAAATCTGCAGGATGAATTCTGTTCCCGCACCCCAGCCAGTCAGTCATCCTGAACGCCACGAAGAGAACTGGTTAAATTCATCAGAAAAACTGGTCCCTGTGCACAGCTCAGCAACCTCTCATCGTAAACAGCAGACCAGGTTGATGCCAGACCTATAAATGCACAAACACACACACACTCGCATATACGCTCCCTTCTCACCAGTGGAAGTCACATTCGTAATAAATATTGGGATTTGGGGGGCAATTTACACCTACCTTCATTGCTATTGCGTTACTTTTTAGAGCCAGGTGAATTCAGCAGAAAATATCATGGCAGTATTTTGAAGGGGCACACTGTGTTTCTAAAAAGCATTTCTTCATTAAAAATGCATTAAAAAAACCTGAAGCCTGAGGTACGTATCAATATTATAGTAGGCACTTGAGGTTTACTTTCCTAAGATTGATCTCGCTCCTGTGTAAAGTCTGCCTCAGTAAACGCCAGCTGTTTGGCTTTGTTGGTTTTTTTTTAAATTGCTGTGCCTATGTTGAAAAAATCTGTTTAGGAATATTGCAGTGTAAGCAATGCTCTTCTGTAGGAACAGATCTATTTTCTAGTGTGGGGAAAAAAAATAATCAAAGCTTGACATTATTCTTCCATGTTCAAAGACATGTCTTTAATCAATAAATTTACCTGATTCACTGTTAGTTTGACAGCACTGAAACTAGAGGAGTTGTATGCTCTTGTATACGAGTTGAATTTGGTTTTAAACATAAATATGAATAAATAGAGCATCTGCAGCTACTCCAGATACACTGAAATGACAAGTGCTATCAATCCTCATGCTTCAGGGTACATAATCTGATAACCAGCTGAGGTCAGGGAGAAATATCCCCCACTGGTATAATATTGACTAATTGGATTCATTATAAGCCTTTTCTGTCTTTCTCTAAAAAATCTTGCATTAGCCACTAGATGGACCAACGGCCTGTTCTGGCATGGCAATTCCTGCGTATCTAATCCACAGAACAGTTGGCAATGTGTGGTCCAGCTCCTGTAAGTACCACTGAATCAGCAGCACACCAGCTGGAAGGGACCCTGCCTGCATCCCCACGGTGGCACCGAGAGCTCCAGACGAGGCCTTAGTCGGGAGGTGGGAAAGAAGAGGAGGCTTTTCACCACGGTGAACATGTTTACGGAACATCTGATTTACAGACAGCTGATTTACAGTGTCTGAAGTACACGGCATCTGACCTGACATCCAGACAAGGGCAAGAAAATTAGAATAGAATAGAGTAGAATAGAATAGAGTAGAATAGAATAGAGTAGAATAGAATAGAATAGAATAGAATAGAATAGAATAGAATAGAATAGAATAGAATAGAATAATGCAGTGTAACGTAGCATACCGTAGCACTGAACACATCTGAAGGCTGGGTACAGGAGCAAGAACCCTGAAACTGGAGATGAGCCAGTGCTGGTCTGGGAAGCACTGGCTAACCAGATGCCAACCTACCTCCTTTATTTCCACCGCAGAGAAGGAGAACAGATGGGTGGGCTGGAGTGAAATAAAAAATAAGAGCGGAAATCCATGGTCAACTTTATACAAAGAACAATAAACCCCTCATTATATTACAGAAAGCCAAAGTACATTAATACTTCTCTAACGGTGCTTCCCATGGAAGCAAAAGCTGCATCTGCTTGTTAGCCACAAGGTGCTGGGGTGATTATCAGTGAAAGGGAGCAGAGGGCCATATGTGATGTAATTAAGAAGGTTGCTCAGAGAGCAATTTCACTGCTAAGATGAGGTCCACGGTATCAGAAACAGAGATTCTCCCAGACTGTAAAAATGAGGAGACAGAGCGAGAGACTTCTGCTCCCCAGCTTGCTGAGTCACAGGTCGAGCTATATTTTCTATCTAAGGCTATTCTTGCTAATATGTCACACTTCGGTGACACTTGAGGCTCAAAATGGAGCAATCTTGTTTGTCTGGCCGCTCGCCAGGGTAGCTGGAGACTTCTGGATTGTGCACTGGCAACAGTTCACTCGATTAAAAGCAACCATACTCTCCTCCGGTCCCCGGGGAGGAGAGAAGGTTGCAAAGCAGCACCTTCACGTCTCTTTATGTGGAAAACACAAGTACTCAGACAGGAATGAAAATAGTGCACTTGGTTTCCCTTTACGCTTATCATCACCAGTGAACGTATCAACTGGAACGAATTTTTAGCTATTCAAAGAAGTTCCCAGTAGATAAGCGTATCTGTCATGAATCATACACACAGGCTGCCCCCGTAACCACCGAAATAAACCTTGTTGCCTCTGTTTGTCTCTGAGGAGCAACCCTGTTGATAATTGTCTCGCCATTGCAATGCACGGCAATATTCGGGGAGCTGCGGTAGCCCCAGGAGGTTGGAGTTCTTCTAAAACATTGTGTTTTCCTCATTTGACCTATTTCCTCACGTTTGAGGGAATCCTTCTAGCAAAATGGGACCCTGGTCTTGTTTATGCTGAAGTCCATTTCTCATCTGCTAGAAGATGGTCAGCAGGTGAGGGTGGCTCACAAGCAGCTCAGACCTACCTCCCAAGTGGAGCATCCATATAAATATCTCAACCCCGCAACGGCACCGGGCTGCTGAGTCTTCTCTCGTGGTGAAGAAAGCGAGGCAGAAAATCCAACGTCTTTGTCTCTTATCTGCACAACCCCAATGTGTCAAAAAGCAAATGGGACCACTGCCAGCTCTTTCCCTTGCTCTGTTGGTTCTCCAGGAAATGTATCAGGCGATCTACGGGTCTTAAGCATTTGGAGATTTTTGGTGTTCAGTTCATAACAAGGTGAGGCACCCTCAACCAACCGATTGGGATAAACTGAACACCTGGGACTCGGAGCCTAAGCAATACTTTTGTTTATTTGCTGGCGTGGTCTGCGAGCATCAGAGGAGAGTCAGAGGGAAAGGAGCTGGCCTTTCACTCCCAGCACAACTTTTGAAATCACCTTTGTAATCTGCTTTCCTTCTGGTCAGCCTCAAGATCCCCCTGAGCGCTAGTGACCCCCGGTCAATGTTACCAACATTTTGCGGACAGAAGGGGCAGCCGCGGCATTCGTGCCCAGACAGATCCACGCAGGTGGGCTGTAGGACACGTACGATGGTGGCTGCCATCAGCAGAGGTAAAAAAGGGCCACACAGCAGGTCTGTGACCCTCCAGGAGGTTCCCCGACCCGTGACCTAGGGCCAAAGGAGGTGGCACGGAGAGGGCAGCACGCATGTGGCTGATGAGTAATTACTGACTCACCAGCTTTCATTGCTTTTCAGTTTGGTTTTGGGAGGGTGCTTGTCTGCCAGGCTGAGAGCATGGGAGATCCAAATCCAGCATTTGGTTTCACTCCTGAGCTCCTCTGCCCAAACTGCACCTCCAGGAGAGAGGTAGAGTTCACGGCTTCCAGGGTGTCAAAGCTGACACTACTGCATTTCACTGCATTTCACCCCATTGCTGTGTTCTGTTTCAGAAAACCTTGCTTCTTGAGCACAAGAAAGTGAAGTTTGAGGCTTTTAAAAAATAAGCATGTAGTTAAAATGATTCTGGTACAATCCAGCTCTTAATTCTGGAGAGGACGTGGAAGAGGGGGAGGAAGGGAGAGGACAATGAATTTATAATCTGGTTTTTAGCGAGGTGTAAATTTACCACCCAGACTCCCACCCATTACACCACAGACAGGAAACCAGCCGGTGGAGGGGGCAGCGAGTTTGTTGTTCCTCCTTGCACAATGACTGTGTGTGTTATTTATTTCACAGGCCTAACCGTGACTGGTATAATTTTTAAATCTTGCCTTTTTATGTTTTCAGATCAGCTATGCATTTCATCAGCCTCCTGCCCACCAGCAATCGTAAAATATGAGCCTTTGTGGGAAAGCAGAGATGTAGAAAGAGTTTCTTATGAAACGGTGGCTGGGATTGTTCCAGACACCTCCGGCCAGCTGCTCTCCAGGCAGCAGCTTTGTGATACAAGGGACAGTAAACATCAGCTTCGGAAAGTCAGACGGTTGGGCCTTTTGGCTTCGAGCCCACTGAACAAGTTCTCCTGCCTACTGAGGCATGGCTCGTAAAATAAAAGGGCTCTTTAGTGCTGATAACTTTGGACACTGCTGTGCAATGCAGCTGGAATGGGTCCAGGGTATTCCTACCTGCTTTGCATCTTAGGCTATAAAGCAAATCCAAATGCATCACTCCTTTCCTGGTGCTCGGTTTTCATTAAAGTATCTCCTGCTATTAATTCTGCCCTGTCCAACCTTGAACAATGCAATGTCACCGGGCTGCTGCATTGCCTGTGGTAACCAGAAATAGATGACATCACTGGTGGAGGGGCAGAGATGGCAAAATTATCTTTTTTTCCAGTCCGCAATGCAGAAACTGTACCCATTTGCATAAATTCTATCTACAGAAATTCTGCATCTTGCGCTTTCCTCCTGACTGTCTGTAATGTCAGCCGGGTCAGAAGAAGGCAACACTCATGTGCAAGGTCCTTTATACAGATGGGGCAGGACTCTGTTATGTTCTTGAGTGCCTTACAGTCAAACTATAGGAAAGGCATAGTTGGAGACAGAAAGGTGATCAGCTCATATTTACGGAGAAAGTAAATAGGCTGGGATTCTTCAGTCTGGAAAAGAGAATGAGGTGAAATCTAAAATCATGCAGCTTTCCAGATAGGTCAGGAGGTGTGCAATTGCTCACTGCAGGGGAGGAGCAGGGGACACCGAATTAAATGATCAGGTAGAACATTTCAAGCAAACTAAAGGAAACACTCTTTCACACAGCGCTTAAGTCAGCGAGGAGAGTCACTGCCATAAATTTTTCACTGCCATAAATTCACTGCCATAAACTTATGGAATGCCCAAAGTACAAACAGGTCAATGAAAGAGACTGTGAACATTGGGCCTGAAAGGGTAAGGTGGACTCACTGTGGAGAATAGCTCCAGAATTCCCTAACGTACAGATTTTATTAGAGGTTAGGTAGCTCCCCTCTGCTTGCCCTCTTTCTTTTATTCTTTTTCAGCTACCGATAACTGTCAAAGACATGATACTGTCTTGATGGGCTTTTGATTGGACTCAGTGCAGCCACTCTTATCTGATTTAATGGACCGGCTCCTCTTCGGAGTAATTCCAATGTCTTCAATGAATTTGAAGCAGAAATTATTTCCTACATGTTTGACAATTCCTGCTTTGTTTCCATTTCAGCATTTCCTGAGGCTTAAAAGCTGCTCTTAGCCTCTGAACTTCTCCTTTGAGTTCATGTCTTGGTTCTCTCAGTTGTGTTCAGCATTACATTAAGACAAGCATGCAAAAAAAACCTATATATACCACAGTATTTTATTAAATTGTTATGACAAATAGTGCCAAACGAGGGGCTGAAACTCTCAGATATCTTTATGATGGGATGAGGATATACTACATTACTGCCACTCTGGTTCTGAGCAGTTTTAAGTACCTGTCAAGACAGGGCAGATAAGCTGTCAAGGGCACATCCCCGCAGCAATTATGGAAGATGAACTGTAAAGGGCACAACCCTGTAGCAATTATGGGAAACCCCTGGAAGCACCAGTACAAGGGCTGGGTACCGCTAAGTGGCCAGAGCCAACCGGGTCAGGTCCCAGCCCTCTTTGACAGCTCCCTCATCCTCCGGCTGTTTCTGTAGAAGACGGGGGATGGAGGGCTCCTGGACCCCCAGGCCAGATGTGCCCCCAGCTGTGCACCCCTTCCCGATAGGGCACAGCCCCCATCATCCTTCTTCCTTCTCTCCACTCCCCCATCCTGGTTTCCAATGAAAAGAAACCTTGAGCATGAGGGTCCCAGCAGATCTTTGTGCCTCTGCTCGCCAGCTTTTCTTCCACGCAGCCTCTAACCGTCACAAATACCATAAACTCTCTGGGGCAGGTGCTGTCTTGTCCCTTAGCGCTGATACTGCCTACAGGGGCGCAGATGTAATTTGGACCTAAAGAACAATAACCTCCCGTCTATCTCAAAAGTGTCTCCACCCTCTCTTACGATAAGAGATCTAATCATCCTCTATAACCAGAGGAAGAACACCAGGCTGAGGATGGGGCTGACACCTGCACTGCTGATCCTCTCTGGCCCTCGCTCCAAGGACAAGACGAAGACCCTGCTCCGGCGCGGGGAGGCTGTGCAGCCTGCAGAGCGATGTGCACGGCAGGCACGGGAATTCTGGGATGGCAGGACCTTGCTGCCAGCTCTCCCGGCTTTCAGCTCCTCCTGAGGAAGCGATCTAGCAAAGCAGAGGAGGGATGCTAAGTGCTGCGTTATCATCTGTTGGGAAGGGCGATCTGTCAAGGCTAATGCAGTCCATGAACCGAGCGTTCAGCAGTATCCTGTACAATTTATCAAGACCTACAGTACGAGCCCAATCCTCCATCTGTTTCCTGAAAACGAGCTGGAGAGTCCTTCCTCTTAGCTGCTGTCCTGCTTCAAAAACAAGTCTTGCGATTGTGAGGAGAGCTTTTGCAAAACTGGAGCAGCAATTAAGCCAGGGTGTCTGATCTCACCTTGACTTGCTCTTTCACAATAGCCCTTTCTTACGATATTTGGCACCAGTAGAAGGGACTGTTTACTGAGAGCCACCAATGGCCTGGCTTGAAAGAGACGGCAGCTTCCGTCTTCATTTCCTGCAGGCAGGGCCACCAAAAGGGAAAAGAAGGTTGATGGAATAACTGAAAATAAAGATGGGCTGAACTTTTACTGGGAAAGAACTGGGACCGCCCTTCTCACTTCTGCCCACCCTCAGTCCCACGGCAATGGAGCAGCTTGCCGCACAGCCCCAAAATCCAGAACGGAGCAGTACTGAGCCCTGCTAGCATTCAGCAGAGCTGATCCTCTGCGTTATGCCTTAGAAACCAGCTGCGAGACTATTCTGTCTTCCACATAGTTTCATATTCCCCGAAAACTCATAAGACCTGATTAAATAGACCCCTGGGATTCTCTCTCCAAAGGATATTTGATGAAGTGAAACACTTTTCTGATGGGAGACAGAACCATTGCAAAGAACTGACGGGTCTTCGGGCTCTCAGGACGTCTGATTTCATGTACCTATTTACATCAGTGTAGACAACTGTACTACCTCTTTACTATTAGTGCAGGCTTGAAGTTTAATTCTTGTCCAGGGATAGTAATGATAAGCCTGTTCTGAGGCTCATTGTGTCAATAGGAAATTTTCCAGTGATGTTAATGGACTTTGTGCCAGTGTTAGGAAAGGGTATTTAGTGGAAAGAGATCGTTCCAGTGTGCAGCTATCCATCCATCTCTTATCCACACAATTACGGTAATGATCATCCCTCGCAGATTCCAGCTCTGCCACTATTTGTTCTCGCCTTCTGAGACTTGATTTACGTTCCAGAGTTTAAGACTTTCACCTGGCTGGCTTGCTTTCCTCTGGCTCTAGTTTTTTAAATACACTATTTAACTTATCCTGCAGCCTAGTTTGTCACAGGAGACAATCCTCTTTTGTTGAATTATTATATCAACCAGGCGCTCCTTCCAATATGCTGATGCTCGTCCAGAATCTGAATAGAGCGGAGCCAAGCTGAACGATTCCAGGAGTGAGTTCACCCTTACAGAGCAACTCCAGCTGAGAGATTAAATATTAGATGGACACCTACAGTTGGGAGATTAATGGCAGTGCTTCAAAATGGGTGGTCCTTTTGTCCATCCAGTTCCCACTAGTAATGTCGGAAAGTACGTCACCCACCAGCAGTATCTACCAGGGAGTATTTCTGTCACGCCACCCAGGCCATTCTAAAACGAAAAATATTGCTAGTGTTACCTCCTGTAGCCAGGGCTTGTACTTGCACAGGGAGCTTGAGGCTGTGTGTAAGCTATTGCTAATCCTTTGATAGCTCCTGGTCGCATCTGTGCTGTTGCTCAGCGTCGTGACAAAAAGCTCGTTGGTGTTATAGAGAATAATTCCCCCAGTTCCTGAAGCCCTGCAAACTCAGGTGTAAACCTTTGATTGACTAGATGTTCTGAAACTCCCCGGTAATTCTGCTGTCAGCTTCTGAGCCAGCTCTCTTCTGTATGATTGAGCAAGCCTGGCAAACGCATCTCGACGAGTGAGCATGAAGATGGGGCGAGGAGTGTGCTCTTTCTGGGCTTCCTCACCCTGTGAAGGGGAGGAAAACGCAGAGAAGGGTGATTTTGAGAAGCAGTTGTGCCTTTGGAAGGGTGGGAGGTCCTCCCAGCAGGACTAAGTTGGTCTGGGTGACTACCCAGGGTAGGAGTATTGAAGAGAGCAGCATTTATGTTACATCGCTTGTGTTTTGCTCAGCCAGCTGTACGGGCATGGTGGAGGATGGACAGAGAGCTACGTCTGTTCTGACTTGCCATCAGCTGGTGGTACGTTGGATGGATTGATTGGATGGTATTTGCTGGACTTTTTGTTTTACAAAAATGGATGCAGTTTTGGTATGTAAGTACATGACTAAGGATGGTGGTATCTTTGCTTGTTCTTTATTGCGTACACCAGCATTTGGAGTGCTTCCTCCATAGATATACCACCACATCTGTCACGGTATCAGAGGCAGCATCAAGCTATTGGTCCTACTTCCAAGAGAAGAGGAGCCAACCCTTATCATTCTAACTGACACTCTATCATGGAAAATAAGCATAGAAATGTCCACAGGGAGAGTAGGAAGAGATATGCAATTATATCTTTGGATTTCATATACACACACAAATTTATTTTCCTTGACTTAGATATATAAACATACGTGTCAGGACATACCTGAATCACTTATAAACTCATGCATACATACACATCCATTTTCACTCATATAGATACATATGTGTATGCATGTAGGTACTTACACACATGCACAATCTCCCAATGAATATTACGGTTCTGTCCCAATCCGTTACAAGACAGAGGCAGTGTTTCTAACCTTAAACAGTTGCAGATAAATGGTGTACCCTGTTGTGGAACTAATTGTTTCTAATAGTTTTATTTAAGCTGTGGGATGGCTCTATTTTAAGACAGCACTGAAAGAAATTAAACATTTACACTTTTTTTTTTTTAAGCCTGTTTTCTTTCTTTGCTCTTTTTTAATTTCAGGGCTTCAGAATATGTTCACCGCCTCCTGGGCTCCTTTTGTGGGATGTCAGTTCTGCAATTTGTCTAGGTTACAAATTGGTTTGCTTTGCAGGTTTGTAGCTTGAACCAGAACTGCTAGTGGGAAACTCAAATGAATAAAATGAAAGAGACCCTCCAGGCACCACATGAATTTATAGCACAGATTGCCAGTGCCACCTAGAAAACAGAATGAGATCAAACACTAATCCATCTATGTCTGCAGGATGCTATGAAATCCAGCATGGCCAAAAATGGACACATCAGCCTTTTTTAAAGATGAGTTACATTTCTCATACATCAACAGAACAGAAGGGTACAGACTGGCTCTCTCAAGGCATTATGACACTTGTATATATGCTTGCATATATTTACTGCATATATGTATTTCTGTAGTTAAGTTACTATAGGCTTGTTTTTTCTTAATGCAAAATTGCTTTAAAATGATCTCAGACTACATTTAATAACACGTATTCCTATACAGTGCAATTCTGCGTGTAAGAGCCATCGCTGACCTTCCCTTGCAAACCACGATGCAATGTGTTGAAAGCTGTACACGTTTCTATGATCCCAGTCAGTAGATTTATGATTTAATAAACAACACAGGGAAAAAATTGGCTAAAACCGCCCCCCCAGCCCTGCCAATCTGCCGAGAGCATCTAATTGCTCCAGAGCTCAATAAGAAGTCACAGTTTAATAAACTCCACCTGGTGTTGCCTCACCAATGCCGCTTTGTAGAACTCTATTGCCCAGGATGTCTGAGGTTGATTTTATTGTTCTGAGTCTTTGGAATATGCTCAAGCTAAAATAAGGGATTGCAAATTCTAATTTGCGGTGACCCTGTTTTGTGAAAGGGCCTTGGGATGAGCAAAAATAGAAATGAGGCTCATGGTCCTGTCTTTTAAACCATTTAGTGTCACTACAGTGTATAGTCTCAGTTCTGCAAAGCTCCTTTAACTATATATTTAAACACCTGTTTAAAACCATTTGTTTTACCCAAATGTAACCATGTATTTAAATCTATACCTACACATAGGAGCTTGGCTCAATGAAGTCGTAAAGCAAAATGTGATGACTGAGTATTCATAGCAAGTCAGAATGAAGCTGTAACACAGTTCTAAACAATATGCAAACTGTGACATATTACAGCTAATGTCACAGGAGGAAAGGAACATTTCTGGCACAGGGAAAAGATTGACACTGACAGCTAATGGGGGAAAAATACAAAACTCCTAAATCACACCAATAGCACACATAAAAATTGAAGCTGTCACCGTGCTAAGAGCTCTAGAAAAGAAAATACAAAACTCTCCGTCTGTCTAGACAACATCAGAAAATGAGGCAAAAGTGTGAAACCAAAGAGGAGTATAAATTCATTCCAATTGGTCCCAGATGCCTCAAGCAGGGAAGAGGAGGAGATTAAATCAGTTGTATTGAAAGAGAGAGAATCCAATGCACCCAAAGCGGAGCAGGACAAAAGTAAATCGAAGCCCACATTAGCAGTACTGAAAAATGGACAGTCTTTTCTAACGGAGAACTTGATCTGAGTACAAGTAAAATGAGTTCTCTGTGAGATTTGATTTAAGAGAAGAAGGAAAATACGTCATGGATAGACCACAGGAACAAAAAGCCTGATTTAATTTTAACAAACTACAGTGAATGTTGCAGATGGAACAGTGACAGGGAGGTCTAAGTGGATAAGAGGTTAGTGTAGATTCCAGAAAAAACAGCCTTTTTAGCCATTTCATTACACCTAACACAGCGCCTGCGCCTTGTCGAGCCATTTGTTTTCTCCTCTTTGTGAGTTTCGTATTTATGCTAGTTCGATACTAAGTTTTGCACATACAGGTGCTACAGGATCTTAAAAGGTAAAACTAGGAGAAATGTGACAGAAGTCATCATTTGCTTCTTCAGCCAAAAATGTCCCAAATAAGTGCTGGATATCCTATTGTTTCAAGTGTTTACTACACCGGACACAGAATAGACAGCTGTGTATGAGCTTGCCCTGGCAAAGGAGTGGAGTGGGTAACCTCATGTACCCTTTCAGTCTCTGAGCTTTGATGATTCATATTTTGCAAGAGCAGCTTTGCTTATAAATAAGAGCAGGTTTAGCAAGCGAAACCAGTTAGCTTTTAAACAGGAACGAAACGCATGCCTCCTAACAAAAGGCAGAGCTTGAAGTCAAAGAGCAAACCCCTCTTGCTGTGAAATGCTTTCCAGAGTTTAATTTCACATGTAGGACCAGTAGCACTCACAGCAGGAAGGCAGAATGAGTCATGTGGGGATGTCGGGAATTGGGATGAGAAAGCATTGCAAAAGTACTCATAACATAAATTGCTTATCATCCTGTCCTTTGTTCTTCAAACAGAGATGACTTTGGCACTGTATCCTGTTCCAAGGAAAGAGAAAAACCAGGAGGGTGCTAGACTGAAGGCTAATCCCACCAGCGCTCTTACCATCCTGAAAGGCAGCACAGTTGTTCCTCATTCAATGCTGTAATGCAAGATAAAGGAGAGAAAACAATATTTTTAGAAAGTGAGACTGCTTCTTTGTTGCCCTGTTTCGGTGTGGACTGATTTATTTCAGAGAGGATGAGCAAGGAAAAAACATCACTCTGGTTGGACAGAATTCTGACCTGGTTTTAGAGTCCTTTGCACTATTCTACATGAGAAAGTGCAAGGCAAAAGATGCTCACGTATCTTGGCAACGACAGAAATTAAAAAAACCCTCCATCCAGTTTATCTCCAGTTTGGTCCTGCCTTATCATTCCCATCACTGCCAGTTCAGCTGAGAGAAAAGGACCCACTGAGGAAGAAGGGGTTTTGCCCAGCTCCATCTCAGGGCAAGAGCACACAACCTCAAACCAGCTTACACTGGTTGCCTTTTCACAGAGGCTTTTATTCCTGAAAACTACCTGCTCAGGTGAGTCCCCTTAACCTACCTTGTGGAGAAAAAAACCCTGAAGTTCTTCCCACCATATTTCTCTGGATTGGGTGGTTGAAATGGTGTCTTCGGGCAATGGCAGAATAGTCACAGTTAGGGAATAGGTGCAAGGATCAATTCTAGCTGCCTATATTTTTGGTGTTCCTAAGGATTGATGTTGTTGTATCCTTTTTTTTTCCCCACTTTTTTTTCCTATTTGTGGATAGAAGAAAATACAGACATAGATATGTTTCCTAAAAAGCGCCTGTTTTAAACAAGGCACCAGGCACCAAATGCTGATTCACAAATCACAGAGTCCAACATTCCTCTCCCGTGCTATCTCGGCACAGATCCTGATACACACATAATATCAGATTAACTTATTCAGGGAAAGGGAAAGTGATTTTCTTACTGACGTGGTAGGTAATTCATCTTGTTGTGAATCAATGAAATCAGGGCAAAGACAATCTATACTAGCACAGTTTATCCTCCTGCTTTGGTAATGTGTATTCCTCGTCTGTTTTTGCTGCTTCCCGTGAAGCCATTACTTTGGACTGAGATCTTCCCTGATTCAGAGCAAAGAGTATCCTGCCAAGCTTTGGGAAACACGGCGATGTCTCATCGTGGCGGAGGTCAGTCAGTTCACTTTGTATACACGAGGGCAGCCCCGCGTTTTGTTCCTCTGGCGGAGAGCAGAGTCGACCGTGGGAGCAGTGCAAAAAGCCCAAGGGGTCCTTTCCTCGCCTCCCCGACCCCGTGGCAGTCGTTCATCCCGGGACGAAGCTGGGGAGAAATGCTTCCCCCGTGATCCAGTGACATTTAACACCAGCCTGTGCTGGGATGAGTGGCCAGACTCCATGGGGACCTGAGGACAGAGGCTGAGAGCAAACACACCGCAAAGGGGTTCACATAGACATCGTCCTGGCTCTAAAATGTACGAACGAGCAAGACTTTTGTGACATTTGGGCTGTTTCATTCAGTTTGGGTATCTCCCAAATGGGTGCCGTGCACTTGTTTTCCTTGATGCTGTCCCCGCTGTGGCACGGGAACGGCATTTCCCTTCATTTTTACCTGTCCACAGCAAGTTTCTGAGGAACTGAGTAAAACAAGGGTCCGCCGGTGGGTTGGTTTGGGGCCAGGTGAGTTTTCTGCTTGGGAAATGTGTCTGTCACATGGGGGGATCTTCTGCTTTCACGGGAGGTCAGAGAGAGGGAAGAACGGGTCCCTGGTATGGCACTCCATGACAAAACGGGGAATCTGGAGATGGAGGAATAAAGGGGTATGGATTTCTAATTCAGAGCGGATTAAAAAGAGAGTACTGGAAAATGGATCTGTATTTATAGACATACCCTGTAACACAAGGATCGTAGCACTTCGTTCAGTAGTGGGAGACACAGAAACATCCATATGCTCGAGTAAGGTTTGGTTATTGTGCTTTTAGTGTGGGATTTGACTTATTCTGGCATACATATGTGAGCCAGTCAGACTAAGCTCACTTTATAGTCAATGGAAAGAAAGGGGCACTTCCAAGACATCGTTCACCTGATCTATTGTAACAGATTTCTGCAGGCTGAGACAAATTGAACTTTTAGTGCCTTTCACCTGCAGTGATTGTTCTCTAATCCTCACAATGTAAAACATTTCATAGACCTACAGCGAATCTCCAATAAATGCAATCTCCTAGAAAGTATCCCAGTAAAGATAAGATAATTTTTACTTTGTTAGACAGCTTCTTTTGCTAAGCAACACTTTTTAGATAATCCCTTGAACATCACCTATCCTGCACCACAAATCAGCACTGAAGGAGCCTGATGGCAGGGTTATGTGTCTATAAATGAGATCCACACTCGGATATCCTGCCCAAATCCCTATCTGCATTGCTATCACCACCCAGAAGCACTGCAGGGCCAGTGAACTTTGCCTACCCAAGTGGCTGAAAGTGCTCGTCCACCAACCCACCACCTCCTCCCATCCCAAAGCCTGACTTGTCACATATCTGAATTTCAGAAAGCTGAGATGGCATCGCAGCCATCGGCCTTCTGCTGGCACGCCGGGTCACAGGATGGTGAGAAGCTCTAGATGCTCTTGGTGGATCACATGCACCCTAAGAGGTCTCCTTTGAAGAAGATGTAATTGGGACAACAGCACAGCGCCTAGGGAAACCTGCCTTACCTACCCCAGCTGTCTGCAGATCCGAGGATCCCCTGACCAGCTCTACCTGCACGGCACATCGTGGGGTGGGAGGTATATTCTTGCATTGTATATGCAAGGTATATTTACTCTGCATTGCGAATGAATTAAGCAAAGGTGGATAGGGAGGGAGCCAGGGGGGAAATTCGTGCTAAAACACACACGACCTGGCAGGTCTGAGGACTGCAGCTGATGGTTTCAGGGAGGAGTCGTGTTTAACATAACCGAGCTGGAAGGACAGGTTAGTCATGCGTATGGCCTAAAGCAAGGAAGAAGCAGAGATGAAAGATGGGGAATCCCAAAGAGACGAGAGGTGCAGGTACACACACCCCAATAAAGAAAACCCCAAACTTCACTTTGGGAAGGGCAGCTTGCTCTGTTGTAAGAAGAAGTACACAAACAACTGAACATCCACGAATGGCATATTTACCTTTTTCCCCGTATTAACAGTGCACACATGTTTTTATCTCCTACTTAACCAGGGGAGTGGCTGCTCGCATCTGATATAGCCTGATGCAGAGGTGAGCATGACCGTGGCAAACAGCCTTCCCTCTGTTATCCTCAATGCTTTTGTACTTGTGCGTGTGTGTCTGGGGCACATCCCACAGTTTTTTGTCCTGTGAGGTTAGGGGTGCTGGCTCACAAACTGAGCAGATGACAGATGGCCCATAAGGCACGTAACTGATCTGCTGAATGAAGTTAAATAGTAAATATTATTAATTTTCATATTGGGTGGGTCACAGATCCATGGAAACCTTGAAGGCTACTGGTGATCTGCTGGTCCAAACAATTGGAAAGCACTCCTGTAGGAGTCCTCTCCAGGCAATCGTGGGACAAGTTGTCTGTCCTTTGTGGGAGAGAGCAAACAGGGCTATCATCACCCAAGGGGGCTGACAAGGAGGTGAGTTCAACTAAGTCAAAGCAGAGCTCTGGCTCTAAGCCACTCCTAGTCATGTAAATTAATCTTAACTTCCATTAGGGATGGACAAGAAAGTGGATGGGGCATGCTGTCACCTGTGGTGCTTTTCTGGATCCTTTCTCTTACCCAGCACTGCACACGAGACTGAGATCATGAAATTGCTGACTCTGCCTTGGAGTAACACCCGGCACAGGGTAGTAAGTACTAGGCAGCTCATGCACAATAATATGCCATTTAGGAAAAACTTATTTGTCAGGCTGTATTGCTATATCATAGCAAAGTTTTGTTTCCTACATGCTAGGTAGACAGACAAGCCAAGAAAAGATTGAGAGTTTGGGCTGGGTGTGTAGGGAAGACCCGTCCTACTCATGCAAAAACACTATCCCCATCAGAGACGGTCAGGAAAACCAACTACAGGCTCCCTGAATTTCTGTATGAAGCAATCACAGTTACACAACTCATAATTGAGTTTACTGCACTTAACTCTGTTCTTTATTACAGTGTTGACTAATGGAGTCTTACTTTAGTATAAAACCTCGCTTCTGGTAACATTAGGGTGTTAACATAATTATTCATTGTCTGTGTGTTGTGCTTGTGCCAATGCTAAAGAGCAGATGTTAATAGTGAAATCTGGAGAGTTTATTATAAGCAAAAATAATTAGCTTCCTGTTCTGTAGGAACAAGTCTGTTGTCCACCAGACTAATTAGAACATCAGTCAGTCTTGTGTCATGTTGTAACCAGATCTCTGAAATGTTAGTTTTTAAGGTTCGAAGGCCTGACAATGAGGCAACTCATCTGGATATCATATGAAAAGCCTGACTGCTTTCATTTATCTCCGTACCACCTTATTCACTGAAGTGTCATTATACAGCGAAGATGCTGCTATAATTATATTTGTCCTTGTTACTGTTATACACTATAACAACATTTTATTTTTATTTCTGTAGGGTCTACAAGCTCCTGTGAGCACAGACAGGGAAAAAAAAAATTCTAAAATCCAGAGAAACTTGAAGCTGAGGGCAAAAGCAACAAAAGCAGATAGAGTCCACTTTAGAAAAGATACGAATCAATTGTAGAGACATCAAGGAGAACAAAAAGAATGAACAAACATCTGAGAAGGGACACGGTAACTGTTCTCAAGCACATGAAAGATTGCTGCAAATAACAAAGGAATTAATCTTCCTTCCAGCATTTGTGTTAGATAGGACAAGATTTAACCCGCAGCAATGAAGATTTCATTGAAACACGAGCAAAAAAAACCTTCCTAATTGCAAGGACAGTGAAGCAGTGGAACAGACTTTCTAGGAAGACTGCAGATAACATTTTCTCTGAGCAAGTTAGACATCTGGCATCGCCGTGGATGCTGCCGTGGGACAAGATTAGATGACCCCTGAAGGTTCCTTCTGCTTCGTGGCTGTACGGGATAGCTGGGCAGGCTGTCAGGGCAGTGAGATGGACATATCGTGAGATGATGGGTGAGGGTCAGAAGAACTGCCGAGTTGTCTAGGGTCACTGGGCCAGGAGCTGGCAGGAGGGTCTAGTCACGACGTGTCAGGAGAGCTTAGGTGACAGCAAAGGCCCACAGGAGCGACTATAGGCCGGCATTTGGGGCTTGGGAGGGGCTCTAAAATGCAGTTTCAAAGAGTCTATGTTGTAAAAGAATGTAGGTCCACAGGCTATGTTTGAAAAGCTGGCCTTTATCTGACTATGGTGCCATGCAAACATCGGAGATGGGTCCCCATCCAATTTCTTCAGCACCAGGCTGTTGAGAGCCAGTCACCCTCAGACAAAGCTTTATCTGGATAATGGCGATTTATTTTTCTAACCAGCTGCCCGCTCACACAGGAATTTTTGTAGCTGGCAAGTGAAAACTCAGCCTAAAATACCCAGGGTAGGCTCTGTCCCTGCAAAACATGACAGACAAAGTATGGAGGAGGGGGGTGAGGCCAGGCACCCAGATATTTTGACGCGTAGTCCGCTCTCCAGAGAGATGCCAGCTGAAACATCCCCAAATCTTTCGCTACGTCTGCTCAAACAGGGAGGCCAAAAGAGCAGGGATCAGTTCATATGAATGTCTCCTCGGGTCTGTGTTGTGCAATGCCGGTTTCTGTTCCTCTTCTCGCAATAATAAGCTGCGACTGCTGCTTCAGGGATTCTGCAAAGGGTGCAGTTTATGTAATATCCATTTAGAAATGACAAAGCTTTCTTTTCTGGGCCTTTCATGTAGTAGTCCACCCACATGCAGGCGGTGCACACAAATGACGTATCACCCGGGGGCTGAGACTTGCTGCAGAAATTGATAGTAAGCCGTTGTTATTCTAATTATGTGGCTGTCTTCCTTAATTAAAGCAATGCCACAGGTCATTTACCCTGGTGCAGAGTCCACGAACATTAATCCTGGCAGTATTTTGGAATCAGAGAGTTCTCATTAGCATAGGATTGGCTGTGAGGGAAGTATAATCATCTGAAACCCTTTACAAAGGAATGTAAATTAGCATCCATGCCTCCCGTGTACTATTGACATAGTGAATTATTTTACTGGCTAGAAATGAAAATTAGCACGGAGCAATGACATTCATATTTGCAGCCCAGGCTGTACTCTGTTTGCAGTAGGGATTTGTGTGTGTGCCTCTATCCACAGCCAGAAACTCCAATTATCATCTCTGATGGCTCACCAGCTCTTGAAACTCATGCTCCTCCCCATGCAAAGCACTGCAATCTGTTTACACTGAAGTAATGACTGAGAATAAAAAATAGACTTTATATTGCCTTATTAATCTTGATATGCTTCACTCAGAAGCACAGAGCCCCATATTAGGAGTGGATTTAGGTTTGGGAGCGGCTTCTGAACCCCCTTCTAATAACAGGAATAATTCTCCAACTTGCCTAATCGAGCAATGTTTGAACTTTATTTGGTCACAAACCGTGTTTCAGGATAGATCTTTGGGTTTGCAAAGATTGAAACGGGCCTCAAGAAGAGAAAAAATAGCTGGTTTTTATCAAGTACCTCAGCACGGATTCCACACATCGTCAAGAACATCACCGACAGCTCATCAAAAAACATCCCTCCAAGGAGACAAGCCGACAGCGATTGCCCACGCTAGAGCTGAAGAAAGGGACACCACACGCAGGAACAGAAGCCAGATGTTCTGACCACTGGTCCCCTATTCCATCTACCCTGTGCCATTGCTTTTGCATTACGTGATTATAGCAGCATAGAAATAGTAGATGCAGTTTTACAATAGGAATTGTTCTTCTAAACAGTCGAGTTCTTCTTTACTTGGAATAATTACTTCCCTGGCATAGTTCCCTTCCTGTTCAAAAGCTGAGCAATGGTCATGGCTAGTTGCCAACCATGGCCAACCATACTGTGGCTATAATTTTGGAAATTTGTTTTCAGAACAAAGACTTATGCTCCTGATAGTAAAATATAGTCAGGACATTGAGCTATGATATAAATTAATATAATATTTTGCTGGCATGTATCAAAAAGCTGTATTATTCCACACAGATATAGTCAGTAGTTCTTCTTAAAGTGGAAAAAGTCAGGGAGTGGCAGGATAAGTCCTGTTTTCATCAGAGTTAAAGAGGCTGGTTCTAAGGTGTGACCCTTCTGGCAGTATTTACTGGAAGAAGGAAAAAAAACCCAAACAACAACAACTAAAGAATAGGAAATTGTACATTAAAAATGAGCAAAAATGGCTATTGATCTTAAGGGCTGCATTTAGACTAGGATAAAGCAGTCTGCAGTAAAGCAATTTCATTTCTATTTAATTTATATTATGATATTGATAGGATTACCAGGAGCACAGTATCCAAGCAGTTCACAACACAGAGGTGTTATTACCAACATCGTAATTTTACAGATGAAGAAATGGAAGTCCAAATTCTCAAAGCCATTAAAGTACACCGATAAGGTATCTTGACAAAATGACTCGCACTATGGTGGGTCAGGAAATCAAATTCAGGTTTCTCACTCCCTCAGCAGCACTCAGATAACTGGTCCAAGGTCTGCTTTCAGTGGGATGGTTTTGCTTTTGTTACAATATAAAATAATTTTAAGCAAGACCATATGGTGTTACTGAGTCCTATCATGTATGGATTTAAGAACTGTTCAATCTCACTTCCACTCTGAGGTAAGTAACATGTATTCTTTTGAACATTCAAAGTGATCTCATGTGTGTGTGTTTGCTAATAACTCACAACTAATTTCTTTTCCCAGGTATATCTCTGCTCCTGGTCTCCAGTCATCATCACGAGGTAATTCAGACCCAGCATATCGGCATCAGAATTATTTGATCTTCAGGGTGAGAGGACAATGAAGTTTGTGGGCACTTCCACAGAGCATCTCAATGACAGATAGAAGGCCTGGAGCTGACAACGGGGCTCCTTACTCAGCCAGGACTTGAATATATTTTGCATCCCATGGTTCTAAGGTATTTAATCTGTTTTCTCTTTTTTGCTGGGAAAAACAAAAAAAAAGTTGAGACATCAGTTAACAAAAAAATGAAGACTGGGCCATAGAGTAGTTTTGGGAGGCAAAAATTCAAACACTCCCCACTGCTGTCTATAATTGAACTTCCACTCCTGATTAGACATCAAAAAACTTGTAAGCCATGAAGTTTTATCCAAACAATGTGAAAGCAAAGGAAGGAATCCCATTGATTTTAATGGTCTGTTAATATGACTGTGGGGTGGGTAGACAGCAGTTGCTGGGTTTAGTCTATGGAGAACAAATGCGGCAAAGTTGTGGCAGCAGGACCTTTGGCAAAGGGGAGCACCTACATCAATCAGACATGCACAAGCCCATGGGACAAGATGTG
The DNA here is from genome assembly GCF_964188355.1 of Buteo buteo. Taxonomy (NCBI): domain Eukaryota; kingdom Metazoa; phylum Chordata; class Aves; order Accipitriformes; family Accipitridae; genus Buteo; species Buteo buteo. Next base: position 29,883,649 of record NC_134184.1, on the reverse strand, counting down.
ATTCATCGGATGGGGCTGAGAGTTGGCCAATGTCACTGCAAGGCCATCTGCTATCATCTTTGAGAAGTCATGGTAATCAGGGGAGGTTCCTGATGACTGGAAAAAAGGCAAATGTCACACGTGTTCTTGAAGAAAGTCAAGAAGGAGGATCCAGGGAGTTACAAGCCAGTAGGTCTCACCTTTCAGTCCCTGGAAAGATTATGGAGAACATTTCCAGGCACACAAAGGACGAGAGGGTGATTTGGAACAGCCAGCATGGCTTTACCAAGGGCAGATCATGCCTCACCCACCTGGTTTTCCTCTATGATGAGATGATTGGCTCAGGGGACAGTGGGAGCACAGCAGATGTTGACTTTTGGAGGACTTTTGACACAGTCTCCCACAGTATCCTTACAGCCAGACCAGTCAGATATTGGCTGCAGAGTGAGCTGAGAAAAGGCTGAGATCTGCCGAGTGGAAATGACTGTTACAGTTGACTACAACTATCTAAGGGGAAGGTAGAAAGAAGACTTTCTTCCCAGAGCTGCACGAAACCAGGAAAAAGACACCCTGCAACACGTTACATTCTGACTATATGTCAGGAAAACAAAATCATTCTGAAGGTGGTAAAATATTGGCATAAGTGTCCCAGAGAAGCTGTTGTATCGCCACCTTTGGAGATACTCAGAACTTGAGTGGACACAGCTCTGAGCAACCTGGTGTAGCTGGTGCTGCTCTGAGCAGTGGGTTGGACTAGATGACCCGGGGAGATCGCTTTCAACCAAAATTATCCCATGACTGTGCAATTCCAGGTGAGCCCAATGACTTGCATTGGACTTTTGAGAAGATAGCAAGTCCTAACCTGAAAATTTAAGACAGAAAATCCTTTTCTACTATTACTGCTGGGTTTCAGTCACGGTATTAGAAGTGAGCTCTTCCTCCCCTCTCAAATTGCCTTCTCAGTTGTGATATGTGAAAGAAACGAGGAGTGTACAGAAATCAGAGATAAACGATTTTTACTTTATTTACATAAAACCCCTGCCAAAAAGCAGCTGTTCATTTTAGTGTCCTTTATTAGACACGCTGTCTATACTCTCGTTAATTTGTATCGCTTGTCATTACCTCCTGGGAGGGTCCTCAGGACACATCCACCTTTTTACGAAGTGCTGGCACAGCCCCTAATATAACCTCAAATGGGCCCCCCAGTCATGGGAGAAACACAAATGCAAAGAAATCCTAAAAAACCCACAGTACGCACAAAGGGCTTTTCCTCTCCTACGTAATTTGGGACAGACAGCTAGGTCATTCCCTCACCCTCTGTTTTCAGCTGGGAGGAAGCCCTTGAGATGCAGGACACAAGGGCAGAAGGGACAAATAAAAGTCATTACCAGCAAGCTGCTTGGGTGTGGGAGATGAGTCCACACCTTCCCCGTGGAAAGCTGGAGCATGAGGAGGGCAGGGAGCCTTGGGGTGAATACAGCTGGCTGTCGCTCCCCAAATCTTGCACATGGAACCCTGGGCGAGTGAAGCTTTTGCAGCCAGTTGCTGTTTTCATACCAGCACCACGGCACGCAAGAGCTTCGGTGCTTGCTTTCATATTGCTCAGAGCACACACAGGAAAAAAAAGGCAGCTGTCTTCCTAAATGAAGTGTTGTGGGGCTGCCTTTAGGTTGTTAATCCGACCTTTTTGACCTTTCTTCCCCTGCTTTCATCCTCCACCCAGCAAGGCAGGGCAGGAGAAGGGTGTCAATAGGCACGGTGCTGTTTCAGAGACAGCGCGATGCATCACAGGGAGGATGTCCCCACTGAGATGTCAAGCCTAAGGTTGGTCAAAAGTCAGACGAGGCTTCATTTGCCTTTTCTGACAGTGAGGAACAAGGAGCACGGCTGCTGGGTCTGCTTCTGCCACAGAAAGGGGAGCGTAGAGGGTGGTTGCTCCTGGGAACTCCATGGGGCAGGAGCGGGGAGAGGTTGCCTCTCCTTCCAGTTGCAAACTGGAACAACCCTCATCATCCCAGCCTTGGCTTTGGCCGCAATGGGCCACCTGGCTCCGCAGCCTTGGCAAAGCAGTGATGGGTCATTTTGCAGATCTGGCCATCAACTCCCCTCAGCAGCTGCCTGGTTTGCCTGTACCCTACAACAACTGCGGAAGAAAATGCCCAGGACCGAGGGGGAAAATGTCCAAACCCGAGGTGACACAGCTCGTTTAGGCTTGGCAGGACAACTGTCAGGGAGCAGCCCATCTGGATTCAAAGGCAGTGAAAGAATGGGACTGGCAAAAGGACTCTCTGCTGCCTGTATTTCTTTAGAAAAGCCTTGTTTGTTACGCCACCGGTCTTTGAGGGAAGAAGGGCAGAGCTACAAGAATTTGACCTTGGTCTGGAGAGGAGAGGGAAAGCAGGCCACAGTTTATTTGGTTGGTTTGTTTATTTTCTTAAAACACATAAGACAGAGAAAACTACGTACATTATTATACAGCAGGGATGTGCAGCCACGGACCCCCATACGCGCCTGTGGGGTGTCCATCCAGCTCGTGACTGCCGGGGTCAGCCTGACCCAGTCCACCTTTAACTTGCTGCACCAGAGAGCAAAAACAATTAAAACATTGCAGTTGGCCTTCATGCAAGGTGCCTACGGATTATGTAGGGCTACTGACTTCAGTGGGATTTAGGTACCCTATATAACTTTGGGAAGCTGGGCTTGAGGGTCTCCCCAGACGCTGTAGCTCCGAGTCCCTCCTCCAAGCACTGTGTCTGACTTAAAGCTATTGATTACAGCGGTGTGTGTCATCTATCAAGTCATCCGGCAACAAAAAAAATACACATTCTTCAGGCTTCTTCTAGCTCTGGCTGTCAACCACAAAACCATCTTCTTCAAATGTATGTAAACCAAAACTGTTTTGTTACCGAAGAACTGGCAAACCTTCCTCCCTCTTGCTTGAAGCACTTACAGTCCTTTGTTTAAAAATGCACCGGCGGTGAGCTAGACTGCAGGAGCAAGCCTGCTCTCCAAAATGGCAAAACGTCATGCCCGACTGACTTCTTCAAAACACACACAGAAATTGCAGTACTGGGCTGCGAAAGGTGGAGGAGGGCAGCGATTCTGCCAGGCAAAGCAGACAGAGTAGCCACATGGAAATGGTTAAATCTGGGAGACTCCCAGTTCCTGAAGCTGGACTTGCACATCGTGACCAGGCTGAGATGGAAGTCGTTCCCATCACGTCAGTCTTCTCTGGAAAGGAGATGTGGTGTCCCTTGTCTGCACGATGTGGGGGCCAGGACACCAGCGTGTCATCCTACATAGCCCCAAGCTGCCCCACGCCAGCCAAAGCAGTGCTGAAGTCAGGAGTGGGAGGACTAGTGGGATGATGTGCGGTCAAAAAATGAAGGAACTGAACTCATGGAAAGTGCAGATCCTGTTTCTGTTTGACAGGATTTGAAATGTTTCTTTTTTTACCAGTTTATTTTTATATCCTTCCTAAGACTTATTAAATTAGCTTAAAAACATAACTGCTAATCATCAAATTCCCAGATTTCCAGGTTAAAAAAACAGTCATAATTTTCGCAAAAGTGAAAATAGACATGATTTAGATATCGACCTGTGTAAAGCCATTGATTGCTAGAAATACTGTTCATAGCACGACAAACAGCAAACACTGAATTATTTTAAAGTTGAAAACTTTTGCCGCTAAGTTTCATATATTAAAAAAAAAAGTGTTGCTGAGAACATTTTAATATTGAATCATCAAAACATCTGGAGGCAGAAATGACATTTGAAAAACAAAAACAAGATAGGAGGAGGGAAAAAAACACCACAAAAAAGACAAAAACCAACCACTTCCTAGCAAGTCCAAATGGTGTAAATGATGAAAAACTCCTTGGCGATTGGCACCGTGTTCGGACTCAACCCTGGATGGTTTAGTAGGGTTTTATCACATTTATCACAATGTCCCCCCCCTCCACGAACACCCCTGATGTAAACCCTCGCCTTTCCTAACCCGCTGCGCGGATCCCCTTGACTTTTGGCCCTGAGTTTAGGGGGGAAATGCTCTTTTTTTTCCCCTGGGTAGGTCCCTCAGGGAGGGATGTGGGGACCTGTGTGTCCCCCCCAAAGCTGTCCCCGGGGGTCCCCCGCGTCCCCGGGCGGACGGTGCCGCTCAGTGGCGCAGCGCCGGCACTGCAGGCTCCGGGGGGGGGGGAATGAAGTGAATCCTGGCAATCTCCCTGGCTCTGGATAAAGGCAAAGGAGAAAGGTTGGGAGGTGAACTGATGGGTGTTAGCTTCCCCGGGGGGGGGATGTCAGCACGGCTGGGTTCAAAGGATGGATCTGAGCAGCGGCTCGCAAGGTGCTGAGGGCTGGGGGGGGTGTTCGTTTTTTGCAAAAGGGGCTTAAGAACGACAAGCTGAGATGGTAGCATCCGAAAATCCAGGCCTGAAAGGGCTCATTGGGGGACCCCGTGAGTCAACCAGAAAATACCCTCCGGAGTAGTGAGGACCCCGTGTTACAGAGGATCGCAGTCGGCTAAGAACTGGGTGAAATGAAATGAAAATTCCTCTCTTTTTTTTTTTTTTTAAATCTTGCCGGATGATACAAGGATTCAGAATGAGGATGTTTATAAGAAGACTTGTTTTGTAAACCGGGGACTAGCAGACCCTTACGTTGTGCTGCAGCCGGTATTTTTGGAGGTATTTCAGTAAGAGTCCGAGAGGGGCCAGAGACAGGAGGATGCTGTTCAATGCCCTGTTCCCAGCTTACCTAGAGGACTGGGACAGACGAGTCCCCTTCTCTAGCCCCTCGTGTCCCTTACCTGTCTCCACCGTGACCCCTCTGCCGTCCCTGACACGTGCCTAGCACAGAGGGACATCCATCCAAGCGCCGCCCTCGCGCAGATGATAATAGGAATAATAGGAATAACGCTAACAGATGGCAGGTCTGAAGGGGAGCCGCTGCCACCGATGCAGGCTGGCGGACAAACATTCCTGCTCTGGCAGCTGGAACAACGGTAGCGCAAATGAAACATGAACAATTTCCTCCCCGCCAGCAAAGAAAATAGCTCCAGGGAGAACCCAGGGAGAATAATTGTCAGCCTCCTCTAGGTATCACGGGAACAGAAGCCATTCAGTAATCCCGGAGTAAACAACAGCTTCTTATTTTTAATACAGAATAAAACCCCAAGAATCTAAGAGCGGGTACTGTACAATTGCTGAATTAGCTGCTCCAGTGCCCACCCCCTCCTGACCTTTCACTGAAAGTCATTGAAGTGAGGCATGCAGGAGTTTTACTGTAACCGAAATGGGCTCATAACAGAGGGTGAATCTCTTGTCACCGAACGATGCAGATACGACAAATGCTTCACATTCTTCCTGCTCCTGTCTTGCAGAAGATGCTGATCATTAGAGCGGTGAAATTCCTCCCAGCTCCAGCCCCTCTCTTGGGACTCAGCCAGATCTCTCTGTCTTCAGACGCTTTTTTTTTTTTTTTTTTTCTTTTAGCCATGGTTAAAATACGCTGCAGCCTTATAACATGTACCGCAGGCCTGCCGGTGTGCCCCCAGAAACTTTCGGTAGCAGCAAGCAGGGTTGATACTGGCATTCACAACAATGTACGTGGGTTATCTCCGCTGATATCCAAAGAGCTAGACCAATGCAGAAACCTCAATGAAGTCAAAATCCTGTAAATACTTGCCAGTAATTCATAATAATATACCCATGACTGGTGCTATTTAGTTCAGCAGGTCTATTCCTCGCAGAGAGGGAACTGTGTCAGACTAGCAGAATAACTGTCCTCAGGCTTTCCAACAGCAGCTAATCATGGGTACAAAGGGAGTAATAAAAGAATAGGGTAGACATACCTCCCAGTACCCTGTAACATCCCACGCCACTGACACAGTACCTGGCTTTTTGGCTCCTCTTATAGGGAATGTCCTTTTACTTCCCGAGGAATTCAGCAGATACTCCTGTCCTCATCCCAGCAGGTACCAGGACTCTCTCGGAGCAGGGGGCTCAAGCTCAGCTATGATCATTTTATGCCATGGGCTCTACTTCACTTGCACTTGCAGATAAGCCTGTTTAAGAGGTTTCTTTGAAATACAGCGTTTGTATATGGATGGTGCAGTAAATATATGGCTACCAGCTTTTCCTGTCTGCAGTAACCCACTGAGCAACATGCCTCTGGCTCTGGTATAAGAAAACTGATGAATACAAAACTGCCATGAACACACACGCTGTTAATGAACACAGCTGCTGTTTAAAAAGAAAAAAAAAAAAAAAGCCAAGATATTTCTATATCCAGGGCTTGGAGAGCAATCGCTTTTCAAACCTCGCAGTTTGGGGCAGGCACAGACCAAGAGAAGTTAATGAGAGGCCTGCCTAGCCCTTATCACCCCTTTTTCTTTTCCTTTTTCTTCCTCTGTCCTTGCTCCCCCCTCACCTCTGCCAGTAAAACCCTGCTCTCATTTCCTCAGACATGGACGCAGCAGAAATAACACTGATAGGAAGCACGTTTTCCCCCGCCGGATTACTCGCACCCCGGAGCCCCACTCCAAAATGAATTCTCCAGCCAGTATCTCTCATCCAACCTCAGCAGCGGAAAAAGCCCCAGAGGGAGACGTGAAACCCAGGTGATCCCTCCAAACCCCCTTTTTCCCCTCAATCTGATTCAGGGGGAAGCACAAAAATCTGCGCATTCCTGCAACGGCGAATAATAACTAGAAAGCCTCTGGCATTTCTCAGAGGAAGACCTGAATATATTTTTGCCAGGAAGGTTGGTTGAATGCTGTTGCAGCCTCGTAACCCTTCTCTTCTATAGACAAGGCCTCTGAAACCGTTAAGGTCTTAGGAGAGATGGGGAGCAGAGGGGGGGGGGGGGTCTGGCTTGCGATGTGAGCCGCAGCCAGGCTGCCCGGGATTTTGGCACGTCTGCTCCCTGTGATGGGGAGGCTTTGGTTTCCATAGCAGCAATGGTGTGATTTCACCCCCCCCTCCTTTTTTTTCCCCTCCCCAGGACTTGTATTCCACCATTGCACGGGAGTTATGTTTCACCCCAAGGCTTTTCATTTCCCTGCCGCAGCGTTCCGCGCGCTCCGGCAGGTCTGCCTTTTGCCGAACGCCGGGTTGGGGAGCGAAGCGGATTGGGGGGGGGCCGTGCGAGCATCGCTCTCGCCTCCCTCTCCCTCTTCACGCCGCTCCACAAAAGACGCAGTGTTCCCTGTCCCCAACTGACTCATCTTCGCCGAGGTCCCCCCCTTTTCCTCGCTTGTCTCCAGCGATCAGCGCACGCATGCCTGGCTTTCCATAACAGAGCGGAGCTGCGTGCGAGTGCCAGGCGCCCGCACAAAGCCGGAGAGCTGCCCGCGGAGAAAATGTCAATACAGGAACACCAGGCTATTTACAAAAACCCCTCTTTATCCTGCGACGGCGATGCAGATAGCTGTGAAAACAGTCGTACCTGCACATACTCCCCTTTTGATTTTACCCACGTGAAATGTAGGGAGCTTCTTGTTTCTCTTGTTGCAGAGAAAGACTTTTTTTTTTTTTTGCACAAAAGAGAGGAAAACACGCTCAGAAACAGGGTGATGTAACTGCAAAGCACACCAACTATTCTGGGGACTCGTAGGAGGATCTGGAAAGCAAAGCCAATTCATTTTTGCAGCTGATCTGTCTTCAAAACAAGCGTCCCTTTAGTTTTACAGATTTGACATTTGTCTCCTTCAGAACCAACGGACCAGGCTCTGTTCTTATTAATACCATAAAATGTTTTCTCCTTCAGCGTGGAGTCCAAGCAGAGAAGGGGCCAAATTCTCCCTGGTTTTGGCAGGTTTCCCGAGATACGGGCGCAGGGTACGTTGTGCCTACGTGACGATGCTCCCTGTGCTGTGGGAGACCCCGTCCCACGTTATCTGGGGCAGATGCATCCCAAGGAGTCCTGCTGCCAGGCGAACGCAGTCCCCGGCTTTTAGATCACATCCCCGGCTTTTAGATCAAAGCTGGCGCTGGTCCTCCCAATTCAGAGGCTGCCAGGCTGAGCTAAGGCGTACGCTTTTGGGTACACGCTAACCACGTAGGGAGCAAAGGATAGGATACAGAGCCCGGCGCAGCGTGGTGCCTTGGCTTCTCGCGGAGGTCTCAGCTCATCCACCCATGGGAAGCGAACGGTTTGGCATCCACCCACGCTCAAATATTGGTCGAGACTATTCCCACTGCTCCTACCAGCTTGTTCCAACACTTTGAGCAGGTTAGTTTCTCTTCGCCTAAGAGAAAGAGAGTTCACTTACGGGCATAAAGATGTTTTTTTCACCACTCAGAGGTGTTATTTATAGTCACTAATGTTTCTAAGCACCTTGAAAGAAGTGGTTTTATCATTACTTTTAGTAATATTATTGGGCTGGTGTGGTGGAAGAGCCCCAAAGGCTGCACTCACGAATCAAGACCTCCTCATGGCAAGGGATGCTGAGATAAATTTGACCACAAAAATCCCATTAATTTCCATATGTCACTGAATTCTCCAGTCATCTTGGAAGAGCCTTTCGCTGGAGCGCAACATCTGTTCCGGCTCAGAAAGATGGTAGTAAACATCACATCTTAATTAAAACTGTGTGTACAGTTGTGGGAGACGTACTGGTACCTCCTAGAAAAAAGGGATCTTAATGGCTTTGCTCCCAGGTGCTGACAAGAAATGCCTGTTACTGTCATTGTCCTGGTGAATGCTGAGTCTCCCTTTATCAGAGACAAAACAAGAGTTCAGAGGAAAAGCAGTAAAAGGACTCTGACCCCTCTTGGCAGTGTCCCTTGGCTGCAGAAAATAACCTTACCCTTCACAACCAGCTTGGTAGGAAAGCCCCTCTAGACACCATTTCAGAGGTAAAACAGATGTAGGTCACACATTCAGCATGATATCTGTTAGGTAAAGGGACTTACACTCTACTCTTCTTTTCACTACACCGGAAAAATCTCTCTAAATATAATGACTTTTTCCAACCGTGCACAAATCAGGGTGACCCTTCTACGTTATCTATTACATTCTCGGTCAGGCTCATAAATTGATTGTGGTGCAAATATTTCTCATTCTCAGTTTCCCTTGCTTGCAGACCTTGTAGCAGAACTAACATGGTGATCATCTCACTTGAATACGAATAAAACAGCTCCAAGAACCTCTTTTCAACATTCAACCCTCATTTGGGCACCATGAGTTTCCCAAAAAGTAGAATTTCATGAGAACTCTGTTCTAAAACTCTTTTTGTTTGAATGAGACTGAAACCAAACTAGAAACTCCTCAGAGGATGCACCAGCTCACTCAAATTGTTAAAACATCAGTTTTAAAGGACCTCTGCAGAGCCCGTCAAGATCTATAATGATATAGATGCAAAAAAAAAAGAATATTCAGAATATGTAAGTTAGAATATGAGTTTCAATGAGCATCTGCTGAAGGTTTCCGTGGTCCCTACATCCCACCAGGTTCCTCTGAGGCCAAGCAGCCTGTGAGTTCTGGATCCCCATTGCCAAAACATCTTCTCAGGAGGTAAAAGAGCTGCTGTTCTTTTTATCTAAATCCAGTTGTCTGCCATGTAGGTGGCTTAGATGCCTTTTGTAGCCAATGGAAAGAAACAGGCCCTTCTAGGTGCAATTTGTCAGACCTAAACAGCTGAGGATGAAAACGAGCGGCGAAAACGAGCGGCACCCAGCTTCTCTCTACTGACTCTAAAGGAGGTCTTTGTTGACTAAATCAAGTGGAAATATCAGGTTTTCATCTGTCTGAAGTCAAGGAGTCACAGAATGGCTAGTCTGGAGCTCCAAAGCCCTACTCAGAGCAAGGCTAACTTCAAAGTTAGGTCAGGTGGCTGAGGTCCTTGTCCAGCAGATTTTTGAAATATCCATGGCTGGAGATATCATTGCCTCTCTGGGCAACACCCTCACTGGGAAGAAAAAAAAAATCCTTACATGAAATCAGAATTTTCCTTGATATAACTGCTACCTGCTGCCCCTTGTCCCTTCACTGAGCAACCTGAGATCCTTTCACTTGGGGTTAGTCTGGCTCTGTCTTTCTCTATAATCCTCCATTAGGAAGGGCTATAAAGGCAGGAGTCAATCCCATCCTTGGTTCCCTGGTCATGGGGCAACGACCATCTGTGTGTTCTTTGAAACTTCAACACCCCCCAAGATGTTTCAGATCTGCATGCTCAAACGCTGGGATTTCCCAGAAAAGCTTTTTTCTCCATCAGAAAATTTATATCCAGCACTAGTGCTGAAGAGGGAAGATTTATGCTAGGCTACTAATTTATTTTCTATTTTGGGTTCATCCTTCCTTTGATAGCTGAGCTGGATTTACACCTCTTGGTATAATCTGATGTTGGTACAAGCATGTGTTTTGCTGTTGGAGGCATAGCACAAAGGCTGTCCCACAAGCCAGGATATAACTTTTTCCTCGCAGGTCTTTCCGTCTATATAAAGCAGAGCATAACTGAGTACAAAGCAGATAGAAAGAGCACATAGGTCACAACGGCACAGCTATGTGACCGTGTAATGAATCCTGTGACTGTACTTAGGTTTTAAATTACAGCCAGTTCTGATTAGTCCCATTTCTTTTCTTCTTCTTCTTCTTCTTCTAGCAGTTTTGTGATCTGCTTGTTGTTTTAAATTAATAAACAAAAGCAATGCAAAACTCATCTGATTTCATTGCTGTTTCTGTGAGGTAACTTAGTATGATAGTACAGTAAATACAAATATAAAAAAGCTGATATTCAGTCAATTTTTATTTTGTTATGGAAGCTGTTGACATAAATGCTGACCATAATTAAGAGTTCATTCTGAAGCCATTGTGCCTTTGCTGAAGGCAAATGAAGATGGCATAGCCTCACATTCAGGAAAGTCCAGAATTGCAAAAAATGAAGTGGATAGAATTAATCAAAAATTCAGAGGGTTGGTGATTTGTGTCCTTGTGAAAGCCTAGGCAGATCATTTCATAGGATTTTATTTTAAAAAGAAAATAGGAGCTGCATAAATATGTAAATGAGGCATCCAAGAATGAGCAAGCCAGAGAAATATTATTGCTATTTGTCTGGCTGGCCTGATATATATATATTTATATTAACAAAAACAATCTCAGAGTCATACATGGTTCTTGTGTGCATTTTTAAACACAGATGCATAGCTGAAAGTGTGTGCCTATGCGTGTAATTAAGTGATAAAAATATGGATGGAAGCATATGCATTCAAATGAGTTGGCACTTCTATTCAAAGAGCTGAGAAATCTGTGTGTTCCATGATTTCCTTTAAATTTCAAGAATCTTTCTTCCTGAGCTTGTCTGCATATTCTCAAGCACAAAACAAACTCTTCTGAGATACTGGAGACCTTCAACTTCATTGCTATGTTTCACATTTTCTGCCAATAATTCTGTGCTTCCTCTCAAAATATTTCCCATGTGAGACTTTCATATTCTGATCTTACCACCATATTCTTCCACAACAGTACTAAAGCTTGTTTATTCAGGACTAATTTCTTGTATTAAGAAACTATGGTAATCAGTACAGAGCAGAGTTTGGCCTCCTGAAGATGTCCCTCTCTAGACTGATGAAATTACAGGTTTTCCAGATCCAGCTCACAGAGCACCCTTCAAAATCCAGGTTTAGTTCCCAGTGTAGTGGCTTGAATTTTCCCAACAGCATCACCAGTGAAAATCAGTATCATGTCAGTTTATACCAGATATGCTGAAAAAAATTAGAAATTAATGCTAGATAACGGAGAATGAAGACTGCAATGCACATCATTAAAGAGAGAAATAACAGGAGAGAGGCTATGGGAGATTTCTTTGTGATCACTTGCTGGAAAAAAATGAGCACTTTGGAAATGTTAAGGAGATGTAACAGGGTGATGTGCTAGAGTTTCTGGTAAGACAACATCAGATCCACTGGCAATGCTCAACTGTGAATAACATATTGTAATTATTACTGTCAGTTCTGCAGGCCAAAATGTGAAAACAGGCATGTACAGGGACACCGAAGGACTAATTGGTCTAATTTGTCTTAACAGATAGGAATACTGAGGACACTGTAAAATGAAAATGGAAGAAACATCAGAGTACTTTACCCTCCAACAAAGAAGTACATTGAATTAGAAGCTAAATATTGATCTAGACATGCAGGTGATAGGAAATGAAGGAAGCTTCTTTCATTAAATTAGCAGTACGAAGCAATTTCCAAAGTAGTTCCAGTGCAGCAGTCCTACAGTATAACTGATAAAACCAGGGTAAGCTTTCATCAGAATCTCATCTCTAGTAGTCATCTCAGTCTGTGAATCTTCCTGGATAACCTCTGAGGGCAGAAAAGAGTGTTTAAAAGGGATCTCATTTTGCAAGCATCCCAGTTCTCTGCTCCTCCCATAGGTCACTAGCCAAATTCAGGAGGACAGTACCCAGAAGGTGGCTTTTGTCTTTTAATCCACACTTCATTTTGCAGCTTCCCCTCCCCTCCTCCTTTTACAAGCCCCTCATGGCCATCAGTCTAATTAGGTCTCCCATGGGAAGTGATGCGCTCCCATCTTCAGCCAATGCACCAAAGAACCTCAGAGTATACATCCCGTATGGCAGCTGAAAGACCGGAGCCTGCCTGACTTAATTATAAGGCTTTGAAGTCAAGACAAACTCCTAGCCTTTGGCCCAATATAGTTCCATTTTTCCCCATTTAGTGAAACTAATGCCATCTTTGCACCACCTACCCAAGGGTGACAGCACCAGGCAAGCTTGGGTATTTAACAAACACATAAAAGTATATATGTTTCTGAGAGTGTATGCCACCCTCCAAATTTGACCAGAATACATTTTACCCCCAAGCCTTTTTGGATCAAGTGTACTGCTAATGCTCTCTTCCACTTCTTGCGTTACGATGAAGGTCTGTGTGGAGGGAGAAAGGAAAGGGCCCTTCGCATCCTGCAGTCTTTGTGCTTTTTGCAAACCCATAGAGGCTCAAGGCACGGCATTGCCCTTCTCCTGTGAGGCCCTCAGGCCACCGTTAGGCTTTTGGCTAACAATACTCTGTCCTCCTCTGGTTTCTATGGGAGGTGTTGCCCTCTCTATAAACAAAGTGAATTTTCCACTCCAAATTATCTGGGATTATTCACGTCAGTATTTAAACACACTCCCTTTGGTAATGTTTTTACTCTTTATATTCTTGTTTTTACAAGCTTTTATTCATTTTTTGTTGGCACTTATTCTCCCATCGAGAGGATTTTGAACTCATGTCCATAACCACACTTTCAGTTCCCAAGCAGCTATAGATGGGGAAAGGTAATTCACACTCCTCCTGTCAAAGGGCTAATCTGATTAAACACAGCTGATCTGTAAATTTAAAACATGAGCAATGACATTCCCAAAACAATTGCTTGTGATCCATCCTCAAAGCTGAAAATTTTAAATACTCTCTGACTCAAAACACACCTATGAAAACAGCAATCTGAAAACAGGAGAAAAAATGCCACAGCAATTTCAACTTGTTCCTCTGCTCACTCCATAAATAAATAAGAATAAAAATGCTCCTTCCCACAGTGGATAAGGCAGGAAGGAGGAAACAGTCAAAAATTTCCTGTGATGGCCTGTAGAAACTCCATACTCAGGCAGAATTTGAGAACAAAATGGTCAAAATTGGTTTTGCTTTGTTCATTAAACCAGATGTTTTGTGAAAATGGTAACTCAGAATGTAATTACTACTTTATTGCAACAACACTGATTTTTATTGAAACAAAGGGCATTACCTATGGCTGGAAATTTTGACTGCTTAGAGAAGAAATTTTTTATGGCATGCTCCTTGCTAGAACAAAAATGTAACCTGACATTCCTATCCCTTAAAAAAGTGTGCGCTTCACACAGAGGGCCTTCTAACAGCAGCCGGAGCCAATCTAAAAACGTGAAAGGGCATTACAGTGTCCAAGGGTAGAGAGCTATGGCTTTTGAGAGGCATGAGGGTCACCAGCTCTTGCGGCACAGCTCCTAAAGCAGCTCTGTCCCCCATCACTCATGAAAAGGGGCTGTTTTTTCATTGCAGAAGCTGTGCTTTTGGGGTGCCCTGTGACAGACCCAAACTCAGCTTGCAGACGCCACCCAAACACATCTTAGGCAAAGCCCCGGGATTTCCATTCTTTGAGTGTCTCCTAGAAATCTCCCCCTCTCCTTCTTCAGCTTGGAGAGCATCTGCTCTGTGTCTCACAGCTCTGAAATTTTGGGATGGAGCTTTCAGGACCTGGAATTTTGGCACAACCCTACAGGCCTGTTGGTCCATAGATCTTACATATCTAGAAGAGGATCCCTTCAGATCTTTGTACTATGTCTGCAGAGTTGCCCATCTTGTGAGCTATGCTGATGGCATTACTGTCTCTACTAGTGGCTTTGCCCACAAAGAAGAGTAAAAACACTGTAAATTCACAGATTAGAAGTTTCTCCTTAATGCTTTCTTATGAGAAGTGTGGTAATAACAGGATATTCAGCTGACCACTGCAAATCTTGAAGAATCTCCTAGTACCGATATGCCTGAGTCTTTCCCCAAGAGCTAGGTAGGATCAAGAATACCAGGAATTACTATTGCTCCAAAAGAAGTAAGGCTCAAGGTGCTCGGTAACTTCCCATTGGGCAGACTGGAGCAAAATATACAGTAGATACTGTGCAAAGAATCTACTTTGACCTATTCCATGGGTTTCTAGCAGAACCTGAGATAACTGGTTCATTCCTCTTCATGACCTGCCTCTTCTCAGCACCGCAGCCTTGCCCGGAGTTGTAGGTGGCTGCCACGTAAGTAAGGAGTAGTTCCACCGTATTTAGCACCCTTGTCCTCTCTGCCCTCCTAGGACAGACCGGGAGGTCAGTCTGCCTTGTCCGCTGTGAAATTACTTCTGCCAGAGTAATTAGTACGGCTGAGAGTAGAAAATTTAACGGTAAGTATTCACACAAGAGGGCACTTCTCCTTTTTAGTCAAGATGTTCCGATGGGGCCCCATAGCAGCAGGGAGCCTGGACTTCTAAGCAAGACGTTTGGGAATTGCTCCATAACAAACAAGAAAAGATTCTTCAAAAATTTTCAACTCTCAGCTCTTGAGCCAAACATACCTCATGCCATTTATTCTCACAGCTAGCTTCAGAGAAATATTATGATAGAAAATCTTCCAAGTCTGCAGAATTGGGCTGTTAGCCAAGCTGAGTGAAATTTCAAAAAGCAGCTTCTCTTCCATATTTTCAATCCAGAAATACAGCTGCAGCGGCCAAGGGCAGATTTGCCCATCGTTGCAATTAATCTGGACCCAGTGAGGTCCCAGGGTCCTGCACGTAGATAATATATACGGTGGTCATTATCTGCCTCCCACAATTAACTGTGGTCCTCCCCCTGCTTGCATAGATTGGAAGCTTGTGAGTGCATGCTATGGCTACAGCAGGGTTTAAATTAGGGGTGAAGGGAGAGGAGAACAGGGACATGTCCATATGTGTTCAATACTCCAACCTTTCCAAGTTCTGGGAAAAAATTCTGACCACACAGAGAAGCCTCGGTAGCTGTAGCAACTGTGGCAAATAACTACACATAGGGAGATGCTTGGCAGCACAGCTCTCTGCTTGGACAGTATGGGAGGGGGCCACGTTTCCGTACGGATAAACTCTTCTTGCACTAAATCTTTAATGAGCAGGTGTAGAAATGTCTTCGTCATCATGACGCTGTCTTTTTCTGCCTCTTCTCTCCAACAGTGTCTCACCATGGATATCTGTTGCAGGCTAGCTGCATCCCAAAGGAGACTTTTTGTTCCCTGCTTCTGTTTGTTTATAACAGCCTCCAAGAATGCTGCAGAGCCAAGGAATGACTGGCTGTTTTTTCAGTCTCAGATATTGGCTCAGTAGAAAGTGGTTCATCATTAGCCCAAGCACTCTTTAACTCACTTGCTAAAAGGAATGCTGCTGTATCCTTCTTGTCTGATATCATATATTACAGCGGGCAAACCAGCTCACCCTTTTCTTCCTGCCTCAGCCCAGTTTACTGCAGATGAATCAGTATGTACTAAGGCATCCAGTCCTGATGTGAATATAATTCAAGGGAGGAATATTCGGTTCCACACATTGTTATACTCCCCCCCTCCCTGCCCCACCCTGCAAAAACTGTGCAATTATTTCTGTATTTTAGTTTCCTTGTGTCAGCTTTCCAACATCAGATTTTTAAAAAGTTTTTGCTTAAGTTAAAAATGTTCTCCTACCATAAATCCTGTCAGCCTCAAAAATACCAACTATTTTTCACTTTCTGAGTTGAGCCTCCTTCATGAAGATTGCTTCTGGAACAATGTGATGGATTATGAGTTATAGCTAGGAAGCCTAAAATAAATCCTAATTGAAATGCAATAGACTATGACTCTCTTGAAAAACAGGGAGTAGAGGGAGACCAAGGTTATTCAATTAAGGGTACTTCAAGCTTTTTTTTGTACTGAGCAGCACAACTTTGCAAACCTACCAGGAAAAACAGTCCCTCTACAAAGTTCAAATGTCACCCTCCTCCTAAAAGAGTGTGTATGTGAAAACTGATTATCACCTAATTGACGTTAATAGGGCAGAATTTAGAGAATTAAGAGCTGGAAGGATCATCTTAGAAGAGACTAATGGAGCTAAATATTGCATGTAAAACTTACCTAAACATTTACCAAAGGGAACATAACAATCTACAATCTCTGAAGGAAATATTTACTGAAGGAATAAGAAGATTGTCTCATGCAGATAGATATACATAAATAGTAAGATGAGCTCTGTGGAAGACAGGCTCTCTTTTCAGCATGAATTGAGATTTCAATATTTGTTTTAGTTTGCAATGGCACTTCTTCAGTTTTAAATGGTTTCTTTCAGATGGCTCTTAATATTCAAAATGGGAAATGAGGAGTTGTTCTGAAAGACGGATTGAAACGTATCATCCTGAAGATGTTGAAACTAGCCATTAGCTTTGTCTGAAACTTTACCCTTTCTCCTATGAACATTTTAGCTCGAGCAGTCTGATTTCCCCATTTTGCGGAGCCTGCATTTTCTGACAGACTTTCATATTAAATAGTAATATTAACTAATGAAGAGAAGTCAGCTGAATTTTGCACTTCCTGGCTAACATATATGCAGTCAGTCTCTTCTTAAGAAGCCATTCTTAAAGGAAATTACAGAAATATAATTGTACACCGGACAAGACTCTAAAACCCAAACCATGTTGCTCTGCTGAAGACATGCACTAGATAAGTAGAGTGTGCAAAGTTATCTTTTACTTTCCCAGTCTTCTAAAAAGCAAAAAATTGCTGTTGACTTACAGCCCCTAAAATCTCAAGTAAATGCAAGGCTGCTCAGGAGGCTTTTCTCAAAATCTCTCACCATTGCGGCATAATATTTTTAATACAGCTTCATTTATGCCAGCACCAGATAGGCTGAAGAAATGCTACCATGTAAACATCACTATTAAGTCTACATCTGTGTTTCTGCCATTGCTAGCACGGAGTTACGTGAGCCGGGATGTTTCAGCGCGGGGGGGAACTTGAGGATCGAAGTTGCAGGGTAATTGAGGGAACTGAGGAAGATCTAAGCATCAAATATAGCAAGAAACATCCACAAGCCTAAAGGAGCCTCTCTAACACGCTTCTTGCTCTGCTCACTTCTCATGTTCCGAAAGCTTTTTATGGAGAGGATATAAAGAAGAAAGCAGGGAGTCAGAATAAAATTGTCTGCATAACCCTGTTTTATTTAATCCTAATTTTATGAAGCACTTTTTAAAAGCACATATTAAAACCAAGCACAAGGGTTCGAGCCACCTGTCACAACTTTGGTGTTACAACAGAGTTTATTGTGATTCGTTCTTGTGCAGGAAAATCGAGCTCACAGCTTTCGAACAAAGAAAGCCAAAGCAGACAAAAATGCTTTTCTTCAGCAGCAACGTTAGCTTGAATATTCCTTTAGGATAGAGCTCAGTGCCTCAAAGAGAAATGCTAGGGTATTTATTTCAGTTAGGCAGGGCTTTCTGTAGTTGTCATTGATAAAATCACTTTGAACTGAAACATCTGACCAGAACTATGAATTGCTGCCTAAAAATATTGCATCACATGAGAAAAAGTGAAATTATATATCTTGAAATGCAAGCATTGCTTTAAGCCTCCTTTATAAAATGCTTGTGGAGTTTTATGGTAAGTACACCCCAAATTTTTATGTTGCAACCTATTTATTTCAGATGTTTAGGCCTTTGCTACGTGTAGAAGAGCCAAAACCAGAAAAACAAATAGGGGGGTTAGTAGTTGTGAATTACATTTGCACAAGAAGAGAGGAAATGAGCCCTTAGATAAAATTAATTGCGAAAATGAACTCTCATAGTTTCGTCACGTATTGATTTTTTTCTCCGATCTCTTTTCTGTTGCAGGAATCAAATGGAAATCCATGCCGTGCCCTTGCTCCCATGACTGTCAGAATTCAGGTTGCCCTGGAGACACGATGCCACATTTGCAGAAGGGGGAGAGACCTCAGCCCTGCTGTCCTCCGGGGACCGCGCTCCCAAAATTC
Source organism: Buteo buteo (assembly GCF_964188355.1). NCBI lineage: Eukaryota > Metazoa > Chordata > Aves > Accipitriformes > Accipitridae > Buteo > Buteo buteo. The sequence goes on along the minus strand of NC_134184.1, from coordinate 29,865,145 downwards.
CTCATTGGGCCTCCTTTGACCCCCCGAGAGAGAGCCAGCCGAGTATTTGTAATGTGAGATGTTACTGTAAATTAAACGCTTACTAATGAAAGATCAGAGGGATCACTTTATAAAGCTAGCTTCCTATTTCTCCGCATGCCTTTGGGAAATACACCATCACGCTTTTTAGCAGCACAGCCACAGGCACTGTATTATTAAAGCAAACAGAGCAGCAAAATCTCTTAGTCTCCTAAAAAGGTGTGACACTGGAAATCAGTTAGTAATATCCTGGGTATAAGAATATACTGGATTAGAACGATTCTTAAATCCACGGACATTTCTCTCCGAATCATTCATCTGGAACACTGGGTAGTATCTGCTAGAAATGGAAAGTAGAACAAGTCAGCCTTACAGGCTGAGCTCGCTGTCAGTCTTTGGAGGTATATAAATCCCTCAGCAGGTCAATACATTATTTCCTCTGTCACATATAGGATTTACCGCTCCCATCAGCGCACCGCTCCGTTATGTTGTCGCGCAAGAGGCTGGAGTTCAGGGAGGACTTGGGTAGTCAGCGAACAAAAAAAAGCCTGGCACACACGCACACCCCTCTGAGCCTCGGGAGAAATGAGCGCAGCTCATCTCCCTCTTTGCATCACCCAGCAGCAAATTGAGCATGGAGTGGAAATGAGGACAGCAACGAGGGAATCTAGGAATATTGACTTCTTTGCCATGTAGGCTGGCAATCGGGAGCTCTTGTGGAAACCCGTAAAATGGGAATGGGTTGGAGGGTACTGATAAAGATCCCGGGCTGAGGACAAAAAGTCTCATACTGCTGCTAAAAGGAAAAAAAAAAAGGCACGTGCATACAAAAGAAAGCAACACGGGCGCTGCTCCGCGCAGAATGGCGTCTGCTTTCTCCAACAGCTTGCAACTGGATTCACAAGCCTCGTAGGGCAATTGTGAGTGGTGCTGGACAGAAAGACAGCAATGCGCAAGAGATGAGCATGAGGAAAATAAGACTGGAGGCAAAGACGACCACTTTGCAAACTGTGTTACTGCAGGGGAAAGGAGACACCTTCCTGTAACTGAATGCTTGTAATTTGGGAGGAATTATATGCTTTCTGTGGGTCCAGATGTGCCCAAGTGTTCCGCTGAAGGTCCAGTCCTATGCCTTCCGAGTTTGTCACTGCTCACAAACGCAGCCATCAAATGCTAAACTCAGACCAAGCAACTGACTAGCACTCACCAATGGACCTAACCTCCATAAATTAATTAAAGACATTTTTAATCTAACCCCCTCAATATTTTTCACCTTTGCCATACCTGTGGCAATAAATCCCAGTTTGGGTAAACTTGTCACTAATTATCACACTGCTTCCCCAGGCACTGGAACCCCAAGTCTGTGTTGGGGCTACCCTGTTTTCCTGGAACAGTGAATACAGCCTTTCTCAGACATATTTTGGTACACTCCATTCCAATATATAAATGTAAACGAAGAGACCCATATTCGGAATCTACAATGGCAACAACTGTTAATTGCACAGTCATAGCTATCAAAACCAATATTCAGTGTGATCATGTCTGGTGCTCGCCTCAGGGCATACCACAATCATAATTAATAATGTTATTTAATAACAATAATAGGGCGAATGCAGATTATGCATTCATGGGCAAGGTTAATAAATGGGATCTGACCATTAGGTAGGTACAGCTGAACAATTTATGAAGCATTTTAAGAGCTTCCCTGAAGGTGGTGAATCAGGGCTGATCTGCTTGGCTCCTTTAGTGAGCAACAACAATGAAAAGTAAATAAATAGAGATGCGAAACAGCCTCGTCTCCTTTTTATCATGCCCTTCCTCTAAACTTCTTTTTTTTCTTTTTATACCAGAATTAAAATGCCTTTGTAGCAAGGACTTTTGAAGGAAACTTTGTATGATACAGAGCCTAACCTTTTTGGGAACTGAACATTATTATTATTATTTTCTTCTTGGTCGTGGAGTTCTCCACCTCAGCAATCCATGTACAAAAGGCTGCTTCCTGTCTTGACAGGTTTACAGTCTAGGTGATTCAGTGTAAAAGAAATAATGAACAACAATTGTGGTAACGATTTGTCTTCTAAAAGGTAAAGCCTTTGGTGTTTCTGCTCATTCTGACACGCTCTCCAGCTCGCACAGTCCTACCATGACCTGTAAATGGTATTTTTCGGAACAGAAAGTCTCTGCTGTCATTCTTGAGCAGGTATGAACAAGCCAGTGCTTACTATCAGTATCATGTTACTGGGACTTAACATACCGTTGAGAATTTGAACTGTGGTAAGTAGCACGGCTGCAAGGTCTTTCTACTTACTGCAAAGTTAAATGCATTAGTTTAAAACCATGTTTGAGGTTAGATGGGCTAACAGCAGGCACATGGGCACCTATGATGCTTCGGCTGTCAAGCAGTACCTTGCAAAACCAAGGAACTCAGCTGTTTTTGACGGCATGCTCTTAATCCACAAGGGAAGAGGGTTAAGCGAAGGGTACTGACAGACAAGCTTTGGCTGAGCTTCAGATGCAGGGACCGAAGACTACGTGGTGCTACTGCCCCCACAGCAGAAACAGCAGAAGGAAGGACACCTTACTCACTTCAATCAGTGCCCATAAAGTGGTTCACAATTAGATACCAGGGCAAAGGGACAGCACTAAAAGGCGAAGGTGGGTTGTCGGGTTTTTTTTACCTGGTGCAGCAAGGTAAGCCTGTCAGTGTCCATATAATTATATTACCCGGTATTTGGAGTAAGTCAATAATACACATAATACGTATACATACCATACACACCATCAGCTAGTGTGCAGTAACATGCTTGGCGGCATTAAGTTGAGGAGTGTGAGTGTTGCCCCTGTTGGAACCTGAACCTCCAGTTTGGACCCAGCTGTGAACGTCACCACAGTGAAGTTACAAAAGAAACCAAGAATGATGAAAGCAATGGTGAGGTTTTTAAAAGGTAACTGAAAATGTAAGAATTTTTATTGTCAAGGACTGCAGTGCTATAGCAGAAGAGGAATAATATTTCTAAAGAAGGAGAGTTGGAAGAAGTATTTTTTTGGAAGATGGTTACAGTCAGAGGGTAACATACTCAGAACCAGGCTTTTCTCTGAGAAATACCATTCACAGGTATAAGAAAGGTTTTTACCAAGCCTATTCTCCCAGAGGACAAGGAAAGTTCTAATTTGGTCAGCTCTGAATCACAGCCCAATAAAATGAAAAATAGATTACGCTTCAAGCACAGATACTAGAATAACTTGGCAGATGATTATATAGGCAAAAGTAGCAGCATATGCTGTACAGTGCTTTGCAAAATGCATGGTTTGAAAACTCATATATCCAGTGCAGCCAGGGATGGAAGTGCAGCGTGAGCGAGCACTGACCTCTAGTGGACATGAAAGTCTGGAATTGGTAAAGATGGTTGAATTCAAAATAGAAAATACGTCATGCAGACAGAGAGTTGTCCCAAGGCTTGTGCTTGGCAACTCTGCAAGCTACAGTCAGCATAGTTTTACTATTAGGAATCTCTCACTGTCTATGTGTCAGGAACTATCACGTCTACTTTAAAGTCTAGAAGCAAATGTTTTATGGCCAAAAGAAAACAGTGCACACTTAGAATTTGCTTAGAAAGACAGGTAAGTCAACTATTGGTGAGTAAAATTAACTGAGGCTAAATTCATTCCCCTTTATAGATATTTATTAAATAACTTGGCAATGTTGAGACTGTCTCCATGGACATTAGCAGAGCATCAATATTTTAAAGAAAAAAATCCTAAGGAAACATGAACATGCATGTCATATCATATTAAAGAGTCTTAGTCCTACTTTTTCTACAATCGAAAAATACAGAATGGTGAGGGTTCATATATTTGCAATGTCTGCCCCAAAGGAGCTTGCTTGCTTCTCACTTGCAAGTTATTTTCCATAGGAAAAGTTCTGTAAGTGTTCTGGAGCTCTTCTTTAAACTAATCCAAAGGAGAAAAACAATCCCAGGCACATAATTCTGTAAGGCTGACCTTCAGCTGAAACTACCAAAGCTGGGTGCTCTCAAACAATTAATGTGCAATACAGGGTTACCTTCCTGTATCAGTAACGTCATACTTCATTCAGAATTCTCACCCAGAAGCTAATACTGGTTTTTTGTGCTTTCACCACCTTAAGACAGTGAGGTTTCTGGGAAATATTTGTTCAAGAAGGCTCAAAAAAATTGGAGCTTGCACCTGGTCTTGCAGAAGGGCTTTGTTACTGGTGTGGGTTGTCCTTGTTTCCTCTGCACCCTGTCTCACACAAGAATTACTGGCCCCACACCCTAGACATTTATTCTTGCCTCAGAATGAGAGGGAAGGGAAGAAGCAGGAGAATTGTAAAGACCCGTGAATTCCCTATTGCAAGTCTGTGAAAGGAAGGAGGGAGAACTTCCACAAGGAGAGCAGGATGTCAGACAATGCACCAGATTTATTGTCGAAATACTATTTGAGAGTAGGACATACTATCTCAGCCTTTGATTGATATGAAGCCAATCTGTGTCCCAAAGTTAGTGCCATCACGAAAGTGAGAGTAAAATTTTTCAGGGTGGCATGCAGTACAGAAAGTGATATTTTGGTTCTGGTCTGTGACAGAATCATCTTGGATGTTCTCGGGAAGAATCCCACCACTCTCCAGAAGAACACTGAAATAAAGAAAGAGAAACAGAAAACATATTTTTGTTTTTTACATCTTTGCATTCCTTAAGACACTGTCATTCAGGCAGCTCCTCTAGTACCAACTTAACAAACTGTGCCAATATTGTCGTTGGGACTTGTATTTGCTTTTCTTACTTTATTTGTTCAAATATTAGACAAAAATAATTGCTTTTATGCAACCAGTAAAACCACATTTAATTTGAACATTTGTCTATAATCCATAAACTAACAGTGTAACAGTAAAATAATAGTTGAAACCCAGCAAAAGTGAGCACATACCATTAATTCAAAGCTATCATTTCTTGATCTGCAAAGTACTAGCTAGTACTTTAAGATGGTGAGGACCCTCACCATAATACTGCTGGATAATACAATATCAATATAATTATTGATAACTAATGTGGAATTAATCTTTTGTTCTTTCACCTTCATCTCTAGTCTGCTTAGCACAAAAGAAGTCTATGTCATGGAAATGCACTCAGTAGGCTTACCGTGTTGCTCTTCTAATATCAATATAAGGACTCGGAGAGTCAAATAGTCTCACACACTTTGGATCAATTCTGTGAAATTCTTTAGCTGATTCGTGAGGAAGTTTATAGCAGCAAGGTCCTACAGACGGGCCCAGGACCACAAGGATATCTTTCACGTTACAGCCATATTCAGATACCATAGCATTTACTGTGGCCATCGAAACTCCTAACAATGTGCCTTTCCATCCTGTGAGAAATGAGAGGTTGAAAAAAAAATTGTAGAAATTGTCTCTTTAATTTTATAGTAGCTAAAATAAATGCTATTGTTAAAGGTGCAAACGAATAGATATATTTATATCTAAAAATAAATCATTATATCTAATAATAAATAATTTTCTTTTTTAAAAACCCCAACTCAATACATTAACAACTGTCAGTTTGCTGATATCATCATTTTGTGGAGATGGAAACTAGAGGGGAGAGTTTAGATTAGCATTCCAGAATTCCCTTTCCCCAGTGTCCTGGTCTGGGCAACTAGAGCGTACTTTACAGCTCCTCTGTGCTTGAAACATTTAAATGAGAATATGACAACAGAAATATGTTACACTCAGAAGTGTATTTTTATAATATGATGAAAATGGTTTTAGTGTTATTTTAGAAAAAAAAAAAGAAGAGGCTCAAGCTAGAGACATTGTTTGGAATAGATAGATGAAAGCCAAGCTTTGCACTTTGGCGTTGTTTGGAATAGACAGAAGAAAGCCCGTCTTTGAGTTCTCATATCCTAGTTTGAGACCCGGGAAGCCTTTGCATTGCACAGGGAGTGAGTCATAACAAAGGATAGGACATGCTAATAACTCTTCCTCCGCTTTTCTACATCCAAAGACTGAGATGACCTTATAACTAATTGTCTTCATTTGTATACATAGCAACGTGTTTTCAAGTTAAACATGAACTGAGGTGGGGTCAGACAGGAAGGAAAGGATTTAGGAAAAGATAATTGGAAGCCTGGCAAGGACTGTGACGTGGGAATGCAGGCCAAAACTTGGGAGACGGAAGGTAGGAGTTCAGGCTAGAGCCGGGAGGTATGCTCGGAGAAGGCAGTGGTGTGGGCTGGGGGAACAGTGTGGTGTGTCAGGGACTAGATAAATGAAGAGGCAGCAGAGAAAGGAGCAACTACAGATTTAAATATTTTATAATAATTAGGTTTGAACACTTACAATGTAAAACTCTTAAAACTTTCAGGAGTGGATAAAATTCTCTCCATGCCTTCTCCCCAATAAGAACCACAACATTCCCCTCTCCTCCCAGACAGGCATGCCACAATTCTCATTCCTCTCAACTCCTCTAAGCTTGCTAGGCCCAGGGCGGGGAAGGGGGAAGGAGGGGGGCAGGGGGGCACAACAACTTTATTGAAGGAAAGTCATAGTTTTAATCATCTTATGATGACTCACAAATTTGAATTTATTTTGGCCAATTTATTCAGTGTATGAAGAATTGTATGAATTAGGTGGTATCCACAAGTTCTCGGCAGAGGTGAAGCTTCTTACCGTATTAAGGGGTGTACTAGCATCAAAGCTGAGGAGAAACTCTCAGCTGTGCATTCTCCTTGATCTCATAAATACAGACCTGTTTTATAAAATGAAACAGCCCCAGCAGGAAAATCTCACCACAGGATACATATTCTAGCCTACGAGTTGGGACATCTTCTGAAGTCAGACATAACCCCAGGTTGTGCTAACCATCCCTGCTTCAGTTTTATTCTGATCCAGAATGATTGTTGGGGGCATTGGCTTTATAGCTAGTTTTTACATATGAAGTTAGACAGGGCACAAAAAAAATTACTGGGTTTTGGCTACCAGATCAGAAAAATAAATTTATAAATACATAAATAATAATTATTACAGTTATAAAATAAAACTAAAAAAATCATAGCCTGGGAAACAAACTATTCTTAAGACTAATCTTGTTTTGGGAGGATACAAACTTAGATTCAAACAGCGTCTGTATTGTTATGTGATCTTGTATTAATTCATTCTCACTCAGTGCTCCTTTGGTTGCTCATTTATAATCCGTAGTCCAAAACTCCCTTTCCAGTGGTCTCCTAGTTATTTTGATCTCTGTTATTTAAAATTCCTACCAGAATGAGCAGCACCGCAGGCTTTTCTGACAGGATCAGCAAACAGCACTGGTATGCAATCAGCACCTGGAGCTGCTATCGTAACACCTTTCTGATTCGTAACTATTCCATCGTAGCTGTCAGGCTCTGTCTTTCCCATAATATACACAGCACTAGCGTGATCGATCTGTCGAGACAAAACCAGAACATGGACAGTGATATGGCAGCAAAAAACCCAGTTTTGACTAATGCAAAGATTTTTCTTTGGCATGAAACACTCTTCAGCACCAACTGCTCATGCATGGAAATCAGGCACTCCCTTGTTCAAATGCCACGCAGATGTGTCAGTAGAAAGCCACCATAGAAGTGGTGCTGTATTTTTCTTTTAAGAGAAACTGCCCTGATCATTTATCTGATTATTCTGCTCTGTGTAAGTTAAATGTTAGAATATTCTTGGAAGAAACAGTGCTGCTTCTCCATATAGTGCCAAATGGCTGATAGTTTGGATGGCTACTCCCACAGATAAGCTGCCAGCATAAATGTTTTAATTGTCCTGCTTCTCACAAGTTCTTGCTGAGAAAGGCAAGAATAATGACTACAGTTTTAGCCAGTGATACATGAAGGAAGATCTGATCCGTTTACATAAACCCATTGTTTGGTAAGATACCTTGACTCTGTGAAAAGTCTCTGGGTTAAATCCTGCAGCATTAGCTAGCCGACGGAGATTCTCTCTAACAACAACTTGCGGGTCCCTCCGCTTGGAACTGCTGAAGAGATTGCAGGAGCTTAGAGTTGGTATGTAGGAGATGCCACCTGTCCTTGTGGTGAAGCCATGCAGGAAGATATCATCTGGCAAGGCAAAAAAGACAACAAACAGTTGCTTTCAAGACAAGGCCAGTCCAGATATAACATGGTTTTATACTGAAGAGACCTGGAATCGGCCAATCAAAATGAGTATTGCTTTACCTCATATTAGCTGTGGCATTTAAATTTCAGGATTCTAAGTTTCCTTTTTGCTCATAATCATAATCCTCCAAGGCTAAGGTAGAGGGGTTTGAGCAAGAAGGAGACCTGGCAGATTTAGTGTGACTTTTTGCAGAGTTGTAGTGCAAACGCTAGAGAAGAGGTAACTCACTGAGGAAAATGACAGTAGATTTTTAAACAAATGTTCTAAGGTGCCACCTCGCAAGCTTTTTTGGCAAATGAAGTACTAGTCCTCAAGACACAGAATCTCAAACATCTCTCTGAAGTACACTGAAAGCACTGAGAATTTCTAGTGTTACTGAAAAATCCTCTGTTTTGACAGCGCGGATCTTATTGTGGCCTCATGCACCAAATGCAATCACTGCTTTTGGGGGCGATGGCGCGGAGGGGATCTGCGTGGCAAAGTGGAACTCAGAAAGCTAGTCCCACAAGTGGTGTTTTTGCTGTCCTAATAGCTGACAACCTTAGTGACATAATCAGAGCTGAGATTCAAAATCTCTTTTATGTAGTGTGATCCTTTCAAAGTCACGATCAAAAACTTGAAGCGCAACAAAGGCAAAGATGGCTTTAAGTAACTCATGTTCCTTTCAGGCTCTGGATCATTTCAGGCCTATTTTTAGGGACAGTTCCAAATTTTTGCAGTAGCAAACCTCTCAGCTTTCCCCTGAATTCCATGAATCCTGAGACCCCATAATAACACCGCTTGAGAGACAAGTTGCAGTAAACTGGGTCATGCCATGGCAGGGACACTTGAGACATCAGTCTGATAAACCAGGCATGCCTGAGGCTGCAGACCAGGAAAAAACTCTTGTCCTGCCTTTCCAGAAGATGATGGTAACTCTCCAAGTGTGTAATTCCCACACAGAGGGAAGGAGATTTCACTGTCTGCAGCAATGCTCTCACTAAACCTGGGCCTCTCTTTCCTCTGATTAAGCCCCATTTCTGCAACAGACTTGCCAGTCTTTTGCTGTATCTCTATTGACACTTCCCCTCTTACAGACCTGATACGCTATCACATCATCATATAGAGTTATTTGCTGCCTGAAGACATTTCCAGATCTTACCCATTCTGCAAGTCCCTTGAAGTATGCTTGGGAACAGTCCGTAAAATCTATTAGCTGGGATTCTATTTACCTGGGATCAGGGAAGATCTGAGGATGGTGAGCTCCCCTTTCAGGCTCGGCAGGCTTTCTAAGTACATCCGAATCTCACTTTGGATGAGCACCACATCCTGCATAGGAAGCATTTGCCATTCACTCTGAGGTTCAGCTATCTGTAGGTTTTTACAATCAGATGCCACCTGTAAATCCTCAAATTCAAACTGGTAGACTGCTGTAAAGAGATGGTCTACATATACTTTCATGAAGTCTTTTCTTATGGTAGGGAGAATAATTTTAATGATGCTTAGGTCTTTTTCATCCAGTCTTTGTTTGATGGTGTACAAAGCAGCAGCTGTAGTCAGAGCATGCACCACCTCCAGTCTTTTCTTCAGACTCTGAAAATCTCTCAGAGCTGGAAGTAAGGACTCTTGTTCACCGTTCCTTTTGCTCCCCTGCCTCTGGGAACACATGACATAAACAAATGGAGCAGGGATGGAAGAGCATTTCTCAATAGTTTCTAGCGTGCTATGCAGTAATCCTTGGATGTTGCTCTGCAAGTTGGCTGGCAGGCTGAACAGATCTATCAGTACTGCTTCCACCATATTCCAGGATATTTAAAGATTCCTGCAACTGCCAAGTGGTCGGTAACAAAACATGAAAAACAAACAAAAAGGCAAGATGGCATCATTAGTCCAAACATAGTTATGTTATTAAGGCAATGCATTCAGTGATACTGTGTAAAGAAGGTGGCATAGCAGTAATCACTGTCTTACAATTTCCTCACTGCATCAAAAGAAATTGCAGCAAAAGAAAAGTGGCGGAAATGGGAATTATTATGTATTTATTAAAGTATTTAGGTATTTCCCTACCACCCCACCTACCTCAGGTTTTTCCCAGGTCAGGGATGATAAAAGGTTAGTACGTAACATTAGATTTATTGAATCAATCAACCCACATTAGCCTAATGGGCCTTCTTAACCTCAGACTGTTGGGCCCTCCTCCAGCTCCCATGAGGGGAACCAAATACAGAGGTCCTGGAGGAGTTTCTGTAATAATTTTTTTTTGGAGGCATTTTACACACTTATCGCTCATATCTGCTACCCCTCCTGGCAGCAGGGGTGCTGGGCTGCGAGCGCAATGACAACTTTCCCACAGGCCTTCACAAGACTTTTTGCACTTCTCCCTTTTGCATTACCAAAAGCACTGACTTGCTAATTTCTGACTTCTGTGTGGAGAGGCGCATGATCGGTATAGTTCTTCTTTTCAACACGTGCAGGAACTCAGCACAGGTTACCAAAACTTTACCTAGTATGCAAGAAGTACACAGAACTAAATGAAAATAATATAATACTGTGCACAACTTCCTGCCTCAGCTTTTTCACTATGCTAGCTGCGCTCTTTGCTCTGAAATTAAGCTTATCCAAAATCGTTCTGTAGTTCACAGCTTGTCTTGTGCCCCATGGTGTAATTCCAGTTTTGGTGTTTGGGGTTTTTTTTTTCCTCTTTCCTGGGCTTTGTCGATCCAAGCCCAGCTAGGCTGCCTACCTGTGGAAACTTGTCCATTTACCTCTTCCTCTCTCTGTTTCTATGAGAGCCTATTTTACATATCCTCTAGGAATTGTCTTGTTTTCTTTTCTCTGTCTCTGATAATTTTTCAATTTCCAGTGCAAGCCTCCAGAGGTCTGGAACAAAAGACTAGATCCCTCTTACTTTGGGAACCTTGAACAGATGGCTATTCAGATTTCATGACTAAGCACTGTGCTTGATCTAGGAGGAATACATGCAGCTTTATCACCAGTTCTAAGACCCAATAATCATCTAGAGTATTCCTTAACACCACCTTTTTTTTTTTTTTTGCACAGTAACAAATCATGCATAAGTATTAATTCCTTTGCAGGAAAATTAATATCTTTGTAGGAACAAAGGACTTGAGAATCTTTTAAGCCTTTGAAATCAACGCTCTGCTACCAGAACTCACCGTATCAGATAATGCCTGGCACTATTTTCCTGCCCCAAGCCCTCATTCTCCTGTAACTACATGCATGCTCTGGCTTTACAGCACTTCATCATCCTGCAAAAATACTGCTTCTGTGTGTACTTGAGGCCTACCACTATGGTGGACTTGGTGTCCTTGGCATTTTATGGTTGACAATGGATTCCCAGAGTTTCTATACTCAAATGAGAGGTCAAAGACCTCTCTGGTTTTAATGGATCGTTTATTCAGAGTGGGTTTTATAGAAAACATTCTGTATTTTCTTCACTGTTCTTTCCTCCAGACTGGAAGAAAAATAATACTGACTGAAAATGATGTTTTTCTTTCTGCAAGTTGAACACTTACAAAGATTAATTAGTGACTATCAAAACAGGTGAACTAAGAGTATCAAAATGTGACAGCAGATAAAAGCATCTGCCAAGTAATTTATGACACTTGAATTTACTCAAAGTATTATTTACACACAGCTGACAACAAAGAAAACAGCTTGCTAAGAAAACAGTGTCGAAACAGACTCATGTCAAAGACCATGACTTGGGAAATCACGGTATTTCCCTCCCTACCCTGACACTCTCTGTGGGAGGCCTGTAAGAACATGACATGATCCCTAACTAGGTATAGCTAATAGCCCCAGCAAAGACCGTACAACAGAGGGGTGTATGGAAAAACAGATTATTGCTCCACTTCAGGTATGTCAGTAGTGGAAGGTAAGTAGAGTTCATTGCTGTCCTCATACTCCCCCAGAAAAATACCATCAAAGAAGGAAAGTGTTTGTGGAGGGAGAGGTAATTGTCTACATTGTTATTGTGTATTACAAAAAGTCCACAGGGGCAATTATTGGGATGTGCACAAAGAAACAATGGGGCTGATTCACCCTTGTATCCTTCCAGTTTTGCATCACAGAGTCTTACTGAAGTCAGTGGTGTTAGAAGTAAATTTGATACAGTCATAATAAAATTTTTTGACTGCTTTCTAATTACCCCAAACAAAACCCTTATCAAAATACAGGCTTGCCAAGCACAGCAATGTTTTAGCTTATGAGAAATGCATTCATGGTTACTGAGGTTCTAAGTAACATGCTCTACAGTCCCAGAGTTCCACAGAAAGTCTCACTGCATGTAACCGCATCAGAAAAGATTAAGTGCATTTATTAAGGATTTGCTCATTTCAGTACAAAATGCAAGGCAAATACTTGCACAAACTTGAAGCCAAGGCCACCCCTTAGCTGTTCCGCTCACTCTCTGAAACTCTGTCAGTACAAACATCTGGAGGGTAAAAAGATTCTCTTGCACAGACTTCAAGAAAAAGAAAATGAAAGAAAATGACAGATAACGAGAAGAGAGGATAGGTGAGGAGGTTAACAAGAGTGAAAAGAAACAATGAAGGAAATAAAACCAGGCTGCAGAGAACAAGACAGCTCAGGGTAGAAAAAAGATCTGAAAAGCAACTTACAAAAATGCCAGAAATCTAATTCTAAAAGGTCACTGTTGGTCAAGACAAGATTGCTGGCAATTTCCTGCATCTTTGAATCCTACTGGCCACCTTATCTTCTTACAGAAACTCAGAGAACTGACATGGTTTTAGGAAAATTAAAAAGGCAAGAAATATTTAACATGTGCCAGAGAGAGATGCCCAGAGAAAGAAAACAGGTCATTAAAGCAGCCCAAATGAGCAGGGATAAGAGCACAATTGTAACAAAATTTCAATAACAGCAAAGACAAAAAAAAAAGGGGGGGGGAAAATACATTAAAACCTCTTAAACTGGACTAAAATAAAACATTCTGCCTCTTTTAATTTACAGGTATTTAGGCAAGGTTGAAGAAACAGAAATCAGCACTTACAATGAAAATATCGAACTACATGCAGTTTTCATAAACAAACTCAAAGTTTAAAACACAGAATTTTACTTACACAGGTAGACAATCCTTTTAAATGCTTGAAAAATATCATCTGATATAAACACACATTACTAGCTTTATATATCTCACTTTTCACTGTCAGTCTTGCAGCTGATTTGTACAAGATGGAAATTCCTACTCTAGGTAAGATTGGAGTGGGAACCTGTATTTCTTCTTTATGATAAGACCCTGCTTGGTTGCTGTCAGTATCTGCAGGAAATAACAAACTGTACTGAAAGGCACAAACATGATTAAGTGCCAGGGTAGCGTTAAACCCGGAAGCAGCATTAACCCTGCCATGTAACTTGCTGCTGTAATCATACATTCTAATGCATCAGCTTTGCACAATCTCAAACAGATTCAGAAATGTACAGCGCTGCAAAACAGAACAAGAACACAAAGAAGTTTAAGGAACACTTGTGCGGACTGAGAGTTTCCTTTTCTGAGTTGTAACTGCATGTTCCAGTGACGAATGTGGCAGTCAGTCAAGAAAAAGTATATTCAGAAGGACCTAGATAGAGAGGTTACGAGAGGCCACAGGCCCAAAATGAGGATGCCGACTTCTCCTCGGAACAGTCAGAAATTTCGCAGAGCTCTGTAAAAAAGTCTGAATGTTTTGACAGGAAAATGCAAAGGTCAAAAGGCAAGTGGAAGCATTAGGGATTTGTATCAGGCTTTGTCCAAGAATTATATGATAATAAATACATTTTCTCAACTGTGCTAAAATCAGTCATGACAGATAAGTATATGACAACTAAAGGACAAGAAGAAAAAAGTATTTTTTTCATGAACAGAGGAATTAATAAAATCAGATTTCCTCTAAATTGCTGTCCTACGTCCCCCTGTTCCTCCCTTCCCTTCAGCTCCAGTAAACCTACACTTCTGTCAGGTCCAGAACACACCTTGGGAGTCCCCCACCATTTTCCCTCCTGCTTTTCCTTCCAGCCTATGCTGGGCAGAGGGATGAGGGCTGAATCCTCCTGGCTCTCCCTCCCAAAGGGAACCGATGCGGGTATCTTGTCTTTCCCCACACAGGCACCTATTTTCATGAAGTTTGCAGAAATCGGTTACCTCCGAGGCTTCCCACCCCACTGTCAAATGTGTCCAAACTAGATCATTAAAAATTAACAGGGGGGCTTGATGGAGAGAGACCAACACAACCATTTTCTTTCCTTCAACCAGACTAAGAAACAATAATTACTGGGGTTACTTTTTGGTGCAGAATGCTGAGAAAGTATAAGGAAAAGGTCAGAAAACATCCAGGATACAAACCAATACTGAAAAATAACAAACTGATGTCTCCAGCTGAGGTACCATATTCAGCTTCTGCCATTTCAAAAAAGGGATGACATGAACAGATTGTATGCAGAGATAAGCAATTAAATTATAAAGCTTGTGGGATTTAGGGTTAAAATTCCTTAAGCTGGAGTTCAGAGGAATACGAGCGGGCACTAGACAAGTCCATGGCCATAAAACAGGGCACAGCGTAGAGCAGGAGAAACTGGGCCACCTTCTTTCTCGTAACCCACCGGCGCCCAGCAAAACTTACGTTCTCTGCAGCATATACCAAACACTACCAAATTATGACAGAAAATGCAGTTTAATACAATCAATCAGGCAGCGAAACAAACCGGTAAGCAAAATCGCCTCAGCCACAGGGCGAGCCAGGTCGCGCTGTGGGTCCCACCGCGAAGCGCCCACCCCACTTCTGACAGGACGAGTTGTTCCCTCCTTTTTTCTTCCTCCATCTCCTGCCGGGGACAGCCCTCCCTCCGGCCCTCTCCCGGCTCTCTGTGCCCCTCGGCCGCGGCTAACAACGGCCCCGCTCCCCTCATGGCCGCCTCCACCGCTCGCTTTCCCTCGCTGAAGTTCTCCGACGCTCCCTTAAACCCCCCTTCTACTACCCGGCACCGCGGGGTCGGCCCTTGGCCGACGCTCCCTGGCTGGTGGCGGGAGCGGCGCGCGCCGCGGTTTGGGCGGGAAGGGGGCGGCCGTTGTTGTGTGAGGGGGCGGCCGTTGTTTTGTGTGAGGGGGCGGCCGGGGTTGTTCGCCCTCCCCGCCCAGCGGCGGCGGGGTAGGTAGCGAAAAGCCGTGGCTTGGTCGTGTCAGGGCGCTTGGCTCCGCTCTGTTTCGGTGCCTTTGGAGGGTTTGGGACTGTGTGCCGCGGGGGGGGGGCAGGCGTGGTTGGTGTTGGGGGGGGGGGGGTGTTGGAGTGCTTGAGGGGGATAAAGGGGTGAAGCGAGGGGGGGCAGGACAACCGTTGCGACAGCCCTAAATGTAAAATGATAGAGGCGGTTTCCCAGTCGAGACTACCGCAGGCACGTTTCGTGGGTCAGCTGAGTGCCATTTAATATATTGCGCCGGAAGGTGCGTTGGTGCCGGACTCACTGCGTTTTCGTGGGAGTTCGGTGTCACTTTATATAACAACGCAGATTTTCTGAATTATTCTATCCAAAGGGGTACCAAAATAGTATTAAATATTTTCTAATCACTGGTGAGCAGGGGATCTTTACAGTGGTAGTAGTTTGCAACTTTCAGTGTGACAGCTTTCTCAATTTCTAGTTTATCTTACACTAAGGATAGTTCAATAGTTAATATAGCAGGCAGTTGCAGTATGGTAACTACAAAAATTTAAATAGTCAGGCTAAATATGAGAGCATGCTCTCATGCATTTAAGATACTCTTAAGATGATTTTAAGACCTGTGACTATATTCACAAACTGAGGATCTGTCCTGCAGAGAAGCCAGAAGAGCATTGCAATAGTTTAGTTTATAAAATTCTGCAAGAAAGACTTTTAATTCTCAATCATTGCCTTTGAGCATACCACCCATTAGTAACCTGTTATTGTTAATAAAAGAATGAATCAAATGAAATAATGTGTTGATCTGGGATCCCACAGGAAAGCCCTTAATATTGTTCTGTTTCAATAACAGTTAGGGATTAAATAGAATGAAGATAAAACAATTCACTTCTTTTTTCTGTCCTTATAGGTCTGCACTTTTGCCTAAAATGGCCAAGCAAAGTTCTCCATCACTAACTGAAGTTGTAAAACGAGTTGCAGAGCAGCAGCATTCACAAGTGTCAGAGATAGAAAAAAGCAAAACAGTCATTTTCCAATTGCAGGTGATAAACCTTGTTTAGAGTAGTTTAATTAATTTAATTTTTTTCATTAGATGAGGAAGTATTCCTATGAACAAGAGAAGCTGATAGGACTGTCATTTTTTCTGGCTGTTTGCATATAAGTGTAAGCCAGCTGTTCTGTTACTGTGTGTGGCCTTTAGACTTAGCTGAAACTGTGTATCTATACTGTTACTTGTAAGGCTGCAACATAGGTAAGACTTCATTAGAGCAGGTTGTAGCAGAAGCTTTTTTTTTTCCTTGAAAAAAACAAACCCCCAAAACCACCAAGACAGCAAACCCACAAAAACTCAATACAAAGTTAGAGCTCTTTGAATTTTTCATAGTGATTTCCTGAGAAATTAATGGAAAAAAAGGATTTTAAAAGCATCCTTTTTGGCAGATTTTCACCAGACTCTTACAATTTTTTATTAGTCTCTTTTTCACACAAAATACTTTTTTTCTGCGTGTTTGAAGTGGGTGTCCGAAATAGTCATTGAATACTGGTTTTATTTATGTAATAAGTTCTGTTCTAATCTCCCACAGAAATTATTAAGCTTTCAATTATTATTTAACCTTTGAGATCAAATTTCTGTTGAGACACACTTAAGTCTGAGGAAAGACAGAATAGCATTTGGGTGTTTTTGAGCATGGGAGAATGCAAACAGAAGTAGTAGAGTTCCAATTATAATGTGTGTGAATCGCCCTACAACTGAAATAATTGAAGTTTAAAATTTTGTGCAAAGATAACTTCTCTGAAGGAGCAGTGAAAACTTCTATTGCTTAGGAATGTCAATTGACTGACCACACCTTGCAAGAAGCTTTCTCCTAATTATATACCATCCCATAATATAGTATGATGATGCTGCAACAATTAATTTGTGGTCAAACAATTTAGCCAAAGGTATCAGTTTTCAAAAAAACCCACAGAACTTTACAGCCCTAGGTAATTAAGTTAGCTCATTTATTTTCTTCCTCTTCCACACCTTTTCCTTTTTCTTTCAAAAAAGCCCAAACCCTAGGCAATTCTATACAAACATTGATGTTAGCAGAACAGCAAAGTTAAACAATTAGGAACTTAAAGTCAGAATGCAGAACTGCTTTTTCATCATTACATCTATTCCCATGTGTACACGTGACAGAAGACATGGAAAACAATAATTTCCTTTCCAGAATTGAGTATCTTTGCCATTGAGGTCTTTTGCTTTCCTGTCCTCAGTAAATGGTGGCTGGCAGTGATACAAATCCTGCTAAAACTGTAGCCCAAGATTTCCAAATTAAAAGTTAGCAGAAACTTTTAGTTCTTAACAGTTAATAATGTCTTAATCTCTTCAAGACATTGAGTAAGAGATTTCATAGCACTCGTAATGCTTCCATTAGGGAGAAGATAATAGGTGACATAAATCACAGTGCTAATTCTCTCACTTAATGCACTACTGTTGGCTATTGCTTTGGGTGGGATTCATCATCGCTTACATCACCTACAAGTCAGATGTAAAGCCTGTATTAGTCATCTAGGCTTCCTCGGTAGTCATCAAAGAGAGATAAACATTTCTGAGGCAGCAGTTCAGCCCTCACATCTTAGATTTATGTGTGGACATGATGCTTAGGGACGTGGTTTAGTGGTGGACTTGGCAGTGTTAGGCTTATGGTTGGACTTGATGATCTTAAAGGTCCTTTCCAACCTAAATGATTCGATGATTCTATGATTTCTTATCATGGGTTGAAGTACTACTTCCTGGAGTTGTTTGCTTCTCATCAGTGAGAAGATGTAGAGGCTTTTTTAGGACTAGATGCATATTTCTTAGGGGATTAAAAATAGCTGGGATTAATCCTACTCTCAGATACTACTGTGATGAAGGAGGCGTTAAAAACTACAGTAGAGCAGGCTAGTTAATCTCCATCACCCCAAACACCCATCTATGTGTTTGTGTGGGTTTGTAAGTGATTTTTGGCATCATTAGTTATTTTTAGTCTGATTAGGACTTAACCAGATTTCAGCTCTAAACAAACATTAGGATTGGGTTTGACCTGTCACGTCCTATGCATCTTGCAAATACAAGGAATTTAAAGTAATTTTAAGGATACTTTATTTCATGTTTTAGACTCAGTCAAAGGGGAGAAGTCTAAGGTAGTATTCTTGCATTGTGCCTCTAAGGTGAAGGTTTTAGGAAATGGAACTCTAATTATCTTCCATTCAAGCCACATTAAACAAGTGAAAAAGAAGACTCTCTTGAATAAATATAAATTACAGTGTTTAGATACCTAGTATCCTCTCAATAAATGTTTTTAAGTGAACACTGAAATATTTTACAGGCAAAGTTTCAGGAACTAGAGAAAGAAATGGGTTCTATTCTGTTAGAAACGAAGACAACAGAAAGAGAAATACATCTGCAAGATGATGCCATAGAAGTGACAAAATATCACTGTGAAAATCTGGAGGCCCAAGTCAGAGCCCTATATTCTGAAAATTTAAAGCTGAGGCATGATGCAGAAACAGTACAAGAAGAGTTTGAGATAACATTTGCAAGAAATAATGATTATCGAGAAAAAATAAAGGCTCATAAACATCTCTTTTGGGAGATGGAAAGTAAAATGCCAGTTATGATTGAGCTTGCTAAAAAGAAAGCTTTTGTTAAAGAATTAAGGACAAAGAAAGAGGAGTTAATGCGTGACCTCCAGAATCCAGAAGGATCTGTTATAAAACAAGTCCAGGTACTGTATTTCCTCTCTGATTCTTTTCCTTTTGTGTGAAATAATTTTGGCATAGTTTAGTTAATATGATTATTTTGTCTAATATGTTTACGGTTCATGAGGGACTGACTACGGGGAATACAGATGATTTATAATGCTACATTAATTGAAGAAATTTTGACTATTAATTGAAGAAATTTTAAGTATGCAGTAAAAAGAAACATCAGCCATTGTTATCTGTATATTATTGTAAAAGTCAGGTTCATTCTGTGTGATTGAATGAACTCAGATATGAAGAAAATTACAGAGCTGTAAATTAAACTATATCATTGCCAGACTGTTTGTGGGCTTCTTTGGGTTGTTCGATAAAGTGACATGAGCTCTGTGGAACACTGCCATGTTGTTATGTTTTTCATGTCAGAGCACAGTATTCTTTAAACTTTGCTGTCAGGTAACAAACTACAGTTGAGCTGTTTGCCAACAGGAGGTAGGTTTGATGAGACAGTGATAGAAGGAAGGAAAGAGGAAAAATGTATTTGTTTTGGTATTCTAGTCTAACATTGTTGGTTTTACTTGACCCTAATTGCAGTACTTATTAAAAACTACCATGTAGGAATTTTTCACCACAAAACTTTACCAATATGTGAACAAACACGAGTATGAAGTTGAAATGGGGTCACAGGTTTCAACTCTGATACAACTTGCATTATTGAAAATCTGGTGTTACTCTGTTCGTGTAAATTGATGAAAACTTGGTTGTACGAGCAAATCTTTAAGTACTGATAAATAAAATCTCATTAGCATTGTATTTCCCTTGAGAAGGAAACATCAGTCTCAAGTATTACATTAAATATTCTTTGATTTTGCAATAAATTGCATTTTAAACAAAATAAAGACCATCAGCATGAGTTCAAATTTCTGTATTGTTGTAGTTGTTTGCATGTTTCAGATTAAGAGTATATCTTCTTAAGTATCTAAAGCCATGTTATCAATTATTTTAATTAGTAGTGTTAATTACAATTCTTAAATTATTATTAATTATTTTAATGTGAAGTTGTTTATTATAGATCTTTATCTCGTCCCTATTAATGAAGTGAGACTGTTATAATGTGACATTTTTAATAAGTTTAATAGATGTACTGTGCAACTCTTTAAGGAGGGGATTTCTGTATCTTGACTTACATCTGCAGGAAGAAATTACACTTTTAAAAAGGGAAATCACAACATTGAAAGAGTTCATTAATAAAAAAACAGATTTGCTGGAAGAAGAGAAAAAAATGCATGCTAAGCTTAGAAAAGAAATTGAGGTGAGTCATTTGAATAAAATATAATTACAGTTCTCCAGACAGAATGTAGATAGTGCAAATGAAGTTTGAAGTATTTTATATGCTGTTGCTGGCCATAGATTATTCAAGTATATACAGTAACCACGCTATCTTAAATTTTTGGTACTGATAAATTCTGAATTTTAGAAAGACTAATTGCTATAATGAGAAAACCTGAAGTTAAGAACTTTTTTTCCTTAAGTCTTTTAAGAAGGAGTTCAGCCGTGAACTTTTGGAATGAGGTCCTGAAAAGAAAGAGGTCACTGAATGGTAGTAAAGCAAAATGCGTGGTTTTTTATTTCTGTAATACTTTTGAAATACTTTAAATTTCACTACTGACTTGATTATTCATGACTTGTCTCATGGCTCCGGATAACTCATCAATGGGAGAATCAATTGCACCAAGAAAATGGACTTCCCATGAATCTCACTAATTTGAGCTGACATTAAATTAGGGATAACACAGCAGCTCCTAATTAGCTGCCAAGATAAAATTCTGATAAATAGTTAAAACCTTCTCTTTTTAAATAATTGAACTGTATTTTACATTTTGTTCCTTACTAAAATACTTTGTATGTCTAGATAGTTTTTAGTTTGGAAGTTTCACATCATTTATCTTGTTATTTCAAATAAAGGCCACAAAATTTCATGAACAAAGCTTGATAATATAAAGATTAACTGATCTAAGGTTAGCACTATTGCCCATTGTAAAATGTAGGAGGAAAAAAGAATAATTTTTCATGTGATAGGGAACAACAGAGAATTTTTAAACTGAAAAGCAAAACACAGCCACTTTAGAATAGGTCTATGCTATTCAGCACCTGAGAAAATATCTTATTATCAAGGCAACATCCTCCTAAGAAAGTTCTCTAAACCCAAAGTGAAATTAGGCAGCCTGGAGATAATGTTCTGTTCTGTTATCAAAATCAATTTAATTAAATAGTGAAGGTTAACCTGTTCTTCAGTTGTTTGGATTATATGATCTTTTTGTCTCAGAAGGAAGCAGGTTTAAAAATGGAATCTTTCAGGGTATTATTTTCTATTAAGAGCTCTCTGGAAAACAATCCAATTTTTAATATGAAAACTGACAATGGACAGGCAGAGACATTAATATGCAGTAGTCCTTAGCACAACTCAGGAAAGAATACTCCAGCTAAGCATGGGAATAAAGTGAGATACTAGACACACGGATGAGGCTCCATGGAGCTGCAGTGGTGGGATTAGGCTACAGACCACCAACACCTAAGTGTGGTTGTTTGAACGCAGGTGGCTACACATGAGTCAGACAGGTTCCTGTTATAATCGCTGGAGGTGTAGTCAGTGAAGTTGATGTATTCTGGAGATCAATTCAGTTGGCCATATGTAGGTGTTTACAGTAGGGTGAGCTGCATAATCTGGTCTTTCTAGACTTTATAGTATGCATAGGCTAGATTTCTGTTGATCAAAATGGGAATGTAGACATGTAGGTCACACATACACCTCTAAAGCTAGGTGTCTTAATCTGCGTGCTGACCCCACCTCAAGGCTTCATCACTTGTCATAGGACTTTTACATATTGCATGGATTCTCAGCTTTTAGCACTGCATGGGCCAAAAGGAACTGGCCTTCTTATAATCTCAGGAAGCTTAACAAGGCCAAGTCCAAGGTCCTGTGTCTGGGTTGGGGCAATCCCCAATGTCAATACAGACTGGGTAGTGAATTGATTGAGAGCACAGTGAATCTGACAGCATCCCTTGAAAAGCTGTGAAGAATTATAGTGGAGAGCCAGGCAACATGAATAAAGACACCCCATTGCCTGTAAAAGAAGGCAGTGTAATTTATAAAACATTAGTGAGGGAGGAAGTTAATTATACATGAAATTTTTGCAGTAAGACTCACAGGAAGTCACTGGCAATGCTGCAGTTCTGATGCAGCTGTACACCATCGTGTGTGTTAAATACAGTGTAATAACATTTCAATAAGCAGACACAAGAATAATTATACACTAGCACTCATATGCCATTCAAACTAGGGTAAGTAAGCCCAAATTTTCATTAAGTGAATACCCATTATTTCCATTTTTATTATAATGAATGTTTCGTGCTTTTACACTTTATAATGCAAATCTTCAGAGGGTCGTCTGCAGCAGCCATTCTTCACATAAGGTAAGAATGAGGGCAAAATTGTTACAGTACTGCATTGCTGCAGTATTACATTTCTATGAAAAACACATGTTTTCGAGTGCAGTGCAACGGTGAAGATGCTACTACAGCCATCTAGGTTACCTCATTTGTATCCTAATTTATACCCAAACACACTTGTGAAAGAATGAAAATTTCTTCCTTTCTCACCTCTCACTCTGGAGCCTGAAATCTTCCATGTACAGAGTGCTGCCACAGCTGTGACATGCTGACCCTTTGGGTGGGATTTACTTTCTTAAATTTTAGACATCTACAGAGCAGATACCCACCTTGAACTCCTCACTTACTTAAGCTCTTAGTGGGACAGAGCTTTTCTTTCCCTTAGTAGGAAAGAGAGGCACGATTCATATTGTCCTAAAGCAGATATCTGAAATAAGTCAGATGAATTGTTTCCTAGATGTCTGTGTCTCTTGAGCAGTGAACATGGAATGACTTGGTCAAATGTCAGAATCTACACTTAGAGAGTGTTAGGTGAGCTGAACCCACCTCTGTAAATAGTTGTACTTGAAAGAAATTTTGAAGTGAATTTTATTCTATTTTATTAGGTACAGAGTAAAAGATATGATGCTATTGTAAAACGTTTGCATTGCCAACTGAACAAACTCCATTCACATAAAAGACAATGGCACTGGAATATTCAGCAGTTGGAGAAGAAGGCAGCAGAACTAAGAAAGTGTCTTGGAGTAGTGGAATTACAAAGTGGCATATAAAACAGACCTGACAAAGCTACAGTGTGGGTAGTGTTTTCCAGACAGAGGAGATTTTTTCTGGAAATGCTACAAATAGTAAGTAGCCCGATAGCTGGGCCACGGCTCAGTGATTTCTTTCTTTTTAAAGTTTTTCTCCCTTTCATTCTGTGGCCTAAACTAGGCTGTGCTCAATCTGTAATGCTTTGGAATAACTTTGGGGTTTTTTTACTGTAGCCAGAGGCTGTTCAGGAAGAAAGTTATTAACATTTCCAGGTGTTTTCAAAATATCTGCCAATTTCATCTAAAAAGTCATTTGAAGTCAACCAAATAAGATTTGAGGAGTTCCTTTTTATTTGATTAGATCTCTGAAGATTGAGATCTACATTGTTTTTCCTACAGAGAAATTGGTATCAGTGTATATTTTCATTCCTGAGATACCAAAATTCCGGATCTTTTATCCACATCCCTTATTATTGCAGCCTACTAAGGAACTCTGAAAGCTCTGATGGCCTGTATTTTGCTGTGTGGGAAATTCATACAGATGATTTTACAGCCTGTTTGCCCTGTATCTTCCAGGATGTCCTAGCATGGGGAACAAGGAGGACATAGGTTGTCCAGCTATAAAAGGCTTAGGAACAAGTATGATCAGAACTGGGCTTCAAATAAATAATCTGATTTCAACTGGTCTAATATATGTTAGCAAAGAGGAATGAGTACATAGAGAGGACTGTATCTGGACAGCTTTTAAAATGGAGCAACTCACCCTCTAGAAATAGGAATGCATTACAGATGATTGATTATGGAGCAACTTACTATGTAAAGGATCTTAACTAACTAGTACTAGACATCTAACATCTAAGTAATTAATGTTTGGTAAGGTGATTCTTTACATAAATGACCACCTATTAAAAATTCTTGTTAAAATAGTAGTGAACAGTAGACCTTTTTCTTTCCCTTCTTTTTATGATGTGCTTGGCATTTGAGGAATGTACAGTACTTTCTCTATTCTTATACTTAAGGTAATAGTTCTGGATGGATATAACCTGTAATGTTTATCTGTTCTATGAAAGTAGCTTTTTATTTGAGGTGTTGTCTTGAATAATTTAGATTTATCTTTACTCTTGAATATAAAATGAACATTTTAGCAAATTGAATATTTACTGTGGAAACTTTTAAGCTGCCTATATATTGTTAGCTTAGGAAAGCAAAGTTTAAAATGCAATACTGTTATTAATTGTTAGAACATGCTTATATTCATGTATATTTACATTTCCCTTGATATGTTATTTCATTTAATATAAAGTTACTTTAAGCAATATGCTGACTCATGAAGGCTCGCTCTCAACATTGTTAGACTTGGGTTTGTTTGGCTTGGTCTTTTTCCTTTGCAATACTATCAGCCAGGTTACTTTCATTAAAACGATAATGTAGAAATGAAACCTCAATATCCTATGCTATAGAAACAGTAATGTGATATGAATAATTTGCTGGGTTAAAACTTTTCTAATCTAATTTATTTTAAAAGAAGACAAAGAAAGACATCTTAAAACTAATCCCTAATCTTAACTACCTTTGTGTTCTGAAGTGACTCATACATTCATTGCTGATGAGTCCAGAAAGCACCAACGGCATGTTGAGTCTTATCATGTATATAGTACATTACTGTAACATTACAACTATTTATCCCCACACACAGCAAAACATTTTGCATTTGATTAATGTGTATCTCCTAGAAATGGATCCAGACTTGAAAAATAGGAGTATTTGTTGCCTTATTGGTAGTTTCAGTGATTAACTACTCTTTTTTTGTTTTGCATCATTTTTAATTTAAATGTAATTTAAATTTAATTTAAATTTAATTTAAATTCATTCAGCCGTCTGGTGAAATGAGTGTACTTTCTATCCTCTCTGTAAAAATACTTATGCACTGTCTTCTTGCTGAATTAAATAGCTTGAGCCTTCCAAAGTTATTGACTGTCAGATCTGACCAAGAACTTTAGGTTAATGTATCCCCCCAAAAGTGGTACAACATCCAAAATTCTCAGGGTATTAAGACTGCATGCCCTTAAATGTGCCTTTTACCACTGATATTGTCTTGTTTTTATATTTTGTTTCTAATTATTTCTCAATCAGAGTAGTCAATGCAGCAAGAAGTTTCTTATCAGCTACACAAATTACTTCAACGGAATGTACTTTGACACTTACTACCATGCTTGCAATATCACAGTTTAACCTTGCATTTTATTACCAGTTGAAAACAACTCTAGCAAACAATCCAGACCTTCTAACTTAACAAAATTAACCTTTATTTTTCTTTTTGACCAATGAAGATGTTCATTATTACTTCTCTGGGTATTAGGGCAGTTTCTATGTATCAACACGTACAGCACAATTCATATCAAGTAAATATCTTAGACCTACATTTTCCCTGTTGCTTTTCATAAATCTCAGTAAATTTTAGTATCTCACATTACTTTTATGGTTCTTTTGTACATGTTTTTAAATTGTATTATATAATTTAACAAAGGTGAATACAAGAACTGAATGTAATACTCCCGTTAGTGCTGTATGCAGAGGAAATGTTGCCTTCTCCTACACAGAGGCCTTCCTGTCATCCAAGGCCTAAGTTGTCTAATACTCCTTTTTGCTCTGTACTTTGCAAGAGAGCTCATGGTCTTGTCTACTGGGGCCCTTGAACTAAAGGGATCTCAACTATCAAAGGTGTATTCCTCCTTTTTCCTTGGTGTAAAACTTGCTTTTTCAGTATAGATACTTAAATGGACTAAGCTTACCTCAGTTGTGTCTCAAATACTCTGGTAACTATAGAGGATTCCCTTACATCTGGTAATAGCAGAACTCTATATCAAAAAGAGCCCTGGGCACTTGTGATTCCCTCCAATTCATGTCCTGGTTTTCCCAAGAAGAAACTTGCCTGTGCAGGCCAGAAGGGAGCTGCTGCGTAGTTTAGCCATATCCCCATGTGAATGATGGGAGCTTTGGAAATTAAAGACACCTCAGCTTCCTAACTTTCCTGCCACTAAATGTAGCTATAGTTCAGTTATTTAATTTCACTGCATGCGTCTGTGCTATGTATAACTGTTCCCCTCTCATAATTAAAAAAATTATACTAGAACTAAGTTTATCTTTAATTCCGTATCATATAAAAATACAAGTATTGGTATTAATACCAATACCTGTGGAGTCCCACTATGAATACCCCCTTCATATGCTGCAGCTTCTTTAACAATTATCTGTGGAAATGTGTTAGCCAGTCCTTAATCCATTTTACTTATGCTTTGCTGACTATATAGAGTATGAACTCTTTAATATGATGTTTAGTAGAAAGTGCACCATGTTACAAAAAGCGTTTAATCTCTGAAATAATTTGTTAGATAAGGACTCTGATTGTTACTGTCATCCTGCATCACTGGCCTAGTTAAATGCCACAATTATAATCGCTCTTTCCACATAAACATACTATTTATGTGTTTAAGTCAACTGCCTTGATACCTGAGTTGATTCATCTCTAATCTTTGATGCTTTGGTTGTCCTGAGTCTCCACCAAACTTGTGGAAGTTTAGTTACTGAGTACACCTGAAATCTGCATTCAGTTGTTTCATGTGCTAAACACCACATTTTACAGTATCAAATACATTTTGCATGCTTCTGATTAAACAGAACTTTGTATCATAGAGTATTTACATATTTTACCATGCGCAGCATTTCAGATTTAGCATTTAATATTTAACAGATAATAGATATAAGAAAGGCATAAACATTTTACTAGTGAATTGCAGTTAACTGGGAGAAAACCTCATCTGAGAAAAAACTCCACTGAAACAAGGAAATATAAATTACTGCCTTCTCTAAACTATCAGCATTCTGTACAACATACAAAAAAAGAAATGCGTGTAGCTTTTTATAAAACGTCTAATTCCAGCAAAATCTTGGCAACCTGCTGAGGCAGATTTTTCTTGCTATAATGTTGAACAGCAGTAGGTTGATCTCGGGGCATTTTTTTCTTTTAGCAAGCAAGCACAGACAGTAGGAGAATGATTTGTGTTTTTCGGGCGATAATTCGGTGAACGCACTTTGTGTTCTTTACATAAGGCTCTCTCCCAGCTTGCGGTAGAGAAGCGTGCTGCCAAACCCCTATCAGTCATTTCTGAGGATGGGCATGGGGCTAAGGGAGGAACTTCTGGCTTCAGTACTCTGCAGGCAACAGGGAGTGACTGCCTACTCTGAACAGCAAAACAGACAGCAAACAGCAACAGACGTGTAAATAAATGAGAGTGTGGAAAAACTTGCCAGCCAACGAGTCCTACCTACCATTTAGCAAAATTTTGAAGCACAGGAAGCTGGATTTATTAAAACCATATAGTGTAAATGAGTAGGAACATATTGGGGGAATGCCACACTCGACAGAGAAATAATACAGCCATTGGATCGCGTCATGTGATGCAGAAATGTATTGATGGGTGCTAAAGGGAAGGATTTCCCCATGCTGTAAGCTGACGCTCCACATGAAACCCTTTCACGTGACCCGCCAACCTCAGATGCTGAAGCAGAGGAAATGTGTCAGATAATAGAGACATACCTGCTAAGATCTTTGCTCTCATCAAGGCTACATGCGATATATAACAGAAGAGGGAAGGTGGGCTGGGGATAGATACCAATGTTATGCTGCTTTGCCTCTGTTACGGAGTTCGCTTTGGCCCTCAGGAGAGTCACTTGCAGAGAGCCGTGTGCATGCGTGTAACAGTAAGTAATGCATGCTATTCTACTATGGTTCATACACGATGCTTCAGAGGAAGAAGAAATGGCTGCACTGTGCAGCAGTGGTGTGTCATGCTGCTGAGGGTGAAAAAAAAAACTTTCAGAGCTCTTTCCCATTTTCTGAAATGCATGACTATATTGTTAGCAAAATAATTATTAGATCTTTTGTTAAAATGTGGCTGCAGCATGTAGCTCTGAGTCATGTTGAGGCAGTGACTTCTTGAGGAATTCCAAGCAGTACTGAAATATTTTTCTTTTAATTGTCTACTTTGCAGGAGGCAAACACTTTTTCAGGGGCAGGTTTAAGGCACTGCAGTGAACTGCCTCAGGAACGTGGATCGAGCAAAACCAATTCACAGCCTGCATAAAGTACTGCACTCAATTCTTTCACTTGGCTTTTTCTAGCATTTAGAGGAAGCAACATGTAGCAACCTAACAAAACATAGAAAAAACCCAAACCAGAAACTGCAAAGGACAAAGCAAGATAAACAAACGAAATCTTACCCTCCCTACCCCCAAAAAGAAAGATAATTTCACTGCGAATTCCCCATCTGGATGAAAGCAGACAGAGGAGACAGCTTTAACATGCCACTAACTATAATTCTGGTTGAAAGTGGTTGCTACAATAATGAGCAAAGGACAGCACTCTGTGTTGAACAGAGTTTTCTCCTGTTCAGAAATTACATAAGTGTTTCCACATTTTGCAGTAGCTTTTTAATTTAACATTATCTAGTTTTACATAATTCAGTAAAATTCTTTCTAAATCTTTCCAAGAGCAGCAAGCTGCTTAATCTCTTATTGTATTACAAATATCATATACATATATTCAATACTTTCTGACTAAATGTCACATAAAAGCTTCAAAGTTTTTCTATCATCTACACATTATATTAGTTAACGTAATATATCACTTGCAGTGGAGTCACCATCCCTGGAGGTATTTAAAAGACGTGTAGATATGGTGCTTAGGGACATGGTTTAGTGGTGGACTTGGCAGTGTTAGGTTAACGGTTGGACTCGATGATCTTAAATGTCCTTTCCAACCTAAATGATGCTGTGATTCTATGAAGACTTTTCTGGAGTGGAATTAGCACCCACAGTTTAAAATGCTGTTGCCGACAGTAAAGTCTAATAGTTCCCTCTAGTGGTGAAATGTCTTTTTACATGGTAAAGGCACCTTTCATACTTGTTTCGGTTTGAAGATCAATACTTACTGTGAGAATAGTTAAGATTTCTACGGAACATGATGAATACCCCTAAATGCTATTTGGTTTCTGAAAAGGCAGGATGAAAAGGAGATGCTGAGTATTCTAACTCTTACAGCTGCGTAAAACAACTGGAGGATTCGATTCATTTATTCTTAATTAGTGATCTGTTTTTAAACGAGGAAGAATTTGGCAAAGTTCCTCAGACCTTCTGTTCTGATCTGAGTTATAATGCAAACTCCACTACAGATAGAAGGACTTCACATTTTTGCTTAAAAATAATAATAATAAAAGGTTTTTCTGAGCTAAAAGCAGTCTTCTACAAACTTTTCCTTAGGTCACTTTCTTCTTAGTAAGAACTAGTCTGTTTAAGATCATTACTTCCTGCTGTTTTCTGAAAAATATATTTAAAAAATATTAGGTCAGACTTAGAGCTGACTAAAGCTGACAATAGGTGGTAGTTAACGAATTTACAACATATTACATAAACCCGTGTTTTCAGGCTTCTTAAATAACCCTGCCTGGGCTGAATCTTTTGGCCTGAAACTGCAGTTCTGTCTCAAGGTCAGTGTTCTGGAAAGCTTAACCATAAGGTATGAATGTTATCGCTTGAGGGTCCCAATATACTTGACAAGAGAAAGGCGTCCCGCAGCTGATTCAGTTCTCGCTAGTCTTATGGCAGAGTCTGGCTCTTCCCAGTCACTACAAAAGAATCCTAGAGCATCTACCCTTAATTTAAAAGACTCAATTAAATGCCCATTTTGTGTGAGGTAAGTGCAGCAATAGCACAGCCAGTCTGTTGTTTACCCATATATAAAGGTTTATTTAATGGCTACCTGCTCCGGAGGGAAGGAGTGAACATTGGCAAGGGCTTTTGAGAAGAGAGGGAGGACGGTTTCAGACTAACCATCATGTAATTACCTACTTTTATCACCTTTATCTTTTTCAGTATTGGCACAGAATTCTAATCTATTGAATCCTGACTTTATAACATTCATATATAATTTACATCAGTAGACCAGAAGCCTTCTCAACCAACTTGGATAAAAGTTATCTGGGTCTTGTGATTAAAATTTTACACTCAGGTTTTGTCATAATCTGTCGCAGTTACTAAAGGATTGGAATGCCCTGCTCCAGTGCGGTACAACTACACTATCTACCTTTTGTGCATCTCATCTCTCAAAGGATGAGTTCATACTGTTGCTAAGACTTCTTTAATTGCAAATGCATTTGTATAGGTTAACTGATGCAGTTGGAAAAACAAGCATACATTTCGGTAGAGGAGAACTTGGGTATCTGAAGTTTTTTCCCAGTTACATATGTTGATTTTTCCTTTATAGTCACAGAGGGAGAGAAACACTTCTAGGGGATGTTTCACCTGAACTGCTTTATATAGTTGCATTAGGATGACAAGAATTTTGCCCTAAAAACTCCTATTTCTCTCAATTGACCGTAAAGAGAGTGAAGGGTCACTAGCTCAGATGTAAATAACTATACTCTGATGTCTAAAGTTAATTAAGATGCGTCCAACCCCCATATCTTTAAGCCACCACAGCCACAACAGTGGCATTATTAGTAAATGCTCAAAATTTCTTTTTTTTCCCCCTTTATTGTCTTATTGCTGGCCACATATTTTTCTTTGTATTTCTCTAGCTTTTCCTATTGACTTCCTGGGCTGTAAGCCTCTTCTTTATATATTACATTCAATGTCATGTTTTCCATATGTTACACTGGGGAGCAGTGGGAGGCTGGTTCTAACAGCCATTTCCATTTGCCAGTGAACTAGGGCAGGCTTTTAGCTAAAGATTTCCTCTTTCTTGGTAGAGCACTCTTTGCTTTTTAAGCATCTTTTTATTTTCTATCATAGAACTCCCATTTTTCATTTGCCTTTTTCTATTTGCTTCTCCCCAACCAACTTCACTCACAATTTTCATCAACCATGGGAAATTAGCCCTTTTGCAGCATCAGCTGCTGTGCAGGGGATTCACCTTGCCTGCCTTGGACACCTATTTAGAATTTAGTAACTCATATTCTGGTGGTGCCTTGATGTTTGCTTTGACTGTGGAGGGGATCTGGATAGGAAGAAATCTACCTTTTGGATAACTAACATGAAGTGAGATGAAATATCTTAGGGCTCTAAGGTGGCATGACTTGCCTTCTAGCAGTCCCTATTTCCCTCTGTAACCTGCAGAAGGAGTCTAAGGCAATTAGTTCCAAACTCATAGTAGATGATTAAAATTACATGGCATAAATCCCATCTATCATCTCCAGTTATCCCTCACCGACTCCAGGCCAGGAATTAATACAGCTCTATCCATCGTAGTGAGACCATAATTGAGTTACCCTGTATTGAGATCAGTAATACTTTCTGTGTTAAAGTATCACAAGGAATAATTTTAGAAACTCTAATAAGTTGTGTGACCTCCATGCTACATTTCTGAAATTGAATTCTCCCATGGCAAGACAATTGCTCCCCTGCAGTCTGCCTCTCACTGCAGACAAGTTGTAAGAAATAATTCTGGTATGGTTTCATGGTCTATAAAGACTCTCCCTCCTTCCCACTCTGCTGTATTCTCTTCTTGTCTTTTGTGGTTTAGCACAATGATGATTAGTTTCTGAATTATCAGGATATACAGACTAGCTACCAGTGTCTTTCTAGTACTACCACTTCATCATTCACTACTTTCACCAGTTCCCCTAAACAAATTTTATCTAAACATCTTTAGCATTCCAGTTGTGAACTTTCTCACCAGTTGCCAATAATACTTGCATCAGTGAGAATTTCCAGTCTCTTCTTTGTAACCTAGACTTTTAAAATTAGTACCTAATGACCAGAAAAATGCTAAGCAGTGGGTTGAAAATGAGGATGAAGTTGGAAACGTAGGTAATAAGCTTAGACAAGGGTAGCAGGGGAATGTGAATGGGAGACAGACACAGGCTGCAATGAGTGGAAGTAAAAGAAATTGGGGAAGGGAGAACAGTAGTACATAACCCTGTGTTCATTTTATACTACAGAGCCCGTAGTTCAACGTGAGGTTCCTAAGTCTGAAAAATCCTCCACATTCAGCAGATAATCTCACCTTGCTCCAGCTGCTTGGGAATCACAATCTACGTTACTGTCGGTGTCTATTACTCATGCGACAGAGACCTGTGCAAAAGATCCAAAGTACTGATCCTGGTGTTGACTCTACGTGTATCAGCAGAATCTCACAAGGTTACTTTTTTTAAACTCATTCTTTGAACTAAGCTGTGAGATTTGTTTGATGCTTGGTTTCCCATGGAACGTCTTTCTCTTTCTCATGGCACCTCCAGTGCTTCCTCACAGGGTGCAGTAGCTGCATAAATTTTTTAAGGCAGTAAGTATGGCAGCTGGAGAGGTAGCACCTAGATCCTGTTGCAGCTCAATGCTGCAGCTACTCCTTCACTGTGTGACCTAATGGCTCAGGTGTATTCAACCATCATGGGACCTAACATTTGGCTATCTTCTGCACTAGAGAAGAAATGGCTTGAAAGTCCAAAGTGGAAGAGAGTTTTCTCATTGACATTCTCTGTTATTCTGCAGGCTTTTCAGTGATTCCTACACTTCTAACACACTTGAGATCTGTTTTTACATGCAGAATTTGAGTTTTGGTGAGTTACCCATAATAACAGAGGAATTCTATGGCTGAACTTTCAATCATACCAGGATTAAGGATTATCACATTAGCATACGGAGAAGAAAGTCAGCCCAGTGCAGTTGTTGTCATTTCCTGGTCTGCTTCTGAGAGAAGCTGTGTGCATGAGAGATCTGATCTTCTAGATGGGAAAAGAATGTTTTTCAGCAGATAGTTTGCATAAATGTACACAACCCCTCACTGAATTGCTGGAAAATCTCATTTCTATAGCCATACCCATTTTAATGAACTTCTCCTTTGTAATTATTCAATTATCCATCCTGCTGCTCAAGAAAACCAGCATAACAATGATTTAACACAGCATTGCAGCAATTAGCACTCACAAAACAACAAAGAAATACCTCACTACTCAAAGAGGAATCAAAGTATGAAATCAAAAGTAACTCATTACAGTCGTTGTAACACCACTTCAGTTCTTACAGTAGCAATCACAATGTTTTGGTGGTTTTGACTCCTTTTATACCTAAGAAGCTACAGAGCATGCTTATTCCATTTTCAGAAATATAGCAATTAAGAATTTCAAAGCCTTTTTGGTTTTCTGTTGAAAAGTAGGAGCTAATAGACCAGTTGCTGCTTTACTGCAACTTTCTTCTAGTCTAACTCCACTCACTTCAATAAGTCTGGAGTTGAAAAAGGAACCCTACATTGGCAGTTACACCTGTAGGTAGTTTAGCTGTCACTTTTAAAACTTAATCTAGCACACTTTGCCTTCATATTGCCCAGGCAGCTGCAGATGGCTTTCTTTCCATCTGAATGGCTTTGCGATGTTTGGGGTTTTTTCTCAGTACTTCTGTTGGTTTTTTTCTTGGTGTTACATTATATTACTAGCTGATGGCACAGGGGATTTTGACTACTTTTTAGGTTATTGGCACCAGAGACATTCTTAACTATGCTTATTAGACCTTCAAGAGTGCTAATTTTCTCATACAAAGGGAGTGTTGAACTTTCATTAGTGTATTTCCCAAATGCTTTAATTTTCTGATACTGTTTAGTATAATTATGTTTGCTTTTAATACATAAGTGTGGAAAATAATGTACATTGGGAAACAAACAACACAAAAGCTGTCATAAAAGCATAAAAGAGCAGCTGATAAGAAAAAAAAGCAATGCAACATTGTTTTTAGAAGCAGTGGAACACAAGAGCTGACATATTGTGATGCTAACAACTTTAATTAATGATGTATAGAAGGTCAAGTATAAATGAGAAAGAGAAGATCTGTTAATAGAAAACATGTGCTAGTATACTAAAATTAGAAGTTTAGAAACATGCAATAAAAAAGCAGAGAATTCTGATGAAATGTTTGATTGGAAATACATTCGTTGAGATTTTTTTCTCTCCCAAATGGAAAATGAGGCGTACTTGTTAAGAGACAGCAAAAGGGAAATTTTGGCTATTGCATCCAAATTACCAGTATGAAATACTTGTCCACATTATTTCTTCCTCATTCATATATGACAGTCATCTTTAAGGCAGAGTTCAGGACATGTTTGTTTAACTTAACAGTTAGCTTGAATCAATAGCCAAGTGGGAGTACGTTTTCAGTGGGGATTTAGTGGTCATGAAAGTGAATGGACTGTTTCACAGCTGTTAATTCTCTTAGTTTTGCAGATGTGCCTAATAAACTCCAACTGGGAGTGATGTTCCTTAGTAGATACACTAGTGCAGTTCTTCAGTGCTGGAATTCCAAGCAATTTATCTGCAAAACACCTCCCTCCACAGCCTGCACTTGGATGTTGTGTTGGCTGATCAGCCCCCTCTCCAGCATGGCAAAGAGACTTTTCATAGTTGAATGGACAGCAAGGCAGAAGACCAATTGCAGCGAAGCTTGCTGAATCCGTGTGGGATTCTTCTTGCCTAACCTTAGCCATACCAACCATGTAAACAAATAAGCTAGATTTTCTATATGAAAGAGAGGCACCTTAAGAAGGTGATTCACTCTCTCCTCAAATAAGTGTTTTGGTGAAATTAATTGCTCTAAGAAAGCAGAATTGCCCTGCAGTGATGTTTTTCACTAAAGATGTTCCATTTGGCTGTGTTGGAATTTTTCTTGTCTAATAATTAGCCATTTAAGCATTAGCTAATGTAAACTAATCATCTAGGATTCTTAGACTGAGAAGCACATCCAGTGTACATGCTAAAATTGATGCCTCTTAGAAGTAGCATGAATCACCCTTTAGATGTGACTCTTTCCATGTGCTACAGAAGGAACCAATGCAATTAGGTTCAGCTGGACTTCAGACTCTTTCAGCTAAAATACAGCATAGATGCAACTTGCTCACTTTTAGTCACATAAAATCGGGGTGTCTCGTTTAAATGAGGACACTATTTTCACTTAGCCTGTCTTCGCCACTTATTTCAGGTAACTTCTGGTCACTTGCTGTTGAAAATACCACAGCAAACAGTCTTTCTTCCTGTGTTTGTCTGGAATAGAGGTGGTGACATTCAGAAAAGTCAAGGCAAAATAGTTGCTTTTAAATTTCAAATTACCTTTTGTATTGAGGTACTCCACTGATGGTTCTGCCAGCATTTCCCATTACAATCTCCTATATTTAGAAATACACAGCTCCCTCAACAATGAAAGAATAGAACTTGGCCCTTTAGAGGGTGACATTTTTCCATGTGAGATAATTGAACAGATACACATGGACAGTAAAATTCCTCCTTTGTAGGCACTGGTGGTTTGAGAAGACGTTTTATATCCCTTCCATTCAAAAAACATTTTGTTTGTTTTACTGCATTGTAAATGGCTGATCTGTAATGAGTGTAGTAGTTTAATTTTCTTTCATTTTAATGAAAAACAGAAAAAATCCTTAAAAAACAAAGACAACTTAGCAACTCTGCTCAAAGTGAAAGGCAGACAGAATCTCTGATATCATACCTCCCCCAAAGCAGTATAATCACAGTCATTTACTGTCCCAGAGCATGTAAAATATGGCAGGGACATTATAGAAGACAAAGCCACAATTGTTACCATAAAAATACTAAGATTTGTAGCCAGTAATCTCTGGAGAAGAAGAAAATATGAAAGTTGAAATTTTACACAGTATAAAGATTGTAATCTGCTGCCATTCTTTAAACTGGAACGGTCTGATGGAACAGCTCCCAAACTTTTCCACTGGTTCAGCACACTCCTGAATTCTCTTCCAGTTGCAACTGCAGTCTTTTATTCCTGCTTCTGGTTGTGAATCCTGCTTTTGCAATAAAACTTCTGTCACGCTCACAACCCTTACTGAGTTCTGATCCCTTGTTTATGAACCACTGCTGTCATGGTAGTTTTCACCCAGCGTATATTTTTACACATATGGTAGGCCATTCTGCTGTCCTTGTTATAATGATCACCAGGCTTTTTAAGAAAGCAGCAAAAATGCATTAGAAATGATGGCACTCACATAACATCATAGCCACTTGACGCTGTAAGGACAAATCCTATCTTTTGGTCTGCAAAGAGTCTGCCAAGTCCAAGCTGCCTCACAACGTTCTGCAGCAAATTTGATTAGCACAGTTGAGAAAAAATGATTGTCTGCACTGACGTGATTGCTGTTTTCATTCTCTTTGTTATCATTCCCATATCTGTAGCTCTTTGACATGGCAAATCACTGCTAAGAGAGAAGTTCGAAGTGTCTGTCAGTGGATGGCCCAGCATCAAAACAGACCAATTAGCAATGTCCCCATCTGCTGCCTAGACTCATGCTTGCTCCCTGCCTGTTCCCGGAGCCAAGAACTGAACTGGAAGCCATAGGTTTCATGCACAGCAGTGGTAGCCAATTTCTGCAATACTATATATTGTCTGGAGAACTTCTTATAGGAGCCAGAGAATGGAATTATTGTTGGTGCCTTTCTTACAGGAGCTAGGCCTCTTTTCTTAAAACTTAATGCTGTTCAAGAGATCACTACAGACTGGTTAGGGTCCACTTAAGACAGAAGTCTAGAGTTGGTGCCAAAAAGAGAGCTCTTACCCTTTCACACCCGTACTGGGAAAGAAACTGCCCTGCCTGGTGGAAGGAATTGATGTGCTGAATATCCTCTTCATTAGGGTAAAATCTTACACTGATCTGAGACTGATGAAGAATGTAAAGGGAGATTAATGAAAGCCTGCTACAAAACATCCTGTATCTAGCAGGATACCAAATCTATAGAACTTCGGGTTTGCAGTATCAGGCCATTAACTACTGGGTAAACTAAATGAAGTGAGAAGAAAATGTTTGCACACATTGATGTGAAAACAGAGACTGTTAGATTGGGTCTGCATGCTAATCACAAAATGTATACCACTTTTATTGTCATAAGCTAATTTGTGGCCCTCAGTTACCCCCTTTGGAAAGTCCTGATCATACAGGTGACAATAGGGTTCTCAACCTGTGTTCTGTGATTTTACTTTCCAGAAGCCTCTCATTTTAAGGGCTGTGTGAAAGGCTTTCCACAGCAACTCCAGTGTTCCCAGTCCTTTCCAGCACAACTCCAAATGGAGCATTATTGCCTGAAATTTCTCTGTGTGTGGCTGGTGCCAAAACTCATACTCCTGAGGGCTAGATAAAAATCTTAACTTGGGGTCTGGGAGCGGAGATGGGACTCTGCTGTGAGAGCTACCGACTCTCTTTGCACTTCTGATTCAGGCATGGAGAAATCTACATCTGTGTCAAGATATGGTTTCCATGATCTGTTGTGCTTTTAAAGTCTAAAAGCACTCCATGAGGCACAGATAAACATGATCTTCATTGATAGGAGTTGAAGCTGGAGCCTAAGAAGCTGTAACTTGCTCTGATGCAGGTTCCATTTGTAGCAATAAAAGCCCTGATAACATGCATTTCCATCCTGTCCTACTTATCTGTTTCTTACCAGGTGAAGACTATCATGACAAACGCATATTTTATGAGAAGTCAAACTGAAGGAGAGCACTTTCCTATGGATTTGCATCTGGTGGGGTTGTCTGATGTCTAGGAAGAGCTTCCTCTTGTGCTTTTTCCTCCAAAGGAGCACTAACAGTCACTCTGCTTTTTGTGAAGCAC
Organism: Buteo buteo; assembly: GCF_964188355.1. Classification (NCBI taxonomy): domain Eukaryota; kingdom Metazoa; phylum Chordata; class Aves; order Accipitriformes; family Accipitridae; genus Buteo; species Buteo buteo. The sequence continues at coordinate 29,827,230 of NC_134184.1, read as the reverse complement.
TTGACAAAATTGTGTATTTTCAAGACTGTTTCCCCTTTGCCAGATGCTGTGATTGCACTAGTCTCTTTTTCTTAGAAAATCAGACTGAAATAGCTCTACAGCTGATTTTGCTTTTTTGAGCAAATTATCCAGATACATTAAAAGCAACAATGACAACAAAATACTCTGTAGCAGTTCCTTTACTCAGTGAGTCCAGTTTTGCCCCAGAAGACGTGCCAAGATTGCTTGGTGTACCTAAGAGTGAAACATGGCACAGTTCATGTAGTTGTCTGAAGCATGAGTCAGAGAGTCAAATCTTGCTCCTGGTGTAAATCAGGAAAAATATTGAGCTCTGAGAAAGAAATTGACCCATAACTTCTCTGTCAATCTGTATATTTCTTTTGTCAGGGCTGTTTACATTTTCTTCTTTGTTTAATAGTAGAAACTGGAGTGGGTGGGAGGGAAAAAACCAGCATGATTGGCTATTCTTTTTCTAACAGAAAATTAATCGGGAGGAATTGGAGAAGCTCTCCTCTCTGAGGAGTTTCATCACTGATTTGTCCTATGGGATAGCTGCATCTGGTTCAGTTTAGCTGTATCTGTCTTCAGTATCGACCCTTCATCCAGTTTCACATGTCTGCTGGAACGCTGCCTTTTCTCCCTTGCTTGCATCTTGGCATTTTTCTTTCTCCTACTACTCTTTTTTCATTTTAGGCTTGTTTGCTTTACGGAAATGCCTGTAAATCATTCCAAGATCCGTTGTCAGGAAGTATGCTAGCTACAGTCATGTTGGCTTGATTTCTTTGGTGTTTTAATGCGACTTGCAGTAGCTATACTGTACAATCAAGCCCTGACACTGATCGAAAGCAAAAGAGAGCCAGTAGATGGCACCATTTATTATATTATAGAAGATTCATAACCAAAGCCTGGAGGGTTTTTCCCCCTTAAACCTGGCTGTCAGTAAAACATAAAACAACCCTCCATTTTTAGAGATGTTACTTACAAGCTTAGTAGAGACCTCACTTTATATCCTTTCCCAGGGCTTCCTGGGAAGGATTCAGTGGCAATGCCTTAAATGGAAAAACATTTTAGAAACAATAATGGAACTAGAGGTCAATAGGATACAGCCCAGGGGAGCTTTCTTCTGTTTTGCTCTTAAAACATATCCCGTTGCTGCTTTACTTTCTTCATTCTATTAAATAACAGACTTGCTTTGAGGCGTATCTCCAAACCCAATAGCTTTGGAAAAGATTCAGGCAGTGGTCAATTACAAACATGGTTTAGCTCTTCTGTAATAATGAATAGTACTATTTTCTTAGAACATACAGCAGCTGTTATCTAGGGCTCTCGGAGCGCTTCAGAACACTAATGAAGTATGCCTCACAACACCTCTGTCAGATAGGGAATATTAATTCCTCAGGAGTCCCATTGACCTCGGTGGGTGCTTGCATGGTTCTACGTGTCAGAGAAAGAGATACTCATGTGAGTAAAGACTACAGAACCAGGAGTAAACAGTGTAATATATTTTATGCCATTTCAAGCATTTATTTTTCCCCAAAGAAAAAAGAAAAGAAAGTAGTTTTACCTTTCATGAGTTAGCCTCTGCAGCATTTTTGGTAGGGAATCAGACTTCTTGCTTGTAGGTTAGCTGCAAGTTTCCAATTGGTAGTGCATGCACTGTGTGTGCTTCAAAGACAGATTTAGTGACTTCAGCGTCATTTACTATTAAAGGTTAAAAGCAGTTGCTCTTTCTAATCTCCTGCTGCACAGCCAATGTAATTTTAATACTGTGTGCTGTAGAAAAGGAAAGAAATGCAATGCTGAAACATTTAACAGGATATATTTTTCCATCTTTATTTTAAGTTACGAAAACTGTCTGCAAAAAGCTAGTAAGTGTTTCCAGTCAATGATAGTTTCCTGGCATCAAAAGATTTAGAAAATGAAACGAAATATCCAGTGGAAAAAAGACACCAAGAGGAGAAGACAAAGAAAAAGAGAACAACTTGGATTTTCTATATTTATCTGTGTGTTATGTGTATCCACTTCACTGGGCTGTCAATTTTAATTGGACTGCAACCTACTGTAGTTGGGTTCACACTGGTTCAATTAAAAAATCCTGTTGTTACTTTTTTTCCATATTGGCCATAAATAGGAGTATTGTAGAAGTAATAATGTTAACCCCAGTGTCCTGGCAGAATGCCAGCTCAGGTAATTATATTCTGCCTATGGAAATTTCAGTCGCCGTTTCAGCTGAATACATTAGTCTTTATTTTCCATTCCCGATTATCATGTCGTATAGCACTGCTGTGTATTGCTAAAGAGGTGCCCCAGATGTGGCTGCATTTTAGTGATCACTGAACTAAGTAGGAAGAAAATCAGGATCTCTTCTCCTAGTAAAATTCTAGACTATTTACAACACCAAAATGCAGTGTTGGGGGTGAGAGTTGCTTGAATTAAGAATTACTTGATGAAAATATACATGGAAAGTATGGAAGGACTGTATAGATAGTTAATGGTTTGTGGGAACTTTGCATAGTGATGTGGTTATGACAAAGAACAGTGGAAGGATTTTGTAGCCTCACTCAGATCTTCACAAGCAAGGTAGGTCAGGCTGTTTAAGTCTTTGACTTAAAGAATGGTATAGCTTGGGAAAAATAATCCTTTAACGGCCTATCTGATAGGTTTGCACAAGGACTACTCGTCACCTAAGGCAAAAAGAAGATGGGCAGTTGCTGAACAAATGGTGGTAGTGCCCTCAGAGAAAAGTGGCCAGAAATGGTAATTTTGTACATAATTTTCTGCATAGCTGTTGTTATGAATGGTTTTTTAAAAAAAAGACATACACACACCCCTCAAAGAAAGGAAAAAAAAAAAATTAGGAGTAGCCTACTGGAATGGGTTCTTCCAGAATATTTACTTTTGTCTGTTTTGAAAATTATTCCTGGTGTTGTTGGAAAAACAGACATTTGTCTACAAAATAATCAGTAGCAGCCTAACTCAGCATTTATTGACATTAACCTGAGAAAGGTTGAGCAACTCTGTGCTTTCAGTGCGCCTCCACTGAAATGTGGCAATAATATCTGGATAGCCCACGTAGGAGTTAAGAACAAGGATTATGCTTGCTTTGGGTGACTTCTAAATAAAAATGAAACTTGTGTTACCAAATGAGCAGAATAGTTATAAAGTACAATGGGCATTCAGGAAATCGGCAGCAAAGAGACAGCATAAAGGTCAAAACACCGATCTTCTCTTTCAAAAGATCTCTGAAGCCAGGGAGATGTGTGCTGACTTAAATGGCAGAGAGGTATCTAATTCTTACAGACTTTTGATGATGATTTTGCACCTACCTGTCACTTGTGCCTTGGGGACATCTCCAGCTTACAAATACTGTTAGCTTTTGCTTCATTAAGGTGGAAACTAAAACTGCATTTTAGAATTCGTCAATCTGCTATTTAGCTTGTATTATCCACACTGTCTCTCTGTCTGTGTTTACTGAGCATACGTAGTGTTGCCTTGTGAAACCATCTTCATATTTTCTCCTTTGGGATTATAAAGACCTCGTTCAGCAGACTTTTTCTCATCTAAGTAAGCGTGATTATTTTGATGAGCCTGTTTGAGTTAACTGGAGTTTCAGTGGAACTGGCCACATGGCGGAGAAACACCTATGTGATGCAAGGTTTGACCCAAATCATTTGCTTTCGATATGGGGTGGTTTTAAATTCTCCCAAATTTTATTTTTCAGATTTAGGGGGGGAACACAGTTGTTTTCATTTTCTGATGGTGATTGGAAGATGAAAGATGAGCTTCAGGGCTGGTGACAGTTCTCGGGACTGACAGCATTAGCTTATGATTAGCATCCAATCATACAGTAACAGTGCAATCCGTTAGCATACGGTACACGGGGAGCTGTCAGGTTTGTAGCAATCCAATTAAGTTACATGGTTTCTAAAGCTAGATGATTTGAGGAAGCTTAAAACAGAGTTAACACTGTGCTGGCTCAATGGCTGTGTCAATTATCTGGTTGGATGTGCTTGTAGCTCTGGCTGCTGAAGCATGTGGACTTTTTTTTGCTTTTTTTCCCTAGAGCAAGACCAGGGAGAACATATTAAAGAGTTAATCATTACCTAGCTTTATTATTATTTATTAAATGAGAATCCCTATACATATTTGAAAGAGATGGTCATATCACTTGGGGAAAAAACCCAACAGAATAAATGGATGCATAATGCATTTTTCAGGCTTTTTGCTGAAACTGAAATATTGAAGTTCCTTTAGAGTAGCTGTAGTGGTATTAATTTGTGTGGAGGTCACTGTTTGACCTTTTCTGTGGGAAGCCTATGTGGTTCTTGTCAAAATCCTTTCCTTCTAACCTTTAGTTTCAGATATCTGCCTGCATTTCTGTTTGTGCTATTCCCATTATCTTTGTATCTGAAATGCATGAGACAGAAAAGGAAAGGAACTCTGTGGCACAGCTATCTTTTTTTACAACTTCTCTCTTTGTGGCAAGTTAACCAAAAGCCCTATGTGAAGTCCCCTCTGAGCTCAGCCCTCCATCCTTCCAAGGTGTCCAAGGACTTGCAGTCAGGTAACCCTGTCACACTCTTACTGCAGGTTCCTCATAGGTGCATGTGCTTCACTCTTTGTTTAGTAATTTGTACAAGGAGCTGCCTTACATGCTTTGTGGGAAACACAGGCAAGATTACCTTACTTCTCAGAACTCCGCTTCTTTTTAATCAGTGGGGTTGTCCACCCACCCAAAATAATCTAGGTCCCCCTTGGCGAAAAGCCTGAGGAAAGAGAAGGGTGACTCATTGTATGCTAACAGCACCTGGCCTTCTTCATCTTATCTGGAAATTAAAGTCAATGCCCAGTCCTCCGAAACTACTGTGCTGCCAATCCGGAGAAGGAAAACAACAGTTGTGACAAAATTGATGATAAAATTAATACTGATTTCACTGGGACCACGATTTCAGCCCAGATACATAGATCTAACAAATTGCCAGCTTGATCTCATCTGCCACGTCAGAGAAGCAGGAGAGCTGCCCACATCTGTACAGGAGTGAAGACAATGCAGCTTGTCAGGTGCTATGTTTCAGGAAAGGTGAATTGCAAGAATGAAGAAAAATTTACAAAATACAGCCAAAGAGGGAGGAAGAGTGTGGCTGCACATCTGCTTTGGAGATCCACAAGCCAAACCCAGCTCTGTGAAGGTTCCTCAGAATTTAACACTACCAGAGTTGATAGAACGATTTAATTTTTATACCATGTAATGGAGAACACATCTTACTCTTGTATGCCATATTGGACTCTGATAGGAAATGAAATGTTTGTCTCAGCAGTTGAGTTGGCATGAGCATTCCCATCAGCTCATGTCTTGCAGAAAATGTCCTGCTAAGTTCAGTGGTTAGCCAAGTCTGGCCTTCTGTGAAGAATACACCAATATTGGTGCTGATATTGATGGTTGTTTTTTGCAATGGCTTTTAAAGAGTTGAACCATAGATTGCTTCTCGCTCAATTGCTCCATCCACCTCTTTGATATCAAGATATTTATCAATACATATTGATATATTTCTTCCTAGCATTCTGTTTGCAGGCCAGCAAAGCTGACCCATGAAGACAGACATATGGATGTCTTCCAGTACAGAAATGATGTTCTCAGTACAAATTCAAGTCTTCTGCTGTGAACTCGAGTGCACCATTGTATGTAGAAGGCAAGGGTTGAAAAAGAAATGAACATAAATGGCCCATCTGCAGTCACTGGCAAAACTCCCGAGAGAAAGCCAGGAAGAAGAAAGGGAATCAGGAAAATTTTTAAATCCACAATTTCCCCTTTTATCATGTTTTTAATCCCATTTTCTTGGCTTCTTTTTGTCTTGCTTTGTTGTTGTTTGTCTCTAGCATGTACGTTCTTGAGGCTTTATAATGCTTCATCTTAAGGGGGGACCTGAAGAGCGTATTTTGCCTGCTAACGAATAACCTGAATTTTTTTCATCACCGAAGCCAATCAGAGGCAGGAGATTACAGTCGACAGAGGACGGAGATTTGCATATTAACAGCGCGGTTATTGAAGAATAGCTGTCTCGTATTTAGACCAAACCGTGCCCTCCGATTCGCCAATACCGGCTGCCAGCCAATGCAGATGAGGGATTCAAAGGTCAGATTGTTTTTGTTGAGTTTTTTTTTAAAGAGAGAACCATACAGTGCTAATATAAATCAGATAGTGAAACCCGCGCGCAGGAAGCTGAGTAAGCGGAGCGAACCTGCTTGGCTCTGGCTCTAGCGGCACGGCCACCGTGCCCTCTCGTTGGCTCCGACGAGTCTATCCCTGTGTAATGTATCATATTGTGTATATTAATGTTTCGGCTTTACAGTTCTATTTCCATTAGGGGAAGATTGCCTGTGAGCCTCTTAGTGGATAAATAGGAATTTACAGCTTTCAAAAATTCTCTTAAAGCTTGGAGGATCCACAGGAGAAGGAATTACACATGACTATTTTTGAAGCTTTAAAAGGTCCAAAGGGCCTAATTGTGCTCTCAGGTGAAGTGCAGCTCCAGTTGAAGTCTTGGGATATAATGCATGCTTATGCAACAGCTAAAATAAGTCCTTTTTTAAATTAAAAAAAATAAAAATCCTTCAGTTATTAAAAAATTAGACTGTAAAGTCTTCAGGGTCAAGCCAGCAACTTCCCAAGAGCTATTCAGAATATAACAAAGTGAGGTCTTGGCTTGAACCGGGCGCTGTACCGACCCACAAATAGCAAATAAATGCTGAAAGCATTAGTGAAAATCATGCAAAGAAGGTAACACCTTCTGCAGATTTGTGCATGCCTGTTTGTGTGCACACACTTATCCAGGCTGTTCTGTGGGAGGGAAGGAGGGGACAACCCTTAATTGCCACAATGAAATAACCTTATCAGGTGTTTTCACTCTTCAGTCAGTTATGTTAAACAAGACCAACACTGGCAGAGAGATTTCCTTTTACCTCTGTTTTATATCAACCAAGGCTTATGCAACAGTCAAGAGGAGTGTGTTTAAACTGTGTTGTGGTATTGCGTGTGTGCGTTTCTAACTACAATTGCGTTCAGTCTTAGGAGAAAGAGGTGAAGAAGCAAACTTAACACAGATAAAGGCAACAAACTTAAGAAATATATTCAGACACTGGAATTTGTGTGATTTTTTTTAACTAGTGGTTTTTTTTAACTAGTGATTTGGCAAGCTAATTTACACTACAGGTGAAGTATGAGTTGTGCGTGAACTTCCCTGCAAGATTTCTGCGTGCTTTTTAAGAGGCGCTAGCTAAGAATGAACAGGCTTAGGGCCTGTGCTTTAAAAGACTGAAAAGATGTGGTTTACTGTAAATAATACAGAAGAGGATGCCCACGTTATAATTATGTCTTACTTTCATCAGGGCTACCTTTAACAGAAATGCCTCCAGCAACTTTTCCTTTATTCAGCTATCTGTATTGGCACTTAAAAGCAAAGCAAGAACCAGTCAGGAAAGAAGTAATCCACATCTGCACAGCTGGGCCAAGAGCAGCTCCTGCTCCTCAGCAGAGGCAGTTAACGCTTACCTAAACCAGTGCATTAATTTCTGTGTTTCGTCCTCCACGTGTGTCCTTGTGTTGCTTGGTATAATTTGTGTCAGTACTATTTGTTGTCACTTCTCAAACTGAAGCTGTGACACTAACCCTGCCAGCCAAGGGAAAAAAAGCTACACACAGAGGCAACACAAGCCAGTATTGTTTAAATCAGATGAGCCCAGTGGTGTGGAAATTGCTTCTGTTGCATAAGTGTGCTTGCTGGTAAACCCAAACCGATGGGCTGGTGAGCATATATAATTAGCCCAGTACCTGTGGATGTAATTCAGTACAGCTTCAGGGAAAGAAGTACTGTGGAAAAAGAGGGCCAGGAGATTTTTCTATCAGATTTTCTTCCCACCACTAGAAATCATAGCTGCCGCGTGCAATATTTAATATCTGATGTTAGTTTCCACCTTTCAGCCACAGCCACTTTTCACTTACCAACTAATCGTCACCTAGAAGTGTGCTGAAATGTATTACAAATGGGCACACAAAGGCTTTCTCTGGCACTAAATCACAACCATCTCTACGGAGGGAAGGGACTGCTTACAGCAGCCCCGCATGGTAATTCAGGCCAGGAAGAGAAGAGGCTTTTCCCATTCGAACAGCAGGAAGAGTTCAGATTAGCGAGCACCTTCTGCGGGAGCCGGGGTGCAGCCACAAAAGCCTTTGTTGGCCCTCTGCTCGGACGAGGGGTGTGCTTGGCTTTGGGGAAGCTTTTGGGGAAGCAGTTGCTGCCGCCAGCCCCCCCAGGCCCGGTGCCTTGTCCTGGGAAGAGGTGTCCTTGGCCACCTGCCCCACGGCTTCGTGGACGAAGGGTGAGCCGAGGTGCTCTCGCCACGCTCGAGGGTTGTCTCCCACCTGGGAGATGAATAAGCAAAAAAAAAAAAAGTCAGACCCCGTAGCAAGGGTTCCCCCGGAGGGGTGCCACGGCTAACTGGGAGGTGGGAGCCTCTGCAGCTAAAAGACACTCAACTACTTGTGATGGGAGGATTTTCAGGGAAAGCACCAGTCCCGTTGGATGGGGTGTAGCTCCCAAAACCGCTCCGGGATGCGTTTGAGGGGAGGCCGCGGGGAAAACTTGCTGCGGGATGCTCCGCCGGCGGTGCCTGCAGCAACTCCCGGCTTGTAGGGCGTCCCGTGTGTCCGCCCCCCCCGCGGCTCTGCAGGGCCCGCTGCCCACCGCCGGTTCCTCCACCCCTCAAACGGAGCGGGACGCGCTCCCACCCCCGGCAAGCCGGCGGGGCTTCACCCGGGGTGGGGGGGGGGGAGCCGCTCCATCCCCCCCGGGGGACGCCGCTCCCACCGCCGGGGGCTGTGCCGCTCCCCCGCCTTCCTCTCCTCCCCCTTCCTTCCTTCCTCATCCTCCGGGAGCCTCCCCCCCCCCCCCCCCCCTTAGCACACCTGCCTTGCCATTTGTCGGCGGCTTTGCTAGGAGGGGAGAATTTTCCCTCGGTCCCTTGCAGCATCCCTCCCCGCCGCGCACACACACACACACACACACACACACACACACAGACACGGAGACCGAGGCACCGCGCCGCCCGTTCATCGGCGGCCGCCGCCGCCTCCTCCTCCTCCTCCGAGCACCCCCGCACCGCCGGGCCCCGCTCTCCCCGCCGCCGCGGGGCGTCGTCCTCCGCCTGCTGCAGAAGCCGCCGGACCACGGCAGCCGGTAGGTAAACGGCGGTCCACGCTTCAGGCAGCTCCGAGCCGGGCGGCTCCCGGCGGATGGGAGGCCGGGGAAAGCGCTGCGGAGGGAGGCAGGGAAGGAAGGAAGGAAGGAAAGGCGGTGGGAGCGGGGAAGAGACGCGCTGCCCCGGCCCCCGCCGCAGCCCCCCGGCTCCGGCTCCCCCGGCGCGGCGGGGCCGTGCGGCGCCTCCGCTCCTGCCCGCCGCTCCCCCCCACCCGCGGGCAGCGGCTCTCCCCGGTGAGTCGGAAAGTTTGCTCTCCTGGGCGCTCGGATTTTGTTGTTGTTTAGGGTCCGCCTGGCAAGGGTGGGTTTTTATTTTCCTCGGTCCCGCTAGCGGGCTTTTATTTATTTATTTGGATTGTCTTCCCCCTTTTTTTTTTTTCCTCTTTTTTTTTTTTTCTTCTTAATTGCAGTCGCGGCTGCAGCGGCGGGGAGGACGGGGGCTCCCGCCCCCCCCCAGCCGGGGAGAGCCCCACCGCGCCGGGCAACCTCCCCCGGGCACACGCGTGGGCGGGCGGGCAGCGCACCCAGGGCAGCCGGGGTTCGGACCCCCGGCTCCCTCCCACTCGCTAAACCCTCCCCTCTGCCCGAGAGTTAGGTGGCTGCGAGGACCCCGGCAGCCCCCCTGCAGTTTGCAGAACAGTTTTTGGTGGCAGCTCGGGAGGTGACTGTCCCATCCCTCTCCTCCTCTTCCCCCCCCCCGAGTGAAGGCTTTAAAACGGGTTTCAGCGAAGCTGTAGGTGAGAGGATCTCGGTGTGCCACCGGTGAGGGACAGGGGAACCTGCTGGGCACCGGTTTGTAACTAGTGATGTTATTATTGTAGTGGGTTACCAGCTGGGGAATAGCCGTATCCTACCCTGGCGAGGAGTGGGATTGGTTGTGGGTCGTGTCCGTCTCTCGTTGCTTTGATCTAATCTCTAGAAGTAGCTTGCTGTTGTCTGGGGTGGGAGAAAGCTCGCTTGCGGTTTACTCTTTTGTTCTTTAATTCGAAATGTGTTTTTGGTGAGGGCTCCTTGTTTCTGAAAGGAAGGTTAGAGGCTGATTGAATCCATCTCTGAGCAGGAGAGACAAGAAGCTCTCAGATCCTTCCCATGAATTGTGTATTTTCTATGTTGTATGTTATTACTTTTTTTTTTTTAAAATCACTGGAAGTTCTGCTGTACTGTGTCAAAAGCTTTGATGTCTTTTGCAATGTGCCTCATTCATTTTTTTCTTAAATTTAAAATGGAGTGATAAAATTCATAGACGTTAATAAATAAGTTGAAAGGACTTTGAAATAGTGCATGTTGTGTGTGGTGTGAAATTGTAGATATACATAAAAGAGTAGTAACTACTCTGCAGGTTTTACTTGAAACCTTTTTCTCTATGGCTTTGTGCTGAACTCTCTTCATCTGTCTCAGTTTTTAAGTGTGATTGTTTTTTGCTGCTGAGGTCTCCTATCGTGTTGTGGGGATGCCTTGATAGGCACACACATTTGCCTGGTTTTAATATTCTTTTAATCTCTCACTTTACAAAGGCTTGCCACTGTAAAAATATATGAAATGTGCTATTGTGGCTTTCAGTGTTAGATCTCTTTTACTGATGCTTTTATCTATCTATCTATTTATTTATTTATTTATGTTACAACCGAAGGGGGGAGGGGGAGGAGGAGAGTAGGGAATTGTCTCTGACTCTTCTGTCTGTCCAAATGTGCAAAAAAATTGATTACATAAAGAAATTAAGGCACTGAAACAACGCTGAGCTGAATTCCAAGAACAAAAATGACTCTGGTGTGTGTGCTCGCCGGCACCAGGCGTTCTGCAGCATGTGGTATTTACAGAACTTGCAGCGTACAGTAGCTTTCCAGTAGTAACAGAACGTTTTGTATCCTGAGAAGGAAGAGAGTCTTTGACAAGTCGGCAAAACTATAGATACAGTCGAGGAACGCTGATACACGTGTGAGTGCGTGTGTATATAAATATCCCCAGACTGCTTAAGTTCGTTTTTCCTCAGGATAGTTTGTCTTCCTCGACCTGGAATACATATACATCCTTTCCCCTGAATTTTGAGGCATTTTTTACTGTTCCTCTCTGTGTGCATGTGTTTTAATGTTAGTCTTAATCTCTCTATAAAATATAAAATAATCCGGTAATAGATTTAGAAGACTACTGCCAGGCAAACCAGGCAATAGATCATGAAATCAGACAATAGTATTTTGTTTCCTAGCAACCCCCTACTGCGAACAGAAAACAAAACGATGGTGGATGCTTCCACATCATGATAGCTATATGTTGAAACCCCCGAGCAGTAGGTACAGAACTACTAATTGTGCAGTGGGATTTGCTCCTATTTGTCTCAGCTGCTTTGTTAATATTTTCCTTTTGTGAGAAAGGGTTTTGCTGGGGTAAATGCGGCTAAATGGTTAAAATTTCACTCTGCTCTCTCAGCTTAATAACCATGTCTGTTAGAATGAAGAGGGCACAAAATTAAGTAGTAACTGTAGAATTTTTGCCAGTAAGAGTGATTTGAAATACCCTATTATTATTGCTGGACTATTTCTAAATCTATGCTATTACAGACCCTTGAAAATAAGATTTATTGTCTCCTGTATCCAGTATGCAGTATCTTTTTTTGGGCTTTGTCTTGTTAGTCACCCTTTAGCTTTGTGCTTTAAAACTACATTTGTTAGAATGTATTGAAAGAAAAATTCTTTGCTGCTCACAGGAACGGGAAGTAAAATCCTAAGTGCTGCTTTGCCATGTTTATGTTCTTGGTGCCCGGTTCACCCCTTCAAAAGAGCTAGAGCTATCACAGCAGAGCAGGATGGGGTCCTAAGCCATGATCTTTCTAAAAGTGCTTTTGATAATGCAGTAATTCCCTTAGTTAAAGTGTCTGAGCATTGAAATGGCATCTCGACCTGGACCAATCTCAAATGCACTTTGTGCACTGCCATCTATCTGAAAAAATCCATTAGTGCAAGCTGTGCCTCTAACCCAGTATCGGTGCTTACTGCCTATGGGGTTTCAGCCTTCCAGCAGGTGTTAGTACTTAGGAGGCTGCTGGAGATGCTGAACTGCAGTAGGGAGGGGAGGTGAGTAGGCACAGATGAGTAGTTGCATGTACAATGCAGCAGAGGAGTTTCTGTGCTTTTGTTTCTTTGCCACCTTTCCTTCTTTCGTAGCAGAAAGTGGCAAAAAGTTGTTCGCAGAGTTTTGCCTACAACTCTTTGCTATCCAGGTGTATTTACAGCGGTCACACTGTAAATAAAAAACAGTGGTGGTTTTTCTATGGGTTGCACCAGTGAATCTGTGAAAGTGAAAGTATTGTTTCCATCTGGGAAACTATAAAATCACAAAAAAAATTTTTTGTGGGGAAGGCCGCGAACTTAATTGTATATGCATTATTAAACAACAGCATTTGTGCTAGGCGTGGGAACGGCGTTCTCTGAGTGACTTTGGGGTTCACAGCGTTATTTAACAGATCCAATATGCAGTCATGTACAATTTATTCATATTGCCTATGGGTATTTTTCTGGTTCATCTCAAGTACCGAGGTACAAAAGTGTTACAACAGATGCCACTTCAGTAAAAAAGGTGGAAGCGGAATGGTCAGAAAATACTGTAATTCTGATAAAAATCAATCAGCAGCTACTTTCTTGTCTATATTTGAAATCATGCGTTTTAGTGCCATAGCATGTGTGGATGGTTTAGTTTAGAACATGTTAATTGAATTTTGGAAGGCTTTATGGATTGAGAGGAAGTAGTCATTTTCCAATTTTTCTTCTCCATTTCTTTCTCAGATGGCACTCCTCCCAAACCTTGACTCTTACAATTAGGTAGTCCGCAGATTAAGCTTGGTATGGCTACATAATTGCAGTCCCCACTTAGCCTCTGCCTGTGTTTACCAGGCAGCAGAATGAGGGAAGGCAAAGAAAACAAAAAGTACAAACAAAAAACAAGGGGGAGAGAAAGGTCGTCAAGTATTCTGCATGTAAACAATGGAAGACATTTGGAAGTGATTTTAAATACTCTCCACAAAATTCCTGTTATGCCAACTGCATTTGTTGCTGGTGATGAATGTAAAATCTTACATCTGCTGTCATGTGGGTTGGCGACTGATGGAAATACTCAACCCATGACTAAAATTGAAGACTACTACCTTGTTCCCTCTTCTCCCCCCTAAAAACCTAGCTTTCGTGGAACAGTGAGTTAAGTCCATTGCATTTACAGACATTTGGTAGATAGGAATTAAGAAATGGACAGCTTTCTTCTCTCCATTTAACTATGCAATGACGGTCGGCTAATGAGCTACCGGGAAACGTGTTGCATATCTTACTGAGATACACGTGCTCTTTCAAATTTTTCACAGGGCTTTTTTTTTTTTCTTTTTTAAAGGGTACTGCAGTAATGAGAATATAGAGTTACTGCTTGTTTAAATCCTATAGGCTTAATGATTACTGTATTGTTGCATATTTACTTAAGTGTTTATTTGCTTTTCTTATTTTAAGAAAGAAACAAAAGCACGATGTCAGTTTTGGACTGTCTCGAAGCTTCATTTTTAAATCCTGTAACATACAAGCATTGAGCTGTCAGTTCTTGCCAAATGGAAAATAAACCATCCAAGTGATTACAGAAACTGAGGATTTAGATCAGCAAAGCACTGACTTGCACGCCTAAGTTTTTTTTTTTTTAATGTATGCTTAAGCTCATCTCTGGTTGCTGAGATCTACTGGATTTAAGCATGTGGTTAAAGTTAGGCATGTAATTAAATACTTTGTTGAATAAGGGCCTTGAGCAAAACCTATAACCTTTGAAACTAACGTCTTTGCTTTGGAGTAGACAGAACTTCAGGAGAATTCCTACAGCATAGTAGAGTGAAGAGAACAAATTTGGGGAAAAGGCAAGTTCACAGGGCAAGGGGTATCAAATCAGAAACTTACTGACGGATAATAGCAATGCTGGAAGGGATCTAGAATTAAGACCCAGCAGGAAGCAATACATGAATCTGCAGCGTGACTTGATTACAGAAAAGCATGGTTTGTGCTTGAGCTGACGAGAAGAAAGTACCATGTCTGCGAACAAAGAGGTGGGATTCCCTTTTTATAAGATTTTGCTGTGAACACGTCTGAAAACTCTGAATATCGTATCAATGAGAAGGTATTGACAATTGGAGTGAAGCTCAAAGAACAATAACAAAATACTTGGGGTCTGGAGGAACTAGCTTGTCAAAAATAGACATATATCTAGACTGGCACTGAATATGGGGAGGTACGTTAACTACACGCAGATACTTGAAATGTATTGTAGTCAAAGGAATCTGAGTTTTTTTGGTGCATTATGTGAGAGAATATCTAGGATTAAATGGAGAAATCAAGGAAATAAAAGTTTAAGGTGAATTCTGGGCAAAAACTTAATGACAGAAAAATGTATTGGAGCCTATAGTAGTCCTGGTGTAGTGGGAGCCCCCTGTGCCTCTTCAGATGTTTAAAATAAGTGTAGGCAGGTCGCTAGCAAATGTACTGGAGGAGGCAATTCTGCTTTCTCAAGGAGATGCAGCACAAGATCTAACAGCCCTTTTTCATGTCTCTATTTCGTTCTAGTTTCAGCTGAAGGTTACCAGAGAAACTAGGTCAGATACTGGGCCAACCATCCTTGACTTGATTTTTCTCAAACTGGAATGTTCGTACTTTGGCCAAGCAGTTTCCAGTGCCAAGACAGTTGGGTTTTACACTTTTATAAATGCATAACTCGGAACAGGGCCATCATATGGGCTCGGGTTGAGTCAGGGCTGGGATGGTGGATGTGCAAGGATCGGCTACAGTAGATTTTCTATTAAACAGCTCTGGTTTGTTCACTTGTTTGCTTTCCCTTTTGAAAACAATGAGCATCCTGGGGGGATGTAGAGGGCACAGAGGTAACAGCTTCTTGTTTCTGCAGCATTTTGTTTGATCATCTAAGGAAGCTTATTGCCATCAGGTAGCAATGATGGATAGCAGGTACTACTGCTTCATTCCTGTCCCCCCATCATGGTGCCCTGATCTCATAAGAGTTGTCTCCTGTGTCCTGGCTAGTCTGCGTGCAGTGCAGGTCCTGATGGCTACTCCCATCAGTGGCCTGTTTTCTGGAAGAAGCTGAGAGAGGAGGAGAGACATGTGGATGATCTTTTCCAGGGTGCATTATTTTAAATGTCTCCTTCATTCATGTGGACTGGGAGAAGACTTAGCCAGGGAAGATGCAGGTTCAAGGTGTAATGGCAGTTTTCTTGAGGAGCTCTTGCCTGGAATGATGTTATTACACTGGTTTCTTGCAATTCATTTTACTCAAAGCAAGTATTCCGAAAAAAAATCATTGTGCAGACTGATATCGTCAGGGAATGTTTTCCAACAGCCATGCCAATTGCAGAGGAGGAGGTGGATTTCCCTCTGCAATGCTTCGTGGATACCTGACAGCCAACTGTTTAAACAAGGCCTATTTTGGTAACCATAAGGTAAAACCAAGTGATTCAGAGTAACTGAAGATTCCTTGCGTGATAATGATTAAAACAGTGATCTTGTGGGAGTACCACATACAAGGGAAAGCTGATCTGGGATAGAGCTGGTTGGTGAGACTGACCTTTGGTTTAAGTGCTTGATGGCACAAGAAAGGGGTGTTTTGAAGTTGTGGAAGCCAGGTTTGGGTCTTCTGTGTGCAGAATAAGACAGAAAAAGTCGATCTGTCTATTAAAAACCAGTATGCTCCCAATACACCTCAGGTGACTGATTAAAACAAATCTTTTGACAGGTAAGCCAGGTTCAGCCATTGCTGGTGTTCATCTCTGGGGGTTGGTTGATAGTGTTGGTGATAGAGGTCTGAGAAGAGGTTGAACGAAGCTGGAGGAAGGTTTTTTTTTAGGCAGAACATAAGGATTAAGACAGAATTTGTTGCCAATGCATTGCTGGTGTTTGAGGGACAGGTTTTTTGATGGGTGGATAATTTGTTGATGAATGGATAAGGGAGATAAAAAGAACCCATATAGTTGCATGGATCAAGCTTGGTAGTTGCTGGTAATGAAACTGGGTAGATTGGTTTACTTAGGATTACTTGTGTATGTTAATATGGCTCTTCTGTGTAAGCATGTCTAAGATCAGACTTGTTGGATGGAATCCTTTAGACTGAAAGATACTGTGTAAATGTAAGATTATTATTCTGCCTCCTTTGCAGGGAAAAGCTAGGTCAACAACAATCTTAATTACAATTTGTTTCTGTTAATAGATCTTTATTTTTAGAGTTAAGTTAAATAAGGCTTTAAAGCATTTTTATACAGGTACTTTTAACATAGTGTTAGCATTTAGGATGTGGGGTTTGATATACTAGATCTCATCAATACATGATGAGGAACAGTTCCTCTATGGCCAGAGTAGATAACATACAACTACTTTGGTATGACAGGTTGGCTTTGTGTAGGTTTTAAAGGGGCGTGTGCCCTACACACAGTGTAAAAATGCTTCAGGACGTAACAGCTCAGCCTGGGGTAGAATACAGTGAGGGTCTAACAGTATTTTTTACAACTCTGTTGAGACTTACCTATACATGTTAGGAAGCATTTTGTCAAGGAAGCAAAGAAGAAATGAAATAGAAGTAGCTGATAAGGATGTGGGGTGAATTTAGGGAGGTGGAATGCAATAACCAGAATGCGAGCATGCTCTTAGAATGGGCGCTGGTACTTGTGCCCTTATGAGAAGTATTTCAGCAATGACAAATAAGTTTGTTTCATCTGAAAGTAGCAGATTGCTTCCTAATATTTTGCTGGTCTGACATTCTGTGAAATTGTGTTATATCCTAATTCAGTGGCTCCTCTGCATATAGAATAAGAGCTTGCTATTTTCTACCAAGTGAAGCAGTTCCCTCTCATTCTGCAGTGGTAGAGGCCTGTATTTTGGTGGCAAAGATCCATGGATTAATCTCCTCTGATGATTTACGGTGGATGTTGGCATTACTTCAGCACTGACTCAGAAGAAAGCATTGCATTTACCAAATAAGTGATCCACTTAGTTTATTGAGAGTTTTCCTTGGAGGTGTGACCCTTGCTTAGCAGTGAAATCTGCTGAGATCACAGCCCAGGGTAATGTGATAGATGCATCAACAAAGTGTGTGTTTATGGTCCTCCGCTGGCAGATCAGGATGATGGGCACCTGGATGTGAACAAGCGCTCCGGGTGGATTTACTAGCTGTAAATGGGTGGTGTGTTCGTGCATCCTCATGCCTCCTCTGCACGTGCACATCTGGCTTCCACCGTCTTCAGGCAGAGCACAGAGGTGTTGGTGGCAGACTGTTACATGTGAAAGCCGAAGATGTAAAGGTCCTGGAAAGTATGTTTGATTTAGAATCTTCTTTATGTTGCCTTTCCATTAGCTGGCCTAAAATGAGCATCTCTAAGGTTAATGCAGCAAATGAAGGCACCCTTGGCCGGTTTTTTGGTTCAAGGTTATTCATATCTCAACAGTAAGAGGAAATAACGTTTACACCGATGACTCATTTTCTGCAACGTAATCTCCCATTTTGTATGAACCAGATAGCCATTACCATTTTATTTCATTGACCACCTGTGAGAGAGCACACATTTTCAGTTCCTGGATGGAGCTGGGCTAAACTTGAGCTGATACACTCCAGGTGAAAGCCTTGGTGTACTGTTGCCAATTTACTTAGCTATCCAGTTTCTTGCCAGTTCTGTAAGGTTAATACTATCACAGAAAAACATGTGAAACCAGGTGCAGTGCGTATGTCATTAGTTGTGTTTTGCAGTGTTATTTTTCATGATGCATTTGTTTAACTTCTGTATCATTTTGTAGAACATACGTAATGTGTAGTTTATATTGTTTTCTTTGCAAAATAGAAGGCGGCTGTAATTTCAGCCTGGGAAGGAAACTATTAACATTTTTTAAGTAAATGAGAAAGGCTGAAAAATTGGAATTTCTTTTTAAGTTTCTTGGAAAATATTAAGGGAGATTATGTAACTGCATGAAGTCTCTGGGGAAGAGGGAAGAGAAGGCTTGCTGATAATGAAAGAACGGAGCAGCTGCTTAATGTAATCCGCTCTCCATGGATAGAGCTGAGAAGGAAGAGAATGGAGAACTGCGCGGTCAGAGCAGGCTTCATTTGTTCAAATCTGGAAGTAGGCAGCACATCTGACAGGGCAGCTTTGTATAAGGCCAGCTTGCCAGTCTCACAACTAGGTTTACCTTTTCCATAATAACAAAGTTGATCCTGTTTGGTACTATATACTACAAAAAAAAATGATAAAAGTAATAATTTTCAGGCTCATCTTGCCCAAGAATAAAGGGAATAGTGTGAAGCGAGTCAGTCAACGCACTGTAATCAAACAATTCTTCTGTATCTAAAGTATAAATGTTGCATGCATAGCTAGACAGAAAAGACTAGTGGTCATCTTGAAATCATGCAGAAAATCCATTTCTTTTGGTTCTTCAGTGTCAGACGGGCTGCCAGATGAAAATATTGAATGGAAAGCTGAAGATTGAATTTGATAATCCTGAAGATGAGATGCTTTGACAACCCTGTCATCATTGAAATATAGCTGTGGTGATCACTGAAGTCACTGTTCTAGTTGTTTCAGTGGCTCTTCAATGTCATTTCATTCTAGAGGAATTGGTTCATCTTTGTTATTAGGGAGGACAAAGCAATAGCCACGCCTATCTTAAACACTAGGAAAACGAAGACTTCCAACTTGGTGAGAAACTTTCTTTTGTGCTAACGTTGCCATCAATGTGACACAAAATGAGCAATATAGTGTGAGATGTAAGCCTGTGTGTACTGCCCTTTTAAAGACATTTAAATTCACTAGTTTGCTGTTAAATGGATGAAGGAAGAGGGAAATGCAGAACTAAAACCCCAACCCTAAAATAAACAGCACTTCTATTAATGCGGGGTAGTTCAGTGAATATGAGAAGTGTTCAGAGAGTTGCTATAAGCATCCATGCCAGGAAAAATGCAGACCTTTTTAACGCTCTCAGCCATGTCTCTAAGGGATGCCATGGGATGACTGTATGACAAGGAGGTGTTCTGTAAGTGCCTGAGGAGCAAGCGTAGTAGTGGCAGAAACAAATTGAAATGAGAACTTCTGAAGTAGGTTTGTCCTGATGCTGAGTTCATCTCGGTGAGAAAGAACCATCTGTGTAATTAGGACTTGGCTGGAAAAAAGAGTATTTATGCTCCCTTCCTTCAGTTACTCTTCGACATCCTCTGAGGAACATCTTATCTTTATTTTTGCCTCTACTTTGTTAGTCATCAATAATGCAACTTTATTTAAACCGAAATTGAACGTGACTTTTGTAAAAAATTTTTATACAACAAGAGACTCCCCAGAGAATCGGTAATCTTAGGAAGGCAACTAATGCTGGTTTCAGAAGGATTTTGACAGCTACAGCCTGTTGATGCTTCGGTTCAAGTGGAAACTTTCTTCCTCTGACTTGTAAATACATAACACCAAATATTTGAGAAAAATATTGAAGGATGCCTCAGCAGCTGTAGAAACTGAATGACAAGATTAATACTTTGGATGAAGATGGAGAACAGGAAGAAGTCTGACATACGAGGAAAAAAATCTGCAATGCCTACGGTGAGTAGAGTAAAAGTAATAGGCTGAATATGTTGCAAGAAATAACAAGTTTAGGAAATTTTTTCTAGTGGTAAGGGTGCAGAGAGCTTCTAGAATGGATTGTGTGAACATTGTGGGGCCTTTACCAGTTGAAGTCTTCAAGAGCATGGTAGATACAACTGTGTTGTTTTTAAAGGATGCAGCTGATCCTGTTGCATAGTTGTTTCCAGCTCTATTTGTCTGTGATTCTCACCAAGCCTTACAGTGAGTGGGATGAAAGGAAGTGGGACAGTCAGAAGGAGCGTGGTTTCATAGCTTAAACCGAAATCCAGATGATCAGTCTGTTGTCCCTGTTTGTGTCAGAAAAGTGGAATATGTAGCAGTCGAGTTATAGCAGACACTGGCAGTTGAACATGGATGTTTCAAGCCTGAAAATGTTTTCTTCCCTGCCCAGCTCGGTGTGGAGCATTTTGCCATGTTGCACTGTTAGGCTTGAACCATTTTGATAAATTCACTTTTTCATGCATGATCCCTTGCTAACACAACTTGAGGTTCAGCCCTGGCTGGTGCAAAAGCATCGTAAAGCATAGGTAGAGAGAAAACTAATCTGTCTTCAAAAAGCTTATGGAGACATATCCCAAGTTGTTAAAGCACAACTAAAAATAGACTAAAAGAATGGTAGACCAGACTGTTTAGAGACTTCTGAGTCAGCTACGACATTTTTGTGTATTTTATTTAGAGTTTCATGCTTTCAGTTTTGGACCATGTTGAAGGAATAATCATGTTACAAAACGAATTCGGTAGTCTGTGGTTTGTGTTTTAGCTAGTAAAAGCTTTATGGACTTCTTACTGTATTTCCAGTGGCTGTCTTTGGTCAGAGGAAGAAAGTTGCCCAACTTCTGGGAAGTGTGTGAGGAAAAGACTGAGTAATGGACCCCAGTCTCTGCTTTTCTCCAGATGTTCACTCCATAGCTAGTAGCAAAAATAGCATGTAGACTAATAAAAATATCATAATATGTTAGGAGTACCAGAATACGAGTTCTTTTGGCAGAGATTTTTGAACTCTCCTAGGAAACAAATTGGTTCCTGTGCATTATGTGTTGATGGAGATTGCGTCCTTTTTACACGAGTAATGAGTCAAATGTTCTTTTAAGATGTATGGGGCCAGGTTCTGATCTCCAGTGATTTAAATTTTGAGTCATTCAAGAGATATTCATGAGTTACACTACAATAACAGATTACAATCTGGTTCTTATTCTGTAGGATCTTAATATGGTTATAAAAGGGATATTCATCTTCATTTTCTAAATGTGTAGCAAGTTACCTAATTAGTCCAATATTGTCTTCATTCTGGAGGAGGCTGTTTAACTTGAATTTCGTTGTCAAATACCATACAGACAAGCTCGTGTGGTGGTAACATTAACTAATGATAGACTTATCCAGATATATAGTTCTATCGTTAACTTGAATTACAGTGTAACTTCAATTGTTTCCAGTAGAGAAAGACCACATTGCTGAAAGGAAGAAAGCACGCTATTTTTGCAGTCGCTATGCAATTAACTCGTATAACCTCTGTGCTCGTCATGCTTTGTATAAGATCCAGGGTGACCAACTGTAGGTCACTTATATGAAAACAAAGACCCTGGGGCTGAGAGACAGTTTATTAAGATAATACTGTGGTGTGAAGATCAACTGTCACAGCAGTTGCCAGTGAAAGTGTGTCTGTATTTACTGTATACTTGCAGTAAATAAGAGTTGCCTGAGGTGGGATGTTTTGGATACTAAAGTTTGGGGAGAATAACCAGATAAATGGTGGTGGCGTGAGCACAGAGCCAACCTCACCTTGTTTTCGGCTGGTTCTACTTTGGTGGAGATTGCTCTGTGGATTTTCTGATGCAAGCTTGAGTACCTACCATTCAAACCATGGGATGTTTATTATTTTTCTCCTTTATTCAGCCACTTATTTTCCTGAAAATGAAGGGACTCAGCCCACTGTCAGTTTTGGTTGCTCTTGACCAACGTCACTCAAAGTTAGTGAAGAGAAGGGAGGAGAAACAGATGAAGATGCAGACAGAGCATCGTTTAAGCTTTGTTCTCAGGAAGTAGGGCTAAAAAATATTTTTCTTGGGCATTTCTCTTTCCAGATAGAAAAAAGAAAAGTTGAATTGAATTCTTTCATCCATGTCAAGGAGTACAAAGTGTGTTGTCATTTGCTGGTGCCTCAGTGTATTAGTCATTGGGAAGCCCACAGCAATGTGCTTTCTAAATGGTCTATGAAAAATGGACATACAATCTGTTTAAAACAAAATGAACTTGTTGCTTTTATCTGTTAAAGCAAAACAAAGCTGCTATGGTTTGTAGAATGCTTGTTGCCCTTAAGAGCGGGTATAATGACAAGTCTAGTGCATTGCTGCTGACCATAGTAGAGAAGCAAGTTCTTCCTCACAATGCCTCTTTAAACATTTTCTGTGTAAATTTTTCTTCTAAAAATCTTTGATAATGTATAGTTAAATTTGAAAGTGTTGTATTTTGGCTTCACAAGAACATCAGATTTTTCTCTCTGAAGCACAAAGAAAACTCCGTGCTTAAGATTCAGTTTTGCAAACCCTTCCCCCTTCTTCAAACATTCATATGGAAATACACCATTAACTGTGAAATTCCCTAGCAACCTTAACAGCCTAGAATAAGGGATCCAAAACCCAGCAATACTCAATTCTCAAGCAAATTTATACTGTCTATTGTTAATATTCATTATATTCTAATAAGTGATTCCAGAAATTCTTTTCAGGGTCTCTCCTCCTTCTTTCTCTCAATTGCAATGGTTGTTTTGTTGGAACGGTGCAATTCACTGGTGGAAAGTGGAACCCAAAGCTTCTTTCTTACCATCTCTCTCTGGAAAGCCTTCAGAAAATCCACTTTATTTCATGGTGGTTCCTTTGCTAATTGCTTTAACAGCCTGTAATTTTTTTCTGATAAATTAGTCATTGACAGCTGATAGAAGAATTATTAGTACTTCATAACATAATAAATGGTTTGATAACTCAGCTTAATGAGAGAACTTGAAATTTCATATATGTGGTGGTGGTAGTATGTGCTGCTACGTGTAGTACTGTGACAGTTTTTGTACCTCTTAATTCTCTTAGCTAGTAAAGACTAGTAATCCTGAAAAATCCAGAGCTGATGCTAGGGTATGCAGTGTCTCAGGTGTTTAAGTGCAGAAAATCATTCAGGCATTGCTTCAGCTCAGTCTTAATCCCACGGGAGCTGCAAAGTTCTGGCAAAAAGTCCTACTGCTTGACAGAGACAGGACTGAGCCCTGAGCTGTCAGCATCAAATGAAGCTTCATCAGCCAATGACATGAATTTCACTTACTTTCTTCTGGTTTCTAGAGTAATTCTTGGGAAGCAATGTAGAGCCGTAGTTGTTTGTAGAGTTTATTTGTTTGTTTGTAGGTGTTTTTTGTTTGTTTCATTTGGGTTTTTTTGGGGGGTTATCTTTAATTTTAAGCGATCCGTTCTGTATGTCTGTCTCCCTAGCCCTTTTAGTCTTGCCTTCTCTCTAATTTTTATAACTCTTCTTTCTCCTTCTCTTTGATTCCGTCTGTCCCGTGTCTTTTTACTGTGACCTCCATTTCTTTTCTATTTCAGACTTGCTATTTTCTGTTTAATGCACTGTCCTCTTTATTACTTTCCTTTCCTTTTCTCCCTTCAGCCTTTCTACTTACTTTTCCCTTTTTTTTAATATTACAGGGCTCTGTCATAAAGATCCTAATTAATTTATTTCTACAGGGATAAGGTTGTAGACCTTGCTTTTTTATTACTATTTTTCTTTAATTTTATATTTGAGATTTGCCACAAGTTCTCCCTTTCTGGAATACCATTTCATCTACTCTAACTTTTCTTTTTTTGTATCCTGTGCAAGTGCCAGAAATGTACCTGTGTCATACCAAGTAAAGATGGGTAGCAGATGTAGCCCAGCACTGCTGTGTGTCCACACTTAAGTTCTTCTTGTTTGAAGTCTTAGGAACTTGAGCCTGTCTGTCAGGCTCAGGACTTGGGTAGGCTGTCCTGTGACCTGAGTTCCTTGCTCTCAAAAATAATTTTTAAATTATAGTCTTTGTTTTGCTCCTTACATCGTATAAGATCAGTAGTATAGGAGACTACCTGCACCTAGTGTAATAGTTTTGTACAGTTGTCAGAATTTTCCTGGTTTTGCTCAAAGAAAGTTGCTTGCTTTTATGTGGGGTCCTTACTTTGAGGCAGTTGTTCCAAAGAAAGGAATATTTGTACCATATGGCATCTTTATTTAGCTTTTTTGTGGGTAAGTCAATCTGAGAAATGTGGTTATGTATCATTAAGGTCCGTAATCTTAAATGTACAAAAAATACACTCCCATGTCTTTAGTATCAAAATTTGAGTGTGAAATAGGTAGTACTATTGGAAAGCTAAATGAGTGGTGAGTCAAAGTAATTAAGGGAAAGTAAATAATCTCTAAGGTTCTCATTCCCCATGAAACTAATTTCATATCTTATCCTTCATGTATTTAAAAATAGTTCCCTGCTAATTCAAGGTGCTTGTGTACTATGTGTGTGAAGAGCACTTCAGTCCTATTGAAAGGATGGCAGATTAGGGAGTTATTTTCAATGGGCTAATTTTTAATTTTTTTTTATTTTGAGATATTCATTTGAGCGATGTAAGTGAACAAATCTTGCTGGAAAAACATGTGCATGCTGTGCATGCAAGACAGCGGGTGATTAGCCAATAGTTTTTTTTTTAATGGCTTATGAGTAGAAAACCTTTGTTTTTGTCTTTAAAGGCATATGGATGGCAGTACTTTCTCTACAAAGGTGGGCTTTTTTCCCAGTCTAGTAAGGCCTTAAATGTTCTGCCATACATGCTTTCCTGTTTTACCTCTGAAAGATCTGTGTCTTGTTAGTGACTCTACTATTTCGAATATAGATTATTATATTTTTTTTCTTAAACTAATAAAACATACCTTGGAAGATGGATGGAATACATTAGAAGGGCCAGACTGCTCTGGAGCTGCAGGTCTGCTGTGCATGAGTCCGACAGTGGTCTGATGGGAGGGTGCAAGATTGCACTGTCAACTCCATCAATATCTTGAGCAGTTGTCTTGAGAGGGCTAATATATGTTCATGACGTGTCTCCAGGTTTCTATGCCGAAGACAATAAATCTAATTTCTTTTTTTATTTCTGTGTACATCCTGCCCTTTAACTCCTGAGGTTTTCTGTTGCCCAAAGAGGTATATTGCATGTGTAGATTTCTTTTTCTTACTCATGGAGATGCAGGTGATGAAATGAGATGGCAAGGCTGAAATAGCAAAGGGACTCAGGTTCACACATGCAGCGTGCATGAAGCATGGTACTGTGCTGAAATGTGTGGAGGGACTGCACAGACTCGCTCTGGGCATGTAACGTAAGTGCCTGAATTAGGAGCTTACACAGTATATGTAGTGCAGCCCCTTGGGCTCTGAACTGCCTGCTTCAGGTGTCTGAGTATCTGCTGAGTGTACAAGAACCCTACAATTACAAGATTAAGTCATAGCAAAGTTACATGTCTAAAGTAGACAGTGTAGATGTATCCCTTCTGCATCAGATGAGAATGCCATGTGTTATTTATTACATAAGGATGCTAACCTGTTTGATAGTGAATTTAGAGGAGCTGAAGATGGTGCTTTCTTCCAGATCTGCAGCCTTGCAAGACAAGCTGGTAAAGCTATTTTTTTAATGCACGTTAACAGAGGCTTTCTGGTTTATTAACTGCACATCCTCATGCAAGTTTAGAAGGACTGGAACTTAGTGCTTATGCTCTGCTCTCATCCTCATGCTCTCTGAAATCAATGAGGAGTTCGGTGCAGAAAAAGTCGATGCTTGGCCAGAGCCCTGCAGATTTGGTGAAAGAAAATAAAACCATCAGTCAGTATTCCCGAGAGCAGGGTAAACCTGTTCAAAGTAAAAGGGAATTCTGTAACCTGTTCTCTGCAGCAGGAAAGCTGCTTTTTATTAATCAATCAAAGAAAATGTTGAAAATAATTGGAAAAATTACTTGAGGGAGGGAAAAGCAGAGTAGGAGGATGATATTGTTTGTGAAATCAGACTATTCTTAAACCTTTCATAGGGTTTATGTGTTGTATAGAAAAAAAAATAAATTCCTTTTTTGCCTCCTGAGAGAAGCCATGATTTTATCTCAGTAATTGAAAATAATCTCTGAAGTTGGCTCCTTAACTAAACTTACATGAACCCCTTTTAAATCATTTGTTATCTTTCAGTGAATTTCTCAATAAATGTTGCTGCCTGCGCTTGGATGGTATGATCCTGTATAGAAAATAAGGCCAAGCACATCCTATTCATGACTCAAAGCACAGTATTTCTAGCCTAATTGTGGTGGCATTTGGCAGTGATGCTGTAGTTAAAGGTGCTTGTTGGTGTTTCTATTATAAATTATGCGTACTTGAATGGCTTAATTCACGCTAGGCAGAAGTCTGACTAGCTATCTACTTAGTCAATTTTTTCCCTTCATCAGAAATCCTTAAATGAAGAAAACAGTTTTGAGTTCTGAATTTCTTTGATCATATCTGTGTGTCTATCGGTCTATTTCTTAGAAAAAATGCTACTCTTTTCCTTCATTTCAAAACTTTCTTCTGTTGTGCAACATGTGTGGTTACTGTTCGATGACTTGGATCACTCTCAGCACTTTGAGTTGCTCAAAGAAAGCCGTGCCTGTGAAAAGAGGGAAAGGAAACACAGGAACATATGGAATTGTCTACGTTGAGCAATCTGTGCGCAATGCTGTCTGTGAGCAAAGATGATTTCAGTTGCTGCAACCGGGCAGTATTAATTTAGGGACTTCTCACTTACCAGGGACATTGCCAAGTGAATTCCTCACAGTTCCATGAACACTGAGCAATCCCTCTAGACATCACTCAATAGTCATATCTGTCACGCTTGCATTAATATACATAAACTATTCTGTCATTTCTTGCTGCATAATGACCAGTGCTAGATCCAGTTGTATTTATTCCACATTTTTGGAAGAGATGAAAAAAAACCCAACTGGACCCAACTGGACTCAACTAGCAAATGCTACTAAGCAGTTCCCTCAAAAAAACTGCACAGTGAGTTTTACGGAAATACCAAAAAAGGTGGGAATTTTTTAAAGCATCTCCTATTTAGAGTTCTCGCTCTCTCTCTTTTTTTTTTTTTTTTTTTTTTTTTTTAGGCAAAAGGCCTCATCTGAAGTCTGTTAACCTAATGAGAGTTTTCTGAGTGACCTTCTAATGTCTGTTTAAGGCTGCAGAGGCCCCTAAAGTGGTAATGCTGAGAGGTGTAATTGGCCCTATAAATCTCAGTGGGTCATTAATTCTAAATCTCAATAATGTTAAGACCAGGATGCATGTAACTGAAGCAGAGTGATGAACGTAGTAGGAAGATTTATGCAAGCATTGTGTTGCTTTGGTTTGCACAGTAGTAGACGTTATTTGTAGTTTTGGCTTGGAAGCTTGCTTTCTACCTTAGCATCAATTCACATGTATTACCTATGTGTTTCTGGAAATTTATAAATGCATCTTTTTGGGGGAGGTGGCTGGGGATTTTTTTTTTTCATATCAGGAGGTAATAGAACATGACTTGGAAAATCTCTGTAAGATGGATATAAGCCCCTCAACTCTAGACATTTGACTGTATAAAAAAAGTTTTCAAAACATTACTGCACCTAACACATTTGCTCCTAATAATGACAGCTCAAATTTTAAAGCACATATCTAAGTTTTTGTTTGGTCTGTGGAGACAGGATCCCGAAGTGTGCAGTGTCCGTAGCTGTCACACAGGTACACCCCAAATGGGGATGCCCATATCAAGGTGTGCTATGAATCCGCCATCTCTGCATGTACTTGGTGAGAACTGCCAGCTAATGAAAGCCTTGCCATTATTTACCATGGGGGGAAAGGGAAAAAGCTTGACTTGGCTCAGTGAGAACTTGTATCTTGCTTCTCTCAAGTGGAAATTATTGTAATATGTCCTTATTTCATGGTATGAGGTGGGAGTGGTTGTTGCTGTTTAAGTGTATAAGCAAGGAGTAAAAAAATAAAAATTAACCAATGCAATGGCTTGGCTTTTGCCATATGTCATTTGACTGCCAGCCTTATGTCCAATCCATCTTAAAGTCCCCTTTGCGCTTTCCCATGCAACAAATTTTACCCTTCTTTGCTTCAATCCCCTGCCAGGGATTGTTCAGAGAGATGATCTTGCATCATACCCCCAAGGCCAAAAAAAACCCCTGAATGTGTCCCAGCGTAAACAGAACACTGGGAGGAAACAGTTAAGATCAAAAAATACACAACCACACAAAGAATAAAGAAATTGGACTTTTAAAAATGAAACAGGCTATTTATGTGGGAAATCTTGAGTATTGGTGTTTTTATGTAATCTGAGGTGGAAAGGGAAATGTTTGGTATCCCATAGTATTCTGCTATAACAACACATTCAGCTTTCTGAAACATGTATTTGTCATCATATCTGCCTCCATTTACAACTGAAAAGAGAAATTATAAAGGCTTATTTCTCGGTCTCTGGCCTTTCTGTGCAAAAACATGTGTACTGCCTTACCAATTCTGAGAGTTTGTTAGAGACTATCCCTATAAATGCTTGTTAGGCACTTAGCAGCAATGGGGGCTCAGGGGAAAGGGAAAGAAAAGGCAGGGTTTGTGTGTGTGTGTGCGTGTGCGTGCATGCTTTCCTCCATTCTTCAGGCAAGAATTTCAGTTTCAGTTTGATCTGTAATTTTTTGGCAAAGGAATGACTTTGTAACTGCATCTGTCTTTTGTCCAGTGGATGCCATCAAGCCTTTTACAGTATCTGAAATAGTTCCATAATTTTTTAAAAATCTAACTGTAATCTTATATTGGAGCCTCTAACAAATATTAGTATTCATACACAAAATAATACATGATGTACTCAACCTGCCTAAGCTAGAGCCTGACCCAAGGGCAATGTAAGAGGACCTGAAGTAGATTAACTGACCAGTTGAGAATTTCCCTCGTAGGGAGCTTTAGATGTGCTTTGGTTCTCTTCTGGAACAAGAAAAACTAAGTCAGGACCTGGGATGAGGAGAACAGATGTAGCAAGAACTTCTCTGCTTTGCAAGGAGTGATCAAATTCAGAATAGCTGTGAAGCTGCTTTAAGCCAAGCCTGTGCTTCTGGCAGACGACAGGCCCAGTGTGCTTGCAGAAATGATTGGGCTTTGGGGAGCCCTCAGCCAGTCTGGGAGTCACACCAAATGTTCCCAAATAAAAGGTTCTAAAATGTTCATGCTACATATCTAACCAGAACAGATTTGTAGTTATCAAGATGGGTAGTACTTAATTTTGTGTGATACAGTTCCTTCTGCCATTTTGGGGTGTAAGTGAGAATACAGTCCCAGGTTCTAGAATATATAGCATTTTGCTTGCAAAGACACATGTCTGAGGATAGCGGAGTTCTCTTTATTTAGCTTTGCTATTTAGTTTATGAAACCTTGTTTGATGTTTTTGTCTTTCTGTTTATGCCACAGAAACTTTTTTTTTTTTAAGCTACAAATATGGTAGCGTTGGAGTTAGTGTTGGAAAATGTTCTTCCTTTTTCTACATTTGAGCTCCATTTCAGAAATAACAAGATCAGGATAAGAACATTCGCAGGATCAACACACTCCTCTGGGTTGTCATTACAGTGACAGAAAAGAGATGGATAGTGAAAGTTCACTTCTATGTGCTGTATGTGTCATTCCCTTAAATGATATGAATGGGAGAATTATCCCAGTGGATGTCTGTTATGATCCTTCTCTCTGGAAAGGTCGTTGATAATTGCCGTTTATCGTTTTGGAGAGGATTTGTTCAAATATATCTTGAGTATTCATTTTCCATAAATTTGTGTCTAGGGGACTTAAAAGTGACAACAGAAAGAGTGCACGGTAGAAAATAACCGTTTGCTCAAAAGCAATTTTCAGTATCTTAGAAGTGAAGGAAGAAAAGAAGAGGGAAAGTCCTTCTTCATGATGTTTTTTCCCAACTTCAGCTCTTTATTTCCTGCCTCAAAACCTCCCTTTCTGCCCCTCTGTCCCCCCGAGTCCTGGTTAGGGACAAGAGGTCCTTTCACTGGGTGAAAGCTGAGGAAAGCTCAGTAGCATTCCTCAGAACTTTGCAGTCCAACTTTTTCCTTTGTGTGCAGTAAAGTACTTCTTTTTTTTCTATTTAAAATTTTTGTTGTTGGTTTTTAGGTATTTTGACTGAATCTTCAATGTTCTTTACATCAAAAATGTTGGTGTTCCTTTTAACAAGCTCTTAGAAAAACACATCCAAGGGGAGGAAAAATAATGTATAGTTTGTATCTTCAGACTGCTGCTACATTGTGATAAGAGTATCATTCTGACTAAGGTTTGATTTCCAATCTTATTTGTTTGGCTGTACGAACTTGTATGTCATATACATATCACGGAAGATTATTGTGCCTCGGTGTAGGGAAATTTCTTCTCAGAAAGATGTGTAGATCTTACTGTAGCATCTAACAGGAATTTTAGGCCAGTTTAGAGTAAGAGGTAAAAAAAAAAATCCCTCATGAAGAACAGCATACTTGGCTTAATTTTATATGTCATTGCACTTCTTTTTAATGCCATTGGGCCTGTACACAGGGAATTTGAAAATAGAATTGGGTCTCTTAATTTGCGGGGATTTAGGAAGAACTGAAGGAAAGACAGGCTCTGGTTGTGTTTGATTTCAAGGTTAGACCAAAACTACTGAAAGCTGTGTTAGACAGAATCTATTTCCATACAGAGAAGGAGATGTGGTGATGTAATTACTGGAACACTCCTGCTGTTTCACCTAGGTTCTGCATTTCTTTGGCCATTAACTGTTCAATACACCTTCATCTGGGGTGGAAAAACCCAAGAATCAATCTCCTGTTACAAGAAAGCGAGTGGTTTTGATGCTAGCTCACTCCCCTATTGAAATAATTACATGCTACAAACACAAGCCTTTTTTCATTTTGGGGTTGCTGATTTCTGGATTCACCAACGGCCTTGCTTGAACTTTCAAAAATTCCTTGAGCAAGGAGTGAGAGTTGGTTTGGAAACTGTTGTATTTATGGAATCTCAGCAATAAGTTTATGAATTCTGGTTCAGTTGCTTTATCATGGGATGCTTTAGGCTGTTGGGGGCTGGAGGAGGAGTGATGGGTGACTGTTAACCTCGATGGTGCCCACTGAAGTGGGAACAACTGGTGCTGGAGTCTTAGGAAAAGAGCCTTCAGCCAAATTACTCTTCAGGGAAAGCAGTGGGAACATGCAGTATTTTTCCAGAAGCAGAACAAAGAAAGTTTTATAAATAAGACCCAGGGGAACTTGCTGAGTTTCAGGAAGCTAGGCTGACTTCTGCAGGAAAGAAGTTTGCTTTGCTTGACTGTCCAGCCTAGGAGGAAGGAAATGCCCCATCGGAGTGATAGGGCTACATGATGTGATACAGTAGAGGAGTCATATGTGGGGAAAAAAACGATCCCATATTTCTGTTAGGTTTCTGGTTTCAGTGTAAACATACTTTAGGAAAGGGAAGCAGAGAAATACAAATCTAGGTAAGGTAAAACTGATTGCATTAGCTCTGAACTATAAACCCTGAGTGTCTATAAGAACATAGCCCTGGGAAAGACTATGATTTAGCTAGCATGCGGTCTTTAGTATCTTTGCATGCCCGGATCACATTTCTTTGAAGAGATAATGGATGGGAGGGCTATCTAAAAAATGTGCCACATGGGTCAGGTAAAGAGCAAGCACTGCCTACTAAAGGCTGCTTAGGGACACCCTGGCTGAATGTGTTGGGACCTGAATGCAGTCAGCTTACTGAATGTCTACCTGGGAAACGCTGCCTGAGCTTTTTGAAAATGTGTGAAAATACGCTGTCCAATTCAGATCAATTCCCCTAGAAAAAGGTAGGGAATTTTACTGCAAATTCTGTCTTGAATGATGCAGTCGGAGAATCTATGCTGATATTAATCTTAGAATCATAGAATATCAGGTTGGAAGGGACCTCAAGGATCACCTGGTCCAACCTTTCATGGCAAAAGCACGGTCTAGATATGATGGCCCAGCACCCTGTCCAGCCCAATCTTAAAAGTGTGCAATGTTGAGGAATCCACCACTTCCCTGGGGAGATTATTCCAATGGCTGATTGTTCTCATTGTAAAAAAATTTCCCCTTGTGTCCAACTGGAACCTCCTTAGGAGTAACTTGCACCCATTACCCCTCGTCTTTTCCATGTGACCCCTTGTAAGAAGGGAGTCTTCGTCGTCTTTGTAGCCACCCTTTAAATACTGGAACATGGTGATAAGGTTTCCCCTAAGCCTTCTTTTCTCAAGGCTGAACAAACCCAGTTCTCTCAGCCTTTCCTCATGTGGCAGGCTTCCCAGTCCTTTGATCACCTTTGTAGCTCTTCTCTGGACCCTCTCCAGCTGGTCCACATCTTTTGTGCAGAGTGGGGACCAAAATTGAACACAGTATTCCAGGTGTGGCCTGAAAAGCACTGAGTAGAGTGGGATAATGACTTCTTTATCTCTGCTGGTGATGCCCTTGTTGATGCAACCCAACATCCTGTTGGCTTTCCTTGCCGCAGCAGCAGCACACTGTTCACTCATACTGAGCTGGTTGCCCACCAGGACCCCCAGGTCCCTTTCCACAGAGCTGCTTCCCAGCCGGGTAGATCCCAGCCTGTGCCACAGTCTTGGATTATGTTTTCCCAGGTGCAAGACCTTACATTTGTCTTTGTTGAACTTCATAAGGTTCTTGTTAGCCCACCCTTCCAGCCTATCCAGGTCTTCCTGCAGGGTGGCTCTCCCTTCCAGAGTGTCCACTTCCCCACTCAGTTTGGTATCATTGGCAAACTTCATCAGGGTACACTTGATCCCATCGTCCAGATCACTTATGAAAATATTAAATTTAATATTAAATATTAAATGATTTGCCCTTGGTGAATCCGTGCTGGCTTTTCTCAATCACGTGCTTCATTTGACTTGTGATAGTTCCCAGGAGGATTTGTTCCATAACTTTCCCAGGGACTGAAGTAAGAATGATGGGCCTGTAATTTCCTGGATCCTCCTTTAAGCCCTTCTTGTAGATGGGGGTGACATTAGTCTTCTTCCAGTTTAACAGTGGGCCAATATTCTCCTTCTGTTTCTGTTTGTTATTTACGTACCTGAAGAACCCCTTCTGTAGTTTTTGACATCTCTGGCCAATTTCAATTCAAGCCGAGCTTTTGCTTTTCTAACTTCATCTCTGCATGCCCTGGCAATGCCCTTGTAGTCCTTGACAGGTATTTGTCTGCTTTTCCATCTCTGGTACGCTTCTCTTTTGGTTTTGAGCAGACTCAGAAGCTGGCAGTTAAGCCCAGGGGGTCTCTTGCTCCTCCTGCTTCCCTTACCTTTAAAGGGGATGAACAGTTTCTGTGCTTCCAGGAGGGTGTTCTTGAAAAAATCCCAGTGCTTGCTAGCTTCTCTATCCTCCATGGAAGCTTCCCCTGGAATCACTCCCAAACATTGCCTAGTCCTGAATACCAGCTTCACCAAGAATTAGAATAAATACTTCCTTTATGGGTAAGCGAAAGCTATTCTTCTATTCAAGAACCAGATAGAAGGATAGTTGTGTTTGTCATATACTAAATGTAAATCTGAAGCAAATGGTCTACAGACCCTGTTAGTTCCTGCTGTGGCTCAGAGATCTGGAGTCCTTTCTCAAGGGTGCATTTGCCAACAAGTAGGGCTTCCATAGTGTAAAACCCATCAATCATCTGCTTGTACATCTGCAGCGTGCAGCACAGCCAACAGGGCATGAAAATCTAGACTGCCATTTCTTGGAACTAGAGGAGGTAGAAAAAGAGGCAGTGTATTTACTGAGAGCCTCTGTGTGTGAAAATGTCATCACAGCCTTCATATCTTCATATTTTTCTTGGTTAGTTGTTTTTTTTTCTTTTAAACTGTCATATGTGTCAGTTTCTAAGACGTCTAGTAAACTACATGACCAAAACTGTTATGTGTCCTAGATACTCTTGATGTCTTTCATGTCACTGAGAAAATGAGGAGGCAGTTTGGATCTTGAGAACAAGTAGGCTGAATTCATCCCAGGTAACTTTTAAAGTGTTTAAAAAGGATATCTATTTTAGAAACATATGTCACCCAACTTTCCTTTGAATGAAGAGAGGCAGATACCTTTATAGGTATAGATTTTGGTCTTAGCGTGGCTGACATCTTCTAAAGATACCTGTTTCTTTGCATTGACTAAACAAAGAGTCTAGGATGATTACGTACTCAATTCAGGTCCTTCAGCTGGGAACAACATTTAAGTGGAAACTCTCTTTGATACTGTGGGAGTGGTGAACAGCACCTTCTCTCCAGCCTTTCTTCACCAACTATATACTGTCATGCAATAATTTGAAAGTAGATGGACTTCCTAGACAACTGAGATAGCTAATGATTGACCTTCAGCTGTGCTGACAAAAGGAACAGGTCAGGGTCTAGAGGAAATGCTGACTGTCCAGGGCCTATTGCAAGTAGAAGCAAGAAAGAAAAGGGAGTGGCTGTAACTCATTCATGCTTTCTGACAATCTTTGAAGGTACAGAGCAGAGATGACAGCTGAGATGTAAGCAATGAAGTGAGTGCTTCTCTGTAAACTTGCTAGGCAACTTTGGAGAGTGACTTCAGGGGCTGAAGAATGATATGCTTGTGTTCAGGTGCTTTAGGTTTGCCCAACTCCAGTGGAGGAGATGACAACTCCATTTTGAGGAAGAGTAAGGAAAGACATGTCATTGATTGGTTTCAGTCCAAAGAGGTAACTTACCTTTAGAGGGGGATACATGAAAAAAAAGGGGTACCTTTTCTGGGTGTACAGTTAAGAATTTGGGTGTAAGTCTACAGAGGGATCAGTACTGTGCCTATATTTCATATTGCTGTGAGTTGGAATCTTTTAAAAGGAGCTCATTCACAACTTTATTATAAGTTAAACAAATTATACTTTTGATCATTTAACTACTAATATTTTATTGAAGAACATTATTCACTAACTATAAATGCACTGGGCAGTACTCATATATGATTAACAATTAATTCATATAATTACCACATAAAACACATAATAAGTATTACTTTAGTGCATGAAGTTTGCTGAGCATAATGCTATTGGCGCATGATCAGAGCACATGCCTTCCATGCTTCTTGCCTATCTTTCTGTTCCTCTGAAGTAATATCAGGTATAGGAACTGGAAATTGTTTAACTACAAGTTAATAACATTTGTAGGGCCCGGTGTCTCTGGGGGACCTCCCTGAGACAGACTCCAAGCAGCTTGTGTCTGCAAGTTCAGACTCTCTGCTAGCTCTTTCCTCTGAAGTGTCTGGCCTCCTTTGTATTTGCTAGCAGGCATTAAATCAACTCAAGGTTATTTCTGAATTATTTAGAGTTCATTAGAGAAAATCATAAGGAAAAATAAATAGGTCAGAAAACAAACACTGCTGGTCCAGAACTCTTTGATGAACGTAGGCAGCTAGGAGGTGGGTATAGGTTCAACTATCAATTTAAGGTGCAGAAAATTGCCTCTGGGATACATCTCACACTGATATTTAGGAGTGACTTTGAAGGCCATTCTCACACAATTGGAGCCGCGTGAGCACTTTTTCTAGCATGTACTTTATATCTGATAGGAGTTCCTGCTGTCCTAGTCACAAACAGAGCAGGACCTTTCTGGAAATCAAGCTCGTCTTTTCCGCTGGCCTGGGAGGAATGTAGAAGTCTGAAAGAGGCAGCATGGGGCTGATGCTGTCACTCTGCCCCATGCTCAGGGGTAGGTCGCTCGGTGAGGTCCAGGACCCAGGAGGGGTGGGCTGGGGGACAGGGGTGTCCTGAGATCAGAGAGCCATCAGGATCAGGCTCGGGCTGTGCCTGAGGGTGTAACATCTAAAATGAGTTTCCTCTTAACTTCAAGTAGACAGATTATTCTTTAACTGCTTCACGTGTGTATTTTCCTTTATTGTTTGGTTTCTGGCAGTGGAATATTGGTCTAGTCCTGCACAGCAGTTCTGGTGCATCTTTGAGATGCAGAGTTGGAAAACCTCTTTAAGAATCAGTATTAAGAAATGAAATATTAAGCTGTGTTCCAAATGAAAATGAATTTGAGAGAGCTTTTTCCTGTTTTCCGCTCCTATAAATCTCTCTGTAAAGAAGCCACTATTTTTCAATGTCTGGGGCTTGTAATTTTTTGATTGTTCGTAGGTGGCAGGACGCTGCCTGGCTGTGGTGAGTATCCCAGGATGCCAACGTGCCGCATTTCCATGTCGGTTCAGCAACAGGGAGAGTTGAGTGGGTTCAAGGGGGGCTGTGTTTTGTGTGGGGCCTTTTCTGCAACAGGAATTGTATGAGTGAAAACTAGCATTGTACATTCTTAATTCCACAATGGCAGTAAGAGGAGTATGCATTAGTGGTATTCTAGCTAGCTCATCATATTTTTAATGTCTTTATTAGATCTGAAAACTTTTTTTAACATGTGCTTATTTCAGTCTGTGTCCTGAGCCCCCCACATCTATTATATGCCATGGAGGCTATTAAAGCTTAGCTCAGGTCCCAGTATCATTCCCCATATTACAATAACTTAGTTTTTGGCTGAGGGTACTTCTGAGAACTAATCTGTGATGTGTTTACTTTGGCTGGAGGAGTTGAAATGCTTTAAAGAAAAAAAAAATTAAAAGCTCCCCAAATGTTCCTGCAGCTTTGCTTTCTGCTCTTATTATGCTAATCTGATTGTTTTTAATGTGAGGGCTTCTTTTGCCCTGGGTCCTATGTACTCTGCAGTGTCATAAAAGGTATACCACTTTACAGCTAAGTAATGTCGACTGCCTTGTAACTTAGAAAACCTGAGGTTCTCAGTTGGAATACTGTAGTGTGTATGAATATGTCCATTTTTTTTCTCTTACTTTCCTGAAATGTAGGAAGTCACCACATTTAATGTCTATGAGATCTTAGCAAGATGTCTAAGAGGCTAAGTGGGCAGAAGCTTAAGAAGCACAAAAAGATCTACTTTGATATTCAGTTTTTTTGGTCTTTGGAAAAAGAATTTCTTATATGCCTTGTTGGCTATTACCATCACTTAGTTAGCAGGTGAACTAATGTACCATTAGAATTAATTGTCCTGTCTCTACTTTCTCTTTCTAGGGCAAAGAGATTAAGAAGTGATGATGAGATATTTGTCAGTATTTGGGAAGTTTCATTTCTTTGCTCTGTGTTAGTCAAGTTCACACCTGTGCACAGTGCAACCATAGAGACCGTTCTTGCCTATTCTGTGGACTTCCCTTAGAAAAGACCACACTAATGTTCACACTAATTCAAGGGGTAATGTAGATCTCTCCTTCAATAAGCTCGTACAATTCTTGCAAAGGTTACCTAGAATTATAGTTAAGAAACTCTATTTCCTTCTGCTTCCCCGTTCCTTCAGAGAAATCCCACTGGGTAATAATTTACTTTCAGGCTTTCCAGTGAGTGGTTCAGGCAAGTAGGTTCCTTTCCATGGCCACGCCCATTTAATGTATAGACAAAGGTAGCAAAGGAGAGTGCAGCTTGGGATTCATTGATGCTGTGGTGCTGATGATATGCAGGCCTGCTGCCTTTGCGCTGGACCCAGCTGGTAATTTCCTAATGTTTGGCTGGGGCCTGGGCTTGGATGAAAGGGAGCTGGCTATAGCTCGGGCCAGATAATTTGGAGATGCTAATGGCTCGTTTGTTAAAACAAGTAGAGGGCTTGGCAAAGAGAAAGGGAGTTTCTTTCTATCTTGTCTCATCCCTCCCCTCCGCTTTCCAGCTTCTCCTGCTGTACACCCAGAGGGTGTTCGTTCTGTGGGTGCTCTTCGGAGTCCTCATGGACACTGGTCACGAGTGCCCATTTCCGTCGGTTTTTTTTCAGGATTACAAGTGTTTCTTGTGAAGATGGGTCTTACTATCATTGTACATATTTCCATTTGGTGCAGTCTGGCTTGTTGCAGTGGCTTGCCCACGAGTATATCTTTGTAAACCACTTAAGAAGAGAAAGAAATGTCAGCTGTTGGAGGCTATTGACTGCCAGTTACTGATTTGGGCTGGCTCGCATGAACACATTTATGTCTGTGGTTAAAAGCAAGCTCTAGATTTTGTTTTTCTGCTGGCTTAGATTCAAGGGGCTTTACATAGAGTAGTGTAGCTTTACATGTGATTTCTGCCTGGAGTTCAGACTGCAGCTTCCTCACATGCATTCGTAACAGGCGAGTTCTGTCTACATGTATGTCTTTAGCGTGTTAGTCTAGACAGAGAGTACACAAGGCTCTCTGCTTTAGGGCCATGCATGCTTTCTGCTCCCTATGCCGAAGCCATCATGCACTGATCATGTTTCCTCACCGAGAGATCAGCTGCAGAAGGAAGTGAACTTTCTGATTATGAGATTATGGCTTCTGTTATGGCAAGTAAGTATCTCACGTTGCTTCTTAAAGAAGGGAATTCTGTACTCAGATTTTCTGTCTGTCTTCAGTAGAAGTGCCACAGCAAAACACCTTGAGGTTAGGTATTTTAAGCTGTTTATCAATATGATCAACACTGGGTTTAGTACTGTGTGAAGACAATTTCTTATAGCAGTCAGACCCTAATTCTCTACTAGTTACAGAAGAATTTTAAAGCACGCAACACAAAGGTGATTTTTTAATATGTATATAAAAGTATATGTAATACATTTTTACTCACTCCATATCCACTAGCTCCAGTTTGGAGACATATGGCTGCATGTTTCACAAGCCGTAGCTTCTATTGTCAGCCCGAAGTAGGAAACATTATGGAAGTGACACTGGGATGGATCACTGTGGTCAGGTCTGCATTTGGGTGGGGCAGATGAAATTCTGCCAGGTGGTAATGAAGAAAAGACTATTCACAAGTGAGGTGTCCAAGCGTAGAGATATGAATTTGAACATGCACCAAGAGGCACGGGATCTCATTTAAAGTGCTGCAAACTTAGTTAAAATATGCCCATTGACAGCTCTTGCCATCTTGGATTCAGCCCAGAATGAACACATCTGAATACTAGAAAATAAATAGGAAATGGACCTTGAAGTGGCCTTTCAGGTTTGTGTACAGGGTTTACTTACATAGGTGTTTATTGTTTTAGTAGAAGACTATTTGATACTTGCTTTATATTTCAAAAGATTCTCTAATTAACTGCAATTAGAATATTATTAGTTTAATGAAGTTTTTCTTTTAAATTAACAGAAACTGTGCTGTGTTACAAACATGTGGTTTTGGTCACTTAGTAAGGATGGTAAAAATCCTCCAATATAACTTCCTTTAGCTGGCATTTTACAAGTTATTTTTTTCATTTGCAATGTATATGCATCATAAAGGCATCAAAGTAAAGTATAACTGAAATAACTTTGTTTCCAGGGCGATTCTTTCCTCATTTATTTTTATGCATTCATTATTTCATATGCCCTTAATTGAACTGGTTTCGTTTAATCATTTGTATCACTTTACAGTGGTGAGTTTGTTCTTGTTGCAGTTTCGGCTCTGTCATTTCACTTAGCACTTTGGGGGGGAAGTCAGAATGTTAAATAAGTGTAGAAAAGAGTTGCTGTACATCAATTTTGATTGTCCTGGAAGCACTGCACAGTTTAGATCTATAAACACATGTACAGATATTTTAAGCATGGAGGCAATTCCGCTGAACTTGATGAGTCTGTTTTCAAAGTTAGAGGAATGAATTGGAGTTTCTAAGCAGTAAGCACACAGACCCTCTGTTGTCTCTGAAATTCATTATTTCCAGTGTGGCTTACTAACATAGGGCTGTATTTTCTTTTAATCAAACTAATAGGAAAAAAGTTAGAGGGAAGCAAGGTCTCCCAGCAGCATGAAACTGACAGTTTGAAAGATGCTGCGTGTGGTCCATTTTGCAGCCAATGCCCCTTCTATCCACAGCTGACAGCAGCAGAACAACAACAAAATCTTGCTGCTTAAATTTGATGGTTCATCTGTAGCAATCAGCTGGTTTTGGTTAGTAAATTGCAGTAGCTAATAAGAGGTTTTAATACATGATATTATATTTTAATAGCTATCTGGTGTAACTATTAAGTTATAATATTGCCCATTAAACTTTCTTACTAATTACTGAAAATTTTCTTCTGAAAAAGTGATTCCCCACTCCCATTTCCTTTTGTCCCTAGGGAAGCTTTATTAATTTCAACAGAGGATTGCTAGTGATGTTGTTACCTTTTTACAAATATGTTGGAGCTCCTTTTAGTAGGGTCTCTGGGTGTTTCTGGAAGAAAAGACATTAAAAAATAAAGACGAGTCAGGTTGTTCAGGGAGGAAGGAGAAGAAACAAAATAGGAACACTGAAAATCAAGGTGAAGACTTAATAGAGCTCAGGGAATAAAAATATCCATACGTGAGGTGGGGGGAAAAAAAGACCACAATGAAGAGGGAAGAGAAAGAAAATAACAAAATAAAGCAAACTGCTGTGCATTGCCCAGGATATACAAAGAGCCCTAAGTAATGCCTGCAAAAGCAACATTTTCTACATATTGTGATGGAACTTGGGACATTCTTGGTTTTGACCAGCTTTTCTCACAATTGAAAAACAGTTTACCAAGGTTTTCTTTTTTCTTTTCTACAGTACATCCACTCAGGAATTCCATGTTCATGCAGGGGAAGATTATTTCTTGCAAAAAGTATCTTTCACTGGAGAAATGAAAATGGTGCACTTGGAATCCCGTACTTAATGTTAGCATCATATTAGCCATATTGAGCAGAGCAGAGGCTTTGTACTCCCTGCTAAAACTCCAAGAACTTAAAAGTTCTTCTAAGGCAGCACTAGTAAAGATCAGTATGTTGTTAACACTATGAAAGCACTAAAGATGCAATGGTCCCTGAGCACCATCAGACGGAGGATGAGATCTCTGTGTCACGGAAAAGCCAAGAGTTCCTCTGGCTCTACTTTGGGGAACAGAGAGATCCTGATACCCAGCAGGAACACAATACAGCAGCATGGTAAAGAGCATTTCTGCGAGTAAAACCCTTCTACGTGATAATGCAGTAGGACTGTATGGAGAGGACTACAAAAGTTTGTTTTAAATACCCAGTGGCAGCTGACTTTTTGCACAGAAAGAAACAACAAGATTCTTTTGTTGTTGTTTTCTGGGGCTCTTCTACTTTTCCCACCCTCTATGTTCTCCAAGTGACACATCTGTGCCAGGCAATTTTAGCACAGTGACAACTGTTTCCTTGCAAATTTCAGATCCTCTCCCTGAAAGAACCATTGCGACTTCCTCTTTTAATCTCATTTTGCATCCCAATCCTCTCCCTGCTGAGAAACCTGTTCCACCTATTTCACAAGGTCAGACTAGTGGTACCACATTTGCCTATTTTCTTCTTTGAAAGGAGCGTGATTATGTTCAAAATTATGTTAAAAAACATAATTTTGAATCATCAAGTAAGGGGGAAAAGCAGAGCAAATTTGATCACCTGACTTAATACTTCGTGGGGGACATTTTCCAAATTTAGATATTTTTTTAAAAAATACACTGAGATAATAAGGCATATTATTAACAAGCAGTAATTTATGCTCCTGGCATAAATCCAGCATAAGTGTTGCAAGGTGCAGAAGCTTTCTCCAAGCAACCTGTATTCAGCCATCGATACTTTCATAATCTCTGAGGAAGTAAATCGATAGATACTGATCAATCTGGTCTGTTTGGTAAATTCTT
This sequence comes from Buteo buteo, assembly GCF_964188355.1. Classification (NCBI taxonomy): domain Eukaryota; kingdom Metazoa; phylum Chordata; class Aves; order Accipitriformes; family Accipitridae; genus Buteo; species Buteo buteo. The sequence goes on along the minus strand of NC_134184.1, from coordinate 29,785,623 downwards.
TGAACAAGCTCTGTGTTTCTTGGTAACATATACTGCCTGAGGACTGCTGTAAAATTATGCAAGATATTAGCCTACCTGTCTGTCACTAACAACTAGGATTAAAATGGACTGTAAAGAAAGGTAAAGTAGGCCATATTTTAGGATGATCTCCAAGTGTATGCAACATGGAGAACGAAGTCATGAGTCTTCCAGCACTGTTTAGAAAAGCAGTGCTTTATCAGTGCTGCCACAAAGACTGGCATCAGTACGGCAGCTGTTTGCTCTTTTCCTCAGCCTTTACACTTAACAGCCAGAGCACACAGGGGAGAGAACATTATCAACTGTAAAATGTGTGACATATCGCTGGGACAAGTGGAGAAGCTCCAATGATTAAATGTTTAGTGGCCTCTTGGTAGCATTACAGGAGGAACCTTCCTGGCCTGTAAACTCTGTAAAGAGAGAGGAAAGTAAAGTTGTGGTGCCCAGACACCCACCCAGCCGCTCTCTCCCTCCCCCTCCTCAGCAGGATGGGGAGAAAATAAGATGAAAAAAATCATGGGTTGAGATCAAGGCAGTCTAATGTCGAAGAGCAAAGGCTGCGTGTGGAGGCAAAGCAAAAAGATGTATTCTTTACTTCCCATCAGCAAGCGACGCCCAGCCCCTTCAGAGGAAGCAGAACCCCAGTAGCATAGCAGCTGCTTCAGAAGACAAACTTGTTAATAAGGAATGCCCCCACTCCTCCTCCTTTCTCTTAACTTTTGTTGCTGAGCGTGACATCGTATGGTATGGAATATCCCTTTGGTCAGCTGGGGCCAGCTGTCCTGGCTGTGTCCCCTCCCAACCTCTTGCCCACTGGCCTTTGGGGGGTGTTGGAGAGACAGCAGCACCCAACACATGGGTGGGTTATCCTCACCCTCCGAGCCGCTATAGGGGCTGCTATGGGGAGAGTTAACCCCAGCCCAGCCAGACCCAATACAGAAAAGAAACCCAGCCACGAAGAGGCGAAAGGACAGCAAAGCTGTCCTTGCAGAGATAGAAGGCAGCAGGAATGGTACCAAAGAGGCCTCAGTGTACCGAAGCAGCTCGTGGAGTTGTGGAGAAGGACAGTGCTAGTGGTGAGTATGCGAGTGCAATCCAGCACTAGTATAGCCATGTCCTGCAGTCTCCACAAAGCAATTTTTAGAAGAAGTCAATGACTGTTCAAGGTTTTCAGCAGATGTGCAATATTTTCAACATTTGATGCCCAGAGCTAGTAATGATCGTAAATTCAAAGACTTAAACTTCTGCAATTAATAATGATGGCTCCTGGCAGTACTGTTCACCACCCGAAGAAAAAGACAGCAATCAAAAATCCTACACATATAGATACTTGTGATCAAACAGCACAATCATCAGCAACATTTTAAAATGTGACACCGTATCTATGTGGAATAAAGTTTGAACTATTCTGTGATGTGGTTAGTTACTACGGGAAAAATCTGCACATATTTATTTGTGCAGTAAGTGGCTCTATTACTCATGCTGTTTCTTCAGTGAGTTATTTTTGACTAAAGTGCCACAGTTTCACAAAATGACCCATCAACTTATAATAAAATGCCCTTTTAGTAAGTTACGGCTGAAAGGATGTACACAGAAAGTAATGAAAATCTACCGGGCTTCATAATGCAAGTTTTCATTTCCGTTCTTTCATTCTGTTGCAAAGTTTCCTGACAGGGCATCCATAACAGGGCCCTCATAATTTACTTAGGAAGCTGCCTTTGCTGTATTTAACATTTTTTGCGCAGTATCTTGTATTTCTATATCCTACTTCATTAATGAGGTTGAAGAACACTGCTATTGCGAATTAGTTATGGGTCAACAGCTGCTAATTTTACAAGGCTGCACCATTTCCTTCTCGGCTTTGCAGACGTGCTCATATCTCATTCTGTGCCTGCCCGGGTAGATGTGAATATCAAGTAGAATCCAGAACTTTTTTTTTTTTTTTTTTTTAATCCGAAAGCCCAGCCAATGGTTCTACTAAAATTTGGAAGGATAAATCAAGTATTCTAAAAGTGAAGGGTTGTTTGTATAGATATTCTGATAAAAGGATAACAGTTGTGAGTTTTTTTTGGAGAAAAAAGAAAAAATATATCCTAGCAGTCAAGGATGTGTCCAGCCTGTGTGAATGTGAGAGAACCTGGTGTGGTAAGCATGCTGTTGAGAAACTTCTTCTGTTTATGAACAGTGATTCATGGTGTTGGTCACAAGAACCATCTCATAGCACGTCAGTGATGTCAGGAACATAAGAAACCTCTCGCTGTCTTCTACCCACCAATTCTGTAGGAACTTAAATTTTTTGGCAGTTTTGTGACTGGTGGCAGTGATATTTTCTTTACTGCAAATCACCTCTTTAGGAGAACAGTTCCAGCACCAGGCTGGGTAGCTACTATCCAGGCGTGACTGCCCCAGAGGAGAGTAGAAAGCTTTTAGAGGAATACATTTCTCCCTATTGAAAGAGAATTTCCTTCCTCCCACCACAGTTTTGAGGTGAGATCTGCATAGATATCTAGAAGCAGTTATTCTGCAGTGTGTTGCTCATCTCCATCATTTACCTCCCAACCTTCCAAATTCATTTTGGCCCCAATATACAGCTGCTCAGGGAGCAGTGAAATGCAAACTCTGTTGCTTCTCGATGGTCAGCTTAGGTTTCCTCAACCTGGAAGCAGCAGTTTCTGAAAGATGCTGTGCCAGGGAAAGTTCATCTCACCCTCTTCTTGTGCTCCTTTGTCTAAAGGAGCTAAGAAACCTTCTGACTTCTGCTACAGCTGTGTGACTTTTTGCAAATATAACGGGTTAGTGACTGCCAGGGGAGGCGAACGTAGTATTTCCTCCACATTAGTTGGTGTAAGTTTGAAAATGCTGCTATGACCCACAAAGAGAAAGAAAAAGCTGTCCATGAAATGTTAGGAAAGAATCTGGGGAATTATCTCGTTTGACCAATGTGGTTCATAGCTGTGGGTTCAGTGGGAAGCTGGTGAAAGCCAGATGTGTGGATCCAGTTATTTAGAAATGTTTCTTGTACCATAGCATGAGAAGGAGGGATGAGAGGAGAGCAAGCCCAGCAGACCTCGCCTGTAGACAAGGCCAGGACCTGCCCCCCCCAGATTCTCACGTCAGGCCTCCTGAATCTGAGATTCTCAGGGCTTGTCTACGTATTACCTTACAAAAGATACCTCATGCCCTTGCTAGGGTCTTTATAATGAAGCGTCAGGAGGAAACGTATCTATATAAATAGAGGATTGGGATATTTTTTTTTTTTTTGGTTGGTTTTCTGGGAAGACCAAAGCTCAAACCTGCTTTTGTGAGGATTCAAAGGGCTAGTAAGGTCACGTTTCTTCTTTTATTTATGGGTTTGGTGTGACTTGGAGCTCAGTTCAGCAAACATGTAGGCATATTGCTGGTTCTAGCCACTCTCACTGATGTACCTCAGGCTGCAAACTACCCCACGCAGATTCAGTAAGGTCCTCTTAGAGATTTTTGGGCCATTTTTTAAACACACAATCTTTTGGCCTGAATGAACATCACATGTAGTTGCGCTTTAGGAATTTTTTTCAGCCAGCAGCTGACTATTTTCTTGATGCCTTGGACATGTGCGTTTATCGAAGACCTTGAATTAAGCAACCTGACTGTTGTAGTTCAGCTGGCAGGAGTGTGGGCAAGTGAATAGGCACAGGCAGTGCCAGTCTCTGCCACCAACATTTCTTCCTGCTTAGGATGGTGATATCCCCAGTCCTCACTGGTAGGCTTTCTGTCCCTTTTTACAGCAAATGGTACTATGAACAGAAACAGTCCTGTGCCTGAAGTGGAGAATAAGGAGTCGTGAGGGTTCCAAAACCAAACTGTTGGGTCCCAGATGTCTACTGAGTAGATTTGTATGTCTTCTAGAAATCTACTCCAAGATACATCCATCTTTGCATGTCGTTCTCTTTTCTGTACATCTATCTATTGTGAATATCCTCAATATTAATTAAAAGTCACTAAACCCACAGTTGATTCCAACAGAACGCTTTATTTTTTTTTTATGTGTACAGTGTGTCTTTCTCTTTTTTTTTTTTTTTTTTTCTTTTATTCTCTTCTTCAAAAAAAGCCAGAAAAAGTAGTTGTAACCAGCATTGCAGCTTTGGCTAAACTCAGAAAAGCAAAGCTGAAGTTAAAGTTGAAAAGAGGGTCTAATAATTAACTATTCATCTCATTTTGTTGGTGGTGATTACATTAGTGTCCAAGAAAATGTGTGGTCTTATGTATTACGCATGCTATAGTCCTTAGGCATAATAGGGTTAGTTGAGGACAGAGTGTCAGATGTAGTATTTGTCATTACTTCTCATTTGCCTAGTTGCATGCTGTTGTGGATTTGTGTTGAACTATTAATACTTGAATGTATGTTTTTCTCTGACTCGGTGACTTTAAAAAAAAAAAATAATCTTGGCATGCTTTATTTCCCTGTCATTTTCAATAGCAGAAATGTTTCCTGTTAAATGCAGTTTGTTTCCCATTTTGATTCTTCTTTAAAGAAAACAGCATGTTAAAGTGAATGGTACAAATTCAACTATTTGCTTCTCTTTTGTAAATGTTGGTAATGTGTGTTATTAATTACATTGCTATTGTATGGTAAAAAATATTTTTTTCCTGTTCAGTAACTATACCTTCTGCTGTGTAACTGTTCCATAAAGGTCATCTTTTTACCAGACAATAATCTTAAATGTCATGCTTTCCAATATGTTTAACCACTTCATATCTAGGTATATACTTGGTGGAGCAGAGCACTTTGCTAAATGAGTTTCGGAGATTGGCAAAGTAATTTAATTCAAAATAAATTGAACTTCAGTATTCTTCTTCCTGTGCCTGTACCTTGCTACTTTGATATCATCAGTCAATTTTGAGAATACATATAGTTGATCTCTGTTTTCTGTTTATAAATGTGGCTGATGTACTTTATACCAAAAAAACAGTGCTTAACACAATGGCAATGATTTAACAAAAAGAAACACTTTATGCCTGAAAGCCGTTTACCTTCTGGCATTCTCTTGGGATTCCAATGAAACACAGGGAAGTGAAACAACTACCTGCATGTTTGAGTAGGTCTGTAAATGCTGAGGATGCATGTGTCTGACCAGAGGCACTTATATGTGGTGGTTATGTATTTTTGGAGCAGAGTTTTGAATATTTCATAGCGGTTCATTTGGGCATACGTGTGTTAGGTGTGGGCATGGAGTGCACACCTTGGCAGAGAGTGACCTGTAACCTCTACAACATTAAAGGCTTTTAGGGCAAGATTTAGCCTAGTATTTCAAATACTCTTGCTCTGTGCTGGATGTTCTCCAGGGAGAACACAAACCTGCCAGCATTTTGTTCCTATTCTCACTCTTTGAATTTCCATTATTGTTCCAGACTGTTTGTGTTTCCCTTAGATGCTTGCCATTTTGCTGCCTTCTTCCCCCTTCTCTTATATATAGAATAGTGATTTAGAAGGAGCTAACAAGGGGAGATGGGAAGGCTTCCTAGTGTCTCGCAGAGGGAGAATTAACTTCATGAAGCAAAGAGTTAAACTGCCTTACACAGCCAATTAAGTGTATGCTGTCTTTTACTATGCATGCATGCCCTTGTGCAGCTAAATGTAATTTATGTTGGTAGCGTATGTCGTTCTTGCTTAGTGACCTGGGCTCAGACTGTGACATGTTCAGTGCATCCTGACAGTGAGGGAAGAAGACCTACATATACACACAGATGTAAGACAGGATTGTTAAAACTGAGATAGTAAGGTGAAGTTAAAGATCATGTTGTCTGCTTGTCATTTGCAAGCAGATAAAAATCAGGTTTGGTAACTCTTGCAAGGTCCTTGACCAGTCATTAAACTACTTGCCTTAAGAAAGACCTGCCAAGTTGGCAATTAATGAGACTTAGTCTGGTTAAGAATGTTTTAAAACTAGTCGTGTATGAAATTGTGGTATAAATTTCTCTTGCCTCCCTACAGTTTCTTCTGGTTCATAAGTGGTGAATCACTGCTGGTCTATCCTTGAGCTGGAACTGAGTTTATCTGAAATGATACTAAATGTAGAGATGATTTTGCACTTTCTGAGATTTGAAAATGTGTTGCCATCTTTAAAAGATATATGCTGAAATGTAAAGCAAGAGTATACTTTAAATCTATTAGGTTTTGTTTTTCTGAGATTACATGTGTATATGTAGCCACAAAAATATATGTATGTATGTGGGTATATGTGTACAGTGTACGTATTTTATAAAATACTTTGCATGTACGGGATAGCTATTATATACACCTTCCTCGCTCTGGTCTGAATGTCAGGGTTGTGTTTCTTTTCATGTCACCGAGAAAATGATTTGGTTGACTTTGAGGAGAGCATCAACAAAAACAGTCTTGCCTTTTGACCCATTATCATCGAATTGCTTCTCGGTGTCTCAAACATAGTAATCCTCATTTCGTTATTCCTATGTGTGAAATCTCATAGACTACCAATACTATTTACTGGCCTTAGTATCTAGGAACTGGAATCGTGAATGAGGGCCCTCTCTCTGAGTGGACACAAAACAGAGCTGTATGTAAGCTGTTTAGGAAAGCAACCAAAGGAGCATGAGGTAAGAGGTAACAGATGGCTATGGACAGATTGGAGGAGTACAAGGGAATGATGAGACAGTATTGACCGGCATGATAAGCAATAGTTTTCAGCACGTTGAGAAAAACAGTGTTTTGGAGGCATCTCGACAAAGCATATTTTAGTGGACTCTGCTTAGAAATGTTTAGCTAGTAGACCGTGGAAGCTGGCATTATTGGAAGAGCTGACATCACCATAAAAAGTGAGAAAATACGTCAGGTGTGAGATGAGCAGTAAAGAGCCTTAAAAGTGAGAACAAATTTTATTGGATGCACCAAAGGCAAAGAGGAGCAACGTGGTTAAAGTGAATGACAAAGGCAAACAACCTTTGCTGCAGGCAAGATTGTGTGTGTCAAGTATAGAGAAGAGGATGCCCGTAGTGATGGATCTGACGAGAGCTTTCGCCAGGAACACAAACTGTGTGAATGGATAGGAAAAGCTATATAATAGAGAGGTTATGTAGAACGAATCCACTGAACTGACACATAATTGGGGTTTGAGAGACTATCTGAGATGAAAATGTCATGCATGTTGTGATTTGCATGACAGGCAAGTCAGTGATATTGTCCAGAGTGATTAGAAGAGGATATGGGGAGCTGAGATAGGGGAAGATGTTACTCATTCTGGTCTTAAGTGAGACATCTCATGGGGGAGGAAGAGGGAGAAGGACTACAAGGGGGATGTTAGCATTGGAGGAAGAGGGTTTAATGGGGACAGTAGAAGGCAGGCCAAGAGCAGAAATGGTAGATTTATGGATCATCCACTGGGAATTTCTGTTTGCTGATGTTGTTCAGAGATAAGGCATGGATGGAAGGAGACTAAGGACAGAGCTGCTTTGAGTCTCCACCACAGGAAGCTGGTGGAGAAAGAGGAGGCCACTTGAAATTTGGCATTTGTTGGATTGAGAAGGACTTTCAGGATAAAATATCCATGAAGGTTTCACTTGTATTTTACCATGTATCTGCAACGCAAGATCCTAGGGTGTAGTATATTTGGTGATAATTTTCAAAGGCAGCTGACTTTATTGCCAAAAACATTTGGATTGGGGCAACTTTTAAAGGACTGCTGAAAACTGAGTAGCATGTGCTTTAGGGAACAACGATGACTCTATCAGAAGATTACAAACTTGTTGGGGTGCCATATTTTAGACGAGAATAAGCTCTAACTTTTTGAAAACGACCATGAAAACAAAAAAAAAATGAAATTCTCTCCAGATCATCCTGTACTGCAAATAACCATAGATCAGAACTTTTGCGTAAATCATATTGGTAGCTAAGTAAATATACTATTTTTTTAGAGGTGATAAGCACTTCTTCTTTCCTCTCTTGAACAATGATTTTTGCTATGCAAACTTCAAAGAACAGGGAAGAGAGCACAGCATCCTCTGGGATTTCAGCCGTATTCAGGAAGACAAGGAGTACATTAGAATTCACTTTATTTTTTTAGATTTCACTAATTTCTAGGATCTAGATTGTCAGTTTATGTAAACTGGCACAAAGCTGTTGAAATGAAGAGTGTGGAAGAACTGACAATGTGCATTAAAAAGTGTGTTTGGAGCAGAATTTATGTTAAAACCAATTATTGTTTCAGTTGCTCAGAGAATTCCTTTTGCTGTGTGAGGCTTAAATATAAGAGATTTTTTTTGTGTGTAGAAGGTCCCAAGTGACATCTGAAAACAAATATATGGAATAATAACTTGGGACATAAGATTAGCCATTTGTTGTACTCCCAGACTTGATTATGGATAGACTAAGGAAGTAAATTCTGTTCAGTACTCTAATTTGTAAAGTGGCAGCTCAGTATGTTGAGAAAATCCTAAGTGATGTTTCCAATGATGCTTTTTAAAGAATTTTTGTCAATAAATAAGAATAAAAGCATAAAACTTCTGGAAAAAAACCAAACCCAAATCCAGAACAGCATTTATGCCAAATCTTAGTAATTTGTGGAAGATAAGGTAACTTCTTTGAGTTAGTGAGTAGAAAAAAACCCCACGTCTTCGATAAAGAATGTAAGATTCCATGTTCTCTATGCAGCTGTTCTTTTATTTGTTTCGATAAGTTCTGCTTTAATAGTATACTGGTGAATGTAGTATAATTTTTAATTAAAAAAGTTGAATAACTGGAGTCTTTGAGTCAGAAGGGTTATGCAGAGACATCTATTTTATTGTATGTGTTTGCTTTGTGTCTCATTTTTTGTACCAGGGATTTTGAATTATTCATGAATGCTGTGAAGGGCCGGACCCTGGTCAGTATTGCAGAACAGTATGAAAGGGCCCTTTGAATATGGTCTGAAAGGAAAGCTGAAAACTTACAATCTGCAGGGGACCATCAGTGGGCTAAAGCTGGCATTTCTGGATTTCTGCCAGGCTTTTCCCTCTGTGTGACTAACCTCAGGGTTGGACAAGGAGGGATCTCCAGGTGGCTTAGCGTCCTGTTTTTCCTTCTCTCTGTTCCATTGACTGAACTCACCTGCAGTACAGCCAAAATGAGTCAATCCTCCATTCAGAGGTTGGGCAATATATAAAAATAAGGAAACAAAGAGCCAAAAAAAAAAAAAAAAAAGGCAAAAAGAGAAGAAGAAAGCTTAAATTCCATGGATTTTGCTGGCAAAATCAACAGACTGAGTTTCCCCGCAGCTTCATAGAAATGCTAGCTGTAGGGGACCTCTGGAGGTTTGTAGTTAAATTTCCTGCTCAAAGCAGGACTATTGCTAACACTGCTGCAGGTCAACCAGGCTTTCATTGAAGTACATTGATGAGATAGTGTCATACGCTGGAGCGTTGTGCAGTCAAGGGACTTTTTTACGAAAAACACTGCTCCCTCTTCTTTTTGTCTCTGCCTTTCCTTCTCAAACAGCCTGTATCCATGACCATACTCTGGTCATGTACGCTACCCCAGATCTGTGATTTTGATCATGCTGGAGCTCTGCTACCACAGAGAGGCTTCCAGTTCTGCCTGTTTATTGCTCGAGCTCTGTGCAGTGGTGTACAGTTGTTTGAGAAGTCTGAACGCCCTCCGTTTCATGGCCTCCTCCAACATGTACTTCCTTTTTTTCTGGACTGCTTCCTCACTTACTTCTGTATTTAATTACCATCCCCTCATGAACCTAGCTTAAAGCTTTCTCCACTTGGTAGCAAGCCTGTTTGCAAAGATACTCTTCCTCTCTTTATCATGTGAAGTCCGTCTCCTCTTAGTTCTCGGGACTTTTTATCTTTTATCAGGACCTTCATCTGAGATCATCCAGTATCTCCTGTCTGGAAACATGGGACTGGGGAAAGAAGCAGCAGCTACATTGGATAGCTGGTTGAGATTGAAATGTTACTTTCCATTTTCACAGCCAGACCTTACTGTTATGATAAGGCAGTGAAATTCACCTGAACACAGTGACCTCCTGCTGTGTCCTTAGCTCATGAGTTTCATCAAACTGGCTCAGCAAGGACTTATGCAGCTTGCAGGGGCTTCTGTGAGGTGCTCAGAAGTTAATGAACTGAATTAATTCTAAGAAAACTGAAAATAAAGTCTCAACTATATATAGATAGAGAGATATGTATAGATACATATAGAGCTGTTGGAGAGAACGTTCCTGGGGAGGAAAAAGAGTTAATGAGGCATTTCAATGTCTTTATACGGAGCCGTATAAATTTCAGCCACTTAACTTTAGCAGGAATATCCTGGGGCGTTTGAAGTGTGGTGAATAATTTAAAATAAATAAGGTCAATGAAGAAGACCCTGTTTGCCAGTCTGAAATGTAAATTCTGAAGACCCTTTAAAGTTTTTGCTCATACAGAAAAAAAAGAGAGTAAATTATTAGGTCCTGCATTATATAAACAGTTGGGGTGAGGACAAGTTCAGTTATCTCAGCACTCTGTTTGATCTAAGTCTTTTAGCATGTGGTCATCTGTCTTTGTTGTGTGAAAATTTAACTGATTATTTTTTTCAAACATTCTTGAAAGTGCATCTAAGAGGGTTTATGAAGACCAGATGAGATTTGTTAGGATGGTTTCCTCAGAAGCAGTCTGTGTAAAATATGACATCGTTTAAAAACATTATTAAAGCTGTTATTTCCTGTTCTAGCATTGCCCTTGGCTTTAGGAATAGGTAAAATTTTTATGGTGACATTTGCATTCTCTACTTTTAAATAGGTGAGTTTGTTCTACAGTTTTACTTCAGGGCAGGTATTTGGCAAGTATAGCAACTCTGGCTAATTGGACTGGATCCCTTTCTGAAATTTTTATTGCCCATGCAAGCATAGCGTGGATACCTGCAGTAAAATTTAAAGTGCATATAGTGCATACCACAAAAAAGATCATTTGCCATTTTTTTTTGTTTTGTAAATGTATTATTAGTTATGAAAACACTCAGACAAACTTTGTCTTTTGACAGCTTTTGTTGGTCAATAAGGTGTGGTTATTGTGAGAACTCTGTAAGGGTTTTCTCACTTCTCACTTGTCTCGCATATATCACCTGACTGCACTAGACCAAGATATTGAACCATTGAAATCGTGGTAAAGTGAAGTGTAATGTACATTGGTGCAATGTTTGAGTTAGATTTGATACTTCAGTCTTTCTTGTGCATCCCTGTAATAAAAGATATTGGAGATGTAACCATTACCACTGAATTAATAACAATGTCTGCCTTAAAATAAGGGGAGCTAGATTATTCTATCGCAGTAGCTTTAGTGAAGGAAGTGAACTGCACCAGCAAGGTATTTGCTCCAGGATCTCACTATTGAATTGTTATGGTCTCACTTGAGAGTTACTCATGAGTAAGACAAAAGAACCTGCCACATGAGTATGGTTTTGACCAGTACTCATCTCGTACCTTCTCTACCTTTGCAAGAAGGTGTAAGGGAGCTCAGTGGAGGTCCACCCATCTCCTTTGCTCTTACTAGTGGTTCTGGAGGTCCATGTTGGGACACCAAGAGGGCATACTGTATGGAGATGTGGCGGTCACTGCGTGTCTGCCACAAGTTCTAACCCTTAAGAATTGCTGGGAAAAAAAATCAATCTGACAGGCGTTCCTCTGTAAACTGGCCCTGGGAATTACTGAATGTCACTGGCGCACATGATTGTGCATCTGACCCAGGGATGAGTAACTCTGAATTTTGTTAACTCGTGAGAGCCCTCATGGAAGAGACATTCAGAGGTCTCCTAGGCTATCCTGGTATCCCAAGCCAGGACCAGTTGTATTCTGGAAGATCTCTGGTTTGTTCTTAAAAACTTTCTATTCTGGTGTTGCACTGTTCTTACTGTCAGAAAGTGAAAATCTTTGTTGCTGCAGTTTGAACACATTACTTATCACCCTGTCTTTCATGGATGTCTCCTCCTATTTTCAGCAGCCAGTTTGGTATATAGCAACTTAGAGAGTTCGTTCTTGGTGTCCTCTTTCATACATCAATCAATCTTCACTCTGTCCATGTTTCCTCAGAAGTTTTTTTTTTCTAGAAATCTGTCTCTGCAGTTGTTCTGTATCTTTCCTGGAGTGTGATGCCCCAAACTGAATGTAACACAGCTCTGTTTTAGAGAGGATTACTTCACATGTCTCACTGCCTATAATGCCATAATTCCATTATGGTGTTTTATATTTATGCAACAGTAAGATAGATAGTCTTTACCTGACATGCTCTCCTACAGAAATGCAACTGAAAAAAGTGGTTCCTCCTCCTGCATTTATACAGTTCATTATTTATAGAGTTCATTATACAGTTAATTATCAAGATACCAATGTGTCTTGCATGTGTTCCTACTAATTGACTCCTCTGCTGCCCTCAAACTGTAGATTGGATCCAGCTTCAGGTTACAAACATTTGAATGTAGGTGCCTAAATGTACATTGTATGTTAGCTGGGTCACTAAATTTCCAATCTAGTCAATGGAGCCTGGCCAATTGGACATGTCTTACTGAAGGTCAGATGAAGAGTCTCATTAAAGTCCCCAAACACCAATGACTGTATTGACTTGTCCTCCATTAACTGTAAAAATAATTTGTTTACAATCTGGGCCTGAATCCCATTCCGTCTCTCCAATTTACTCATATAATTTTGAATTCTAATCCTGCCTTCAAAGATACTTGCAGTCTCTTAAAGCTCAGTATTGTCTGTGAATTTCATAAGCATATCTTCTATTCCACTGTTGAAGCCATTGATATGAGTATTGAATGGCATTGGACCTGAAACACAACCCTTTGGAGCCCTACGCAATATGCTGCTCCTTTGTGATTGCAGCGTGAGTGTTTCTTCAACTAGACAGCACCCACGTTAGTACTTTAATAATTTGTTTAAGCCTGCTGTTGAAAAATGTTTGCTGTTTTGTGGTTTTGCGTCCTCAGGTTTATGAACTCTGTTATTTTACAGTGACATGAGAAGAACCATCCTATTCCTCTCTTCCCTTTACCAGCTGCTCTCTTTACCTTCTATATCAAAAGCTGACTTCAGTTTATTCTGAATTTTTGCTGAACAAAATGTCCTGATGTATTTCTTTCTCAACTGCTCCCAGATGTGGGAGTAGTTAAAGTGCACGTTATTCCAGTCCTATACTCTGTCTGATTCTGCCAGTTTCAAAAACTCTTTTCTCCCTAATTTCCCTGGCTTGGTGATTTGCAATAGATCCCTACCATGGGAGTGTTCCTGCTTTTTTCATCTCTAACTTTATAATTATTATATGAAGTTTCCCCAGGATCTGCATTTCCTTATGGCCTGGAACTACATCAATTATGTATGTTCTTGATGCACAATGCAGTACCCTTTTCCCACTGCCAATCCTTTTGAAAGAGTAGTACCTCTTTATATTCGTATTTTGGACTCATGGGTTATCCAAGTGTCTGTTACTCCAATTAAATAATAGTTTCTTTAGATATCTGTCTTCTCCAGTTTGTTTCCAATACTCTACTGTGGGCACATAGAACTTCAGTAGATTCATTCACTATTCTTTCTTTATGTTCTTCTTAATTAGTTTATTTCAGGTAACTTTTAGACCCTTCTCAACATCATTCGTCTTCATACATCCCCACAGGATTTTGTTATTTCTCTTTGCCCTACACCAATCCTGACTTAAAGTGTTTTTCAGTTAATGTAATCCATCAGTGTGTAAAGACGCTTTCCTCTTTTTCATGAGATAAGCTCCACTCCCATCCGTTTGCTTACACAGTGCTGCCCACTTGCTAAGGAAGCCAGATTCCTCAGCATCTTCAAAGTCTAAAATAGAAGAATGTCTCACCAGAAATAGGAAGAGTTAAAAGTCTTTTTGTTTATAGACCTAGCAAGTTCTTTCGCTGTTGCTGCAGCGGTGGCACTGACGGTGGTTGTTGTAACAGTAAGTCGGCATCATCCCTGGAGTTTCTGCTCCTTAGTGCTCCTAAGCTGGAGCCGGTTTGTGTTCAAGTTGAGACTTTCCCAGCCACTTTGTGTATTACACAGGACTGGAATGCCATCTTTCAGATTTCGCTGTAAAACTTCCTTCTTTGATCTTTCAGTTCCATTTCGGCACGTATAATTTCAGTCAGCACTTGTGACAGCGCAAATAAGAGCCCTGCAACTCTTAACCCAGGCTCCTTGTGCTCAAACTGGTTTCCTCATCAAGGATTTAGAAATCAGCCACGCTTTGATGTGGCAGACTGAGAATTGCGTCTCATTTTAGAATTTTATGATACCAGGGTTTCATAAATATAAGATGTGGTGTTACAGCTAGGATACTTGATCTCTGAGTATTTATTTTCCATTTGAATAAATTGATTTTACATTGTTCTGATGAGGTCATGGTGCCAAACTTTAGGTTTGCTTGATCTTAGGAGAAGTGGGTGTTATGCTAAAGAAATTCCACTGCACTGGAAGGGTTTGACCCTTGTGGTTTTGGCAACTGTGACTTTTGGCTTGCCAGCAGACATATGGGAAATACCACAGTATCTATTGTGAACAGCAGTGAAATAGTTAACAATGCTGACATGTAGACCAGCTGGAGTTACTTCTCTGATGTTACCGTCCAAAGAGGGGAGTAGGACCTCCATGGTGGCGAGGTGGGACCACAGCCAGACTCAGCAGCATTCAGGCCAAGTTACTTTAGGTGGAGGATGTTTCTTGAAAGCTGGATAAAGCAGAAGTGAAATTGTAAACTATGGGCAAATACATATTTCATGTTCTTTTCTGGACCTGTTAACCAAATAATGTTAAACCACTTCTATCTCCTTTCTTATATGTGTAAAGTCCTGCCCTTTAGCTCATTTGTAGCACACCATCTTTTAGCTCCAGAGGCTCCATCTCAGTCTTGGGTGTTGGCCATCAGTTGGGAGTCTCAAGTTGTGAAACTCTGTCATTTTTCTCTTTGAACTGCTTAGTTCACCAGTGCTAGGAAGAGATGTGCAAAGTGGAGGCCTTTCCCTTTTCATGGCTCAAAGGCCCTGCGTATGCTTATGACATGTCTAATCAAATGGAATTAGTGGGAGGATGCACACTGCGGTTGCGATTCCTATTAATAACAGCCTGAAGGATGACTTTCCTGCATGATCTCTGGTGTTCACTGTGTTATTTAAAGACCTAATGTTCTGTCATGTATGATTTATGCAATAGATGTGTGTTTCTATTATATTAGATGCAGAAGGATATTAGCAGCAGTAAACTATTGTATTTTTACATTAATTTTTTTCAGTGATAAAAATAGATACCACAAAAAATCAGGCTTTTTGAACAGCCTTTTTCCTACAAGTTTCTTTTTTCTGCTCACAGGATCATAGAATCAGAACTATTTTAGGCTGGAATGGATCTCTAGAGGTCATCTGGTCCAAACTCTGCTCAAAGTAGGACCAACAGGATCAAGTTGCTCAGAGCATTATCCAGTTGGATCTTGAGCATCTCCAAGGATGGAGATCCCAGTTTCTGTGGGTACACATTCCACTGTATGACCACTCTCATGGCAATTTCCCACCCCCTTATATTCAGTGTGAATGTCCCTTATTGTAGATTGTGTTAGTTGCCGAGTTTGGCTTTGTCTTCTCTATACCCTCCTGGTAGGTAGCTATAGACAATAGTGAAATCTCTCCTTAGCGTTCTCTTCTTAAGGCTGGAAAAAAATGAGTCTCTCAGCCTCATCTTATATGTTATTTTCTTCAGAAATTCATTTGTTTCTGAGACAAAAGTATATAATGCAACTCTAAAAATTTATTTTATTTTAAAAAGTGCAAAAGAAGTCCTCGAATGTAACATATATGTACTTTGAGGGATAGCCCTTTGTGAAGTGATTTGGTTGGGTATTGTAGATAGCTGTTGTGTGCATTTGGTTTTTTTGTAGAGCATATATGTTATCGTATGTTTTTGAAGTTTCTCTACATTACTGTATGTAGAACTTTAATGCTACAGGAATTTTTAATCTTTTTTTGTAAATAAACATGAAAATAATATCAAACGGAAATCTACAGTAATGTGTTATATCCATCTGTATATCTACAACAGCATGACATGAGACAGGGAAAATAGCCCTGTCCTTGAAGTTTTATCTCACCAAAAGTACAGCATCACCTGTTGATGATTTCTTCTGTTCAGCTTGGAGGACACAATCTTTAACTAGATTCCTCTGAGAGCTAATCAGAGTCAGTGCCACTGTGGGGATTAGCAATGTGAAATTGCTGTGCTCTCCTTGGCAACTCTTGCCCAGCACTGAATCATTTGTTGTCAACAGAAAGACTAAATTCTGCCTCCACCACCAAACCTGATGGTGGGCAGGAGACCATTCCAATAGAGCATCACGCAGCTCTGCTAGAAAGGTGAGGCAGCTGTTGGCTAAGGTGCATATTCAAGAAATCTGGAGCGTCTGCTGACCAAACTAAGTCCCTTTGGCAGTCAGGTTTGCAAATTTAAATTGAAGATAATAGAGACCTTAAATTTCACCTTAAATATACATGCTGTTGTTTTCTAAGTAACGAAGTTGCAGGTACCCAGAACCTTTAGGGCTGCCTTCTGTGAGGCCTTGCAAACTAATGGCTTGTCAGAGAAGACAATAATTGATGCTGTCCTTGAACCTGCTGCAAGCCCTTGGTTTTGGCACAGAGTTCATTACTCAAATAAGAAAAAGCCAGGAATTAAACACAAACTTGCAGTTCCCTGATCTTAGCAGATGGCCAGCTTGAGAGACCTTTTCCTCCTGTTCTTTCTGACTTCCTGGAAAAGGATATTCCCTTAATTTTTCCCTGGTCTTTGACTTGTCTGTTTTTCCTCTGAGCCCCTGACCAAGTGAGGTCTGGAATACACGTGCTTCCCAGGAGATATTAAGTAGTAGATTGTATCCAAACTATGGGATGCCCTATATATATGTACATATGCATAGTCACGGACTGGGTACTAGTACATCAGCCAAGGTTTGATCCCCTTCATGGATCACAGCCATTTCAGAGCTGTCTGGTAACTGACTTATCCACAATCTTAGCAAGGAAGTATCTTGATATCTGATCTGCTGATTTCTTCAGGAAGACCTGCTCATTTACAGGTAATTTTTTTCCAACTTTGCTGGAGAGTATACCCTGTCATGGTATCCAAATATGAATCCTTTCAATGTGAAGATTTTGGATCCTTTTTGCATCAAAGTTTAAATATGTTTCTGGCAAGGTACCTGTTTCCTACATATCAGGTCAAACAAATATTTGCATGTTTACAGCAAATGTTATCTTTTTAGTAGTATGTAACGAGATATTAATGGTAACTATTATCTTCAGAGTCCTGATACTCAAATATATAGGACTATATTAAAAACTATGTATATGACTGTCTTTCTGAGCTCATTCTTTCCTACTTTGCTTGCTGTAGCCCAGTAAATTTGTAGTTTTGTTTCATGTTTCTGTCACTGAATGCTGCAAAACTCACATTTTTGGAGAACCCCATAAATGCCTATCTCACAGATCCTTTGTCCACCTTTGCTGTTTTCCTTTCCCTTGACAATGAACCAATTTCCTCAAAATCTGCTTTACAAATTGCCACTTTTGTAATGCCGCCTAGTTTTACTAGTTCTACCTCGTTTTACATTCTCCCTTGCTTTGATAGCAGTCGCAGTGAAGGATCTCAGCAGCTTGCTTGGTGAGGTCCCCTCTTCTCTTTGTGCCGTGAAGGACAGGCACGTTGGGAATTGGCCATGGGAATTACAACGATGAGTGGAGCAAAGAGATGAGCTATCAGAAGAGAGGGACTTCTGAAGTGACCTCTTTGCTTACTGAAGAGCCCTGTCGTGGGGCTCTGCCTGAGAGCAGATGAGGAGTAGGCAGGAGACAAGCTGAAACTGTGGTTGCTTATCACCAAACTCTTCTCAGTTGCTCCGTTTTTCATGCCTCCAGCCCAGCTGTAAAGCAATAATTAACCTGAGCCTTTTAATTTCTCCCAGTTGGCTTTAAATTAACTCTGTTGTCATGTTGTGTGGAGTAATCCTTCAGGCATCTGTGGGGTACACTACAATGGAAATTGTTTATGAGTGCATGGGTATTTACTGTTTGGTCAGTATTTATATTACTATTGTCATACTATTCATTATTTTGGGGATTTTCATGTTTGTGGAGAAGCCGTAATAGTGGGCCTTACTGTCCTAGATACTGCACACACAGAGAATAAAAAGCAAAATCCCTGCTCTGTCAGTGCTGCAGGGAAGTCCAAAGCTCTTTAACAGTACTTGTGGCCAAACCTTCTAATGTGAAATAAAATGTGGCAAATTAGTTTGAAGAAATTTCATATCAAAATCCTGTTGTTAACAGAGCTTTGTTTCTTGAATAGACTGTTGCTTGTTTAGATGCATTGAAATGGTATTGTTTGCAGTTTTATGTACAGACAGCTCTTTTCAAGGCAGGAAAATTTTGGATTTCTTGTAAATAGCATTCTTAAAATGGTTTGTAATACGAGAGAGTCAAGGAGAAGATAGGATCTTTATTTCAGCCAATTAAATCTTTCGCACGGGCTCTCATAAATCCCATATTAGTATCAAAACAGTACGACAAGTGTTTTTTTTAAATTTTTTTTAATCACAGGTTTCTTTGTGCTCTATTTAATGGAGAGTCTAAAACTGCTATTTTATTAGTGTTGTGCAGTAATATGGTCCATAACTATAGAGCCTATTAAACACTTCATAAAGCCTTCAGGGAAATTTCTTTCAAACGTTACACTGTGTTTTTATAAGTTATAACCCTCTGGAAATTGGCTTCTTATCAGTTTTCCATCAAAGTAAAGTGTTCC
This sequence comes from Buteo buteo, assembly GCF_964188355.1. Taxonomy (NCBI): domain Eukaryota; kingdom Metazoa; phylum Chordata; class Aves; order Accipitriformes; family Accipitridae; genus Buteo; species Buteo buteo. The sequence goes on along the minus strand of NC_134184.1, from coordinate 29,766,802 downwards.
AGGAGAGTGGAGGATGACCTAATGTGATCTAGATCGAAAGCATCAGTGAAACTTGGTGATTATCCTTGTTTGGATAGTGTCTATGTTAACAGTGGATTCTTGTCAAAACACATGTAGATAGATGCAAGGCAAGCCAGAAAGACATACCTAGAAATTAAGGTTGCTGCTTGCTTTGCTGTAATAATAATAATTTTAAAAGTGAAGCTGTAACCTTCTTATTTATTTGTGGATTGAGTGGCAGAAATTCCAGCATAGGACAAGATAATATGGTTATGGTGAACTTTAAATATTCAGAACATGAACTCGCTTCTTTGCATTTGTAAAATGATGGTATGAAAATCTAGTAGCGTACAAAAACTAATCTAGCAGTGTGCCAAAGTAATTAAAGCAAAGTAAATAATCTCCAGTGTTCTTATTCCCCACAGAAATTGTTTAATATCTTATCTTTCCAAACTAGTTTTCTGCTAATTCATGATGTCTTTGTAAAAGTCTCCTTATTCAGCCAGTGCTGTTGTTTTCCATGGTGTGGGAATATCTCCCCTCCTGTCCTGGGGGGACATGTATTGGGTTCTGTCCACATTCCAAAAAAAGGTGTTTCTTCCATACAGTGGAAATGCCGAGCATGAAGCTAACAGCTGTAATCCTCTCTGGTCATTTATTGTTTACTTAGCAGAAGGACTTGGATTGCCTCAAGTGTATGTGGTATATGACACTTTCTGTTGTCTTGGTGCCATGGGACGTTTTGTTGCTGGAAACCAGGGACCTGATGCTGATCTTGTTTTGGTACAAATTAGAGGTAGCTCGGTTGAAGTAGGTGAAGCATAAGGCTGTTGAGGTGGATCAGATTATCTGTCTTTGAGTTATCCCAAAATACTAGACCCTGATGACCTGTGGCTCTTGAAGTTCCCTGTTACTGCAGACAGGAGACAGGAGAGATGGAGTAGGAGATAAATTATGTTAAAATCCTCCACTATTCTTATATAGGAGAGCGTATTACCTTATATATCTGTATATTCTGAAGGATAGTTTTAACAGGGAAGAAAAAGTAAAGTACAAGTCAGTGCTGTGGTGCAGTGGTATGACCCGAAACTTTTCCTTTACTTTCCTTTTTGGTGCTGTTGTGTGTAGACAAGGTAAATGACAGAAGACTGCAAGAGCAGACGCTAGGCAATTAACATCCTTTATTGACAGAAAAAAAAAAAAATCATTTGGCTGTTTCTAAACAAAAGATCCTTCGGAGACTGCCATAATAATATTTCAGTCTGGGCTTTCTTCTCTCCGTGCCACAGCTACAGTGAGAGGATCATGACCATGGCAGTTGGTGGAAAATTGCCAATTCTATCACACCCCTTTATTTCCAAATAAATGTTAGTTTGTCCATGATGGATAACACCTTTTTTGGGAACTTCCAAAACGTTATGGGGAGGCTGAATCCAGCAGCCCAGTTGAGATGAGGCTGCTGCAGCTCCATGTCCCTGGGTCCAAACAGCAACAAGGCTGGGCTGTATTCCTACAGTAGTGTGCTAGTAGGTACACACACAGACACATGCATGCAATGTGTATATATACATACATTATATATGTGGCCAGCCACACAGATCAACAGATGGGCTCAGTACTCATGCAGACACAAACAGCAGCAACGACCACATCCTTCTCCCCTTGCTGCCTGCTCAGGATTAAGACCTATTAGTGGGGAGTATATAATGTGTATATATGTACAGTATGGATCCCTCCAGCAGCTGGGCTTTAGACAGTCACTGTCCCCAGCATGCAGCCCTAGATATCCACTCTGCTGGTACTGGCCCCTTGACCTATGAGCCACCAAAGCCACCGCTCCAGTCCAGCTGCTGGTACAAACTCCCTGACAGATGGACATGGACACACGTACACGCTACAGACCCCCCAGCAGCTGGCCTTCCACAGGCCATTTGTCCAGTAGCTGGTCCCAGATCCTGGCTACCAGGCCAGTTCGC